>NC_081390.1:4465500-4801500 GCF_030684315.1 Stegostoma tigrinum | reverse complement strand
GGGAATAGGGGATGGAATTTTTGCAGGAGGGTGGGTGGGAGGAGGAGTGTTCTAGGTAGCTGTGGGAGTCGGTGGGCTTGAAATGGACATCAGTTTTTAGCTGGTTACCTGAGATGGAGATTGTGGGGTCCAGGAACGTGAGGGGTGTGTTGGAGATGGCCCAGGTGAACTTGAGGTTGGGGTGGAAGGTGTTAGTGAAGTGGATGAACTGTTTGAGCTCCTCTGGGGAGCAAGAGGCGGCGCTGATACAGTCATCAATGTAATGGAGGAACAGGTGGGGTTTGGGGTCTGTGTAGATGCGGAAGAGGGACTGTTCCACATAACCTACAAAGAGGCAGGCATAGCTTGTGGCCCATGCAGGTACCGATGGCTGCCCCCTTTGTCTGTAGGAAGTGGGAGGAATTGAAAGAGAAGTTGTTGAGGGTGAGGGTGAGGATGAGTTCGGCTGGGCGGATGAGGGTGTCGGTGGAGTGGGACTGGTTGGGCCTGCGGGACAGGAAGAATACAGGTGTATAGGGACTGGACGTCCATGGTGAAAATGAGGTGTTGGGGGCCAGGGAATTGGAAGTTCTGGAGGAGGTGGAGGGTGTGGGTGGTGTCACGGACGTAGGTAGGGAGTTCATGGGCCAAAGGGGAGAAAACGGAGTCCAGATAGGTGGAGATGAGTTCGGTGGGGCAGGAATAGGCTGAGACAATGGGTCAACCAGGGCAGGCAGGTTTGTGGATTTTGGGAACGAGATAGAAACGGGCTGTGTGGGGTTGGGGAACAATAAGGTTGGAGGCTGTGGGTGGGAGGTCCCCTGAGATGATGAGGTCATGGATTGTATTGGAGATGATGGTTTGGTGCTCGGGGGTGGGGTCATGATCCTGTTTCCATGCTGTAAACCTCAAAGACTGACTCCAAGGGCAGGGGCCAGGAACATGGTTTGGTGCTCCTGAGATGCTGCTTGGCCTGCTGTGTTCATCCAGCCTCACATTTTATTATCTTGGAATTCTCCAGCATCTGCAGTTCCCATTATCTCACATTTTATTAACATGGTTTGGTGGGCCAGGCTATTGCGGGGCGGGGCTAGTGCAGGGAGGCGGGCTCCCGGCGCCGGAATGGGCAGGGCCAGCGCTGGAGGACTGCACACCTGGCCCATAAGCCTCCGCCGGCCCTGCAGAAGCTCGCGGGTAAGCGTCATGTACCTGGGTCTTCGAGTCAGGCCTGAGCCATGGGAGTGTTCCGTCACGGCGGAGCTGGGCCATCTTAGCGTTGAGCTGGTGAGCGAGGATAATGGTTAGCGGCATGCACTCTTCTGTCTCATCGGTAGCGTATCCGAACATCAGGCCCTGAGAACGGGGCACAAACACGTTTAGAAAACGAAAGGACTCGATTTGCCTTTTTCCCCCCAACTGGACTGGGCCATCCCTCCTTGGCCCTGGAACACCCGTGACTTAGATCAGTGAGCTCTGGGATATCAGCACACATGATAGACTGGCCTCCATCTTTCGTATATCATTGCCTATGACTATGATAGGGGCGCATTGGAGACCGATTCGTCCTGGTACGTTTCTGAGCAAGTGTCTCCGGATCCGAACGTTAACTCTCTTTTTTGTTCCTGCTACCTTTTCCAGCAACTTTGTTCCTAGTACAATTTGTACAGTGGCACAAATGGAAAAACCTAATCTTCTACAGCTGTAAAACTCTAGGCTAGATTCCTGCCTCACGAACACGACTGAATTTACACTCAAACCATATGGTGTCGAGCAGTTTTTTGAGCTCCACATAGCTTTATTCTGTCCACCTATTTCTCCATTCCTTTCTTCCTCATCTGTTTATTTAACTTTGCCTTCAATATATTTATACAGTCACTCCTAGTGATTCCAGATTTTCAGTGCTGTGTCGGGAGAGATAACATCTGAATTCTCTGTTTGATCTTGTAGTGATTCTCTTACGTTGACTGTCCCTAATTTTTTTTCTCTGCAAATGGAAATAATGTTGAACCTTTTGACAATCTTAATTATTGATGAAAGTTTGCTGTCACCTGTCTCTTCCATTTGTGAACTCTACAGTCTTCTGGAGTCTATTGGAGTTCAGCATAGAGCTGTACAGTATGGAAACAGACCCTTTGGCCCAACTTGTCTATGCTGACCAGATACCTTAAATTACTCTAGTCCTGCTTGCCAGTATTTGGCCTGTATCACTTTATACTCCTCCTATTTGTATATCCATCCAGATGCCTTTTAAATGTTGTAATTGTACCAGCCTCCACCATTTCCTCTGGCAGCTCATTCCACATATGCACCACTATCTGAATGAAAATGTTGCCACTTAGGTTCCTTTTTAAATCTCTCCACTCTCACCTTAAACCTCTGCCGTCTAGTTCTTTTACTCCCCTACTCCAGGAAAAAGACCTTGTCTGTTCTCCCTGTCTATGCCCCTCATGACTTTTTAAAAAGCTCAGCTCTGACAGTCTGGGGAAATAGCCTCTCCCTGTGGCTCAAACCCTAGTAACATCTTTCCTGAACTCTTTCAGGTTTCACAACATCCTTCTTATAGCAGGGAGACCAGAATTGAATGTAGTATTCCAAAAGTGGCCTCACCAATGTCCTGTATTGACGCAATATGAAATCCCAACTCCTATGCTCAATGCACTGACCATTAAAACCAGCAGACCGTATGCTGCCTTCACTATTCTATCTATCTATCTATCTATGACTCCACTTTCAAGGAACTATGGACCTGCACTCCAAGGTCTCTTTATTCAGTGACACTCCCCATTGTAAGTCCTTCCTTGATTTACTGTTCCAAAATGCAACACCTCATTTTTCTAAATTCAATGCCATCTGCCACTCCCTGGCCAATTTGATCAAGGTCTGTTGAACTCTGAGGTAACCTCCTTCACTGTCCACTACACCAGTTTTGGTGTCATCTGCAAACTTACTAACCATACCTCCCGAGTTCACAGATTTAGAGCTTGAGGCACCTTCTCCCATGTCCTTACCCCAAAGTCCACACGCCAGGCCTTGTTATCTCACTTATTACACACTACCCATTGTTAGCCACTAATAATAGCCATTAGCAGCCAATCATTCTCCTAAGCTGACCGATATCCAATCCTTTCTCTGTTCAAGTGCTCTTTCTGTTTGGGCTGTATCTCCACCTATCGTTTACTCCTTACACCCTTCCTCTACCATACCTTCTGCATGAAAACCAACTTTTCGTAGCTACTATCAGTTCTGAAGAAGGGTCACTTGTCCCGAAACATTAACTGATTTCTCTCCACAGATGTTGCCAGACCTGCTGAGGTTTTCCAGCAAATTCTGCTTTTGTTTCAGCATCATTGTTTCTTTCTCCTCAGATGCTGTCTGTACTGTTAAGGCTTCCCTGGAGTTAATGGGATAGTTTTATACGGTTCCCATGTGTGCCCTGAATTTCACAGAATCTGTCTTTCAGAGATCTCTCACTGTCCCATTTGTTCACTACTCACCCTTGACGTTCTTGTGGTTGTGCTCTGCTGTGATATCACTTTAAAAGATTATGCAAATGATGTCAGTGACCAGACTGCAAAGCAGCTTGTAACCAGCAGTTAGTTGGAAGTGAGAGTATAGCTTTAGCTGCAATGGTTGTTGATTCTTTAGCATACATATGTTTGTTCAGCTATCCTGCAATGTTGGAGTCTTTCAGATACACCGTGCTGGCCGCCCCCCCCAAGTTGCATTTCTGTGTATAAACGTACTGATCATGCACATTGCTTAGCCAAAGGCAGGTTTGATTTAATGGAAATCTCTAGCTAATATCCAAAGCTGTCTTTCAGTTCCTGCCACACTTTGGCTATGAGCTGAATAGATTCCTTGAGCCAAGGAACCAGGCTAACAGTGGTACCCCTGGCCTACTTAATGAGCTGCGAATGGGTGCGTTACTGTTTTGGTTCTTACAAAATAGACAGGTGGGGGCTGGCATTATTGGTGGTGCTGGGTGGGGTGGGGTGTGGTACAAAATTGTCTGGGGGTTCATTCAAATGTCCTGACAGACAGCGAGGGAGAAGATACAGTCATGTATATTCCTTTAGGACACAATGATTATCTGTATTGGGGTTCCAGGGGAAAGATGTTGGGATTGTCCACTGTTGTATCTGACGCCTTTAAAAGATTGTTTTCTGGCTCTGTTAGTTGGCAGTTGGATTTTCAGTCTCACCATACTCCAAAAATCAGATGGACTCAAAAGCCCTTAGCTGATAAGAGAAAGTGCAATCAAATAATCCTGAGCAACAATCAGAAATATTCCATTCAAACAGCCTCCCAGTCTAGTTTTACAGCAACCTGATCCGACAGCACTGTTGCTACTACTTAGAATCACAACCGTGACTGATGCAATAGTTAATCCGGCTTCAGCACTGCTAACAAACCAGGAGCCAGCTGTTACTTGGAGACAGGAGATTGTAGTGAACACGGAACATGACACATTAGCAACTGTCAGCATTTTGCATCTCTTGAAATCCGGGACCTCAGAGCCATCTCAGCAGAAAATCCAAGAGAGACCTTGTGTTGGCCCCCAATTTATTTAGAAGATACAGTATTAATAATCTGCCTGTTTGATACCAAGAGACTGTGCCCATGTGGGCTCACAACATTTTGTTTGGGCAGTTTTGCACTACCCAGTGCGATTGTACACTGATAGACAGTCAGGCATTGTTTGTGAAATTTATTGTCACAATGTGCGACAGATGGCACTGCCTCAGTTTGGCGAATTGTGTGCTAACTTTGGAATTCAAAATAAGAAGGATTATATTTATATGACATCTTTCACAACGACAATATGTCCCAAAGCACTCTGCAGCAGCCAACACGGCACTTTCAGAATGAAGTCGTTTTTGCAAAGCGGTAGCCAACATATGCACAGCAAGCTTTCAAAATAAAAACAAATGTGACAGAGTGACTCATAATTTTAGTGATTCTTTATCAGCCAGGACACCCTTCCCAACTTCCCCCTCCCCTGCTCCAAGTGACAACACTGAATTAGTTTTGCATGCCCCTCCTGACTAGCTAAAATGAGTTTTGGTTTATTGCTCCTTCAGAAAGGTAGGGCTTTCTACAGAGTAGCATTCCCTCAGAGCTGTAGTCGGAGTGTCAGTTTACATTCATGTCTATGAGTAGGAGCTGAAAACTGTGATCTGACCTGTTGAACAGCAAGGCTGGCACCATCTGTATTAAATGGCACAATTTTCTATTTTAAGCATAGACAGCATCACTAACATACTGCCATTGCGCTCAACACTATCAGCAATGATAATATTTGAGCAAAATATCAGCTTCGTGGCCAGTATCTCTGATTTGGAGCAAGAGGTTTTTTGATAATTGTTGCCTTTTGCTCATGGGTGTAAAATGGAAAGTTTGTGGTCCCTTCTTAGATACTATTTTACACAGGCTGCCAGTTTGAGGCCCAAGGCAGTCTGAGCCATTTATCCTCTGTTCTCAGGCGGAATCAGTGCCAGCTTGATTTTAAAAAGGCAGGGCTTACCAGCTTCTCTAAACCAATTCTCAACAGCTCCAACTGCAGGAGTCCATAAGGCTAAAAGCAAAAGTTGATTTCAACTTAGGGGGGGAAGCTTTGGATTTGAATCCAGAAATAATGTACCTGCTGGGAGTTTGTTATTTGTGAGTTGGACTTGAAAAGGCTACTTGCTGTGTGCTTTGAAGCTAAACAAGTGAGATGGACTGAGTACAAGCACATGGTGTTCCAATAAGGAGAGACTCTATACTCCCAAGATCCTTGATTCTTCACGACAGTCAGTGTTTTGTCACAGATACAATGCTCTGGTGGTTGACTCAGAGTGCACACTGGATTGGGACGGAGAGGGGCCTTGATGTGGTGGTCTCTCTCACACACACACAATGGTGATGGCCATTAACACACCTGGTCTCCGGCGCCAATGTCATCTTCGTGTCTGTCTAGATGGACTCCCTGTGCAATGTCAGGTGACTGCTGCTCCAAGGCAACCAGCACATTGCAGGTCTTGTAGTCAAAGCCTGTACACAGCAAAAGGCAGTGAGAGCCCAGCAACAGATACACATCTCACACAGCAAAGAGCATATAGCACAGAGTCTGGAATCCTAAAGAGGAGATTTTCCATTTCTCTTTGCCTTCCCACTCACTGCAGCAGTGGCCAATCCTGGAACACGGCAGCACTCAGAACCTCACCAATGATTACAAAAAGCAAAATGCTGTTGATTCTGAAACAGTGGTTCTGAAGTGGAGTCATACCAGACTCAATACATGAGCCTTATTTCTGTCCACGGGCATTGTCAGACCTGCTGAGTTTCGCCAGCGCTTTTTCTGTTTGCTATATTGCTTGTGCCATGATGAGAGTTATTTTATTGGTGCAAATCGCAAGAAGTTTAAGCTGAAGTGAAAACGAGGGAGCAAGATTTTAATAAGCTCACATGAAATTCCAGGCCATATGAATTGAGAAAGCCCGTAACTGTTTTATGAATAATGAACACATTCTCCATGTGTAGGATAGTTCAATTTGTCAAGATATCTGGCAGGGATTGTTTGGAAGATGGTGGAGCTATAAGGTTAGGGTTTACACCTGTGTCAGCAAGTTGAGGACTGTTACCATTAAATGTGCAGATTGTTTTAAGTATATGTTAGTGAGGGAAGGGATGAGACAGGAGTAAGGATTTCTCCTGGCTGTGTCAGTGTGCAGTCTTAGTGCTCCTTTGGGTTAAGGCTGTTCTGGTGTTGGAGGGCAAGTTTACAGATTTTGGGTGGTGAGAAATTGCCACTAATGCCATGTAATGGATCTATACTAGGAGCTTTGTGCTGAGTTACTACATCTCAGCAGCGATGATACATTTAGTCAAAGCACCACCAGGAGTTTATTCAACCTGAACACCATCAACAAACCATGTGGAAAGCACCAACTGGACAGTAATCAACACTGGGACAGGAGAGAGAGTTTGTTGTGAAACCCTGCAGTGGTCTGGGCTCGTGTGAAGAATGATGACTTGCACAACAGTTTTCACTGCCTGGGAACATCTGGCTAAGCTCTGCATGGTAAGCAGAGAAAGCGAGCAAACTGATAATGCTTTTGGCTAGTTCCCAAAGTGGTTAGTCATTGGATAGATTCAGTGTCAAATTACTTTGTAAAATAGTTCAAAATATATTATGAGAATTGAAATGGGGAGGCTTTTAACATGGTAGTTCCTGCTTAATGCAATGCAAGGTGTTGATCTTTTAATTTAAACAAATTGACACCATGGGACTTTTCACTAACCTTTAGTGGAATTGTCATATCCAATGTACTGTATTGTGTCTCTCACCACCTTCTGGTAATCAACAAAGGCACGAGAGGTGATCTCCCCACATAACAGCACCATCCCAGTCTTGCAGACAGTCTCTGTGGAACACAGGAGGGAAGTGACAATGAGTGTAAAAGCCACTGTCAGATTAGGAGGCATTTTATTCTGCTACTTGTGGGGAGGTGGAAACTGAAGCACTTGCCATTTCCAGCATCTGGAACCAACATTAACCATAGCCACAAAGAATATGGTGATGGTACAGAAGGAAACCTGCAGTGTGCTCCAAAATATCTCACTGCAGCTTCTGAGTATGCTCCCTATTCTGGTCTGTAGGTGAGACCATTGAAATTATGTGGAATTTTGGTTTAATTGGCTGAATTCTGGAGAATGTTTGTTAATTGCTAAGTTCAGTAAAGTGGTTTTCTAATCAGAGCACAGATGGTAATCAATTGCATTCCACAATCCTTTTCATTTTATTACACTTCACAAGTTCCATCCAGTAAATCGGACCTCATTTTTGCTGGATCCTCAGATCCAAAATTATCAATGTTTAGAAGATGCCAAGGGATGCTGATAAGGGTGGCTTATCAAAGGAGCCCTAGCAAAACTGGAATCAGTGGGAATCGGGGCTGGGGTGGGGGTATGTCTTGCCATTGGTTTGAATCATGTGGCACAAATCAAGATGGTTGTCGTTGTTGGATGCCAGTTATGTATGCTCCAGGACATCTCTGTAGATGAGAATTAACCACTGAAAAACAGGTCATTAGGCCCTAAAGGCACATGCTGGTGTTAATGTTCAAAGTGAACTTCCTATTATCTTCACCTCACCAATGAAATTATTATTTTCCCTCTCACAGCCTTATGTACCTTCTCGCTTAAATTCTTCTGCTTTTCATCTAAACCATTTCTTGTGATAGCAAGCTATACAGACTCATCACTCTGATAGAGAAACTTCTAATATGATCCCTGTTGGGTTTACTGATAACTATCATATTCATGGGACTGAACTTTGGATTTGTCTCCAGTTGAGAAACAACATCTATGCTTAACAAGTTAAGCCCCTGGGTATTTGAAAGATTTCAATCAAATCACCTCTCAGACTTGGTTTTGCCAATGAATTTTAACCTCTTTGGTGATGGTGATGAGTTAATTTATTCCTGTTGCTGTCAGATAATTCATCTCCAATCGTTCCTGGGTCCAGCAGTCAAATGGCTGAGAACATCACATTGCTGCAGACTCAATGACAGTTCACTCACCACAGGCAACCTTAGCATCAGGGTCCTGTTTAAGATGGGCATCCAGCACAGCGTCACTGATCTGGTCACAGATTTTATCTGAGGAAGAGAAATGTTGTATTATCAGCAGCAACAAAGTGAATTTGTGTACGTGACTTTGACTTTGGAATGTCCTGAGGTCTGAGATGTAGAATGAGCCATGGAGAAAAGAGGAGGAAGGTTATGAAAGGCTGACTAATACAGAGACAGGGAAATGTGCAAACACCACAGTCGCCCAGGAGTGAATTTGAACCTGGGTCCCTGGTGCTGTGAGGCAGTAGTGCTAACGAACAAGCAATCCCTGAAGCAGATAGTGTCTGTGGAAGTAGTTTAAAAAATATTCCTACTTGGGACGTGAGCATCATTGGCCAGACTAGCATTTATTATTGTCCCTTATCCTTGGCAGGCAGTTAAGATTCAGCCAAGTTGCTGTGGGTCTGTAATGACATTGAAGTCATTCCAGGTAAAGATAGCAGTCACCTTCCTTAAAAAAGGTGATAATTGAACCCAATGAGTTTTTCCCTGACATTCATAACAGTTTCTTTCAACTGTTTAATTTCAAATTTTTAATGAGGTTCAAATTCCACCATCTACCATGGTGGGATTCAAACTTGGGTGCAGAAAACAATTCCTTGGATCTATAATTAATCACCTCTCCTGTAAGCTTTGTAGAAGCAGCAAAACCAGAAACCTTTAACCCTGCTTTGCCATTCTGTATGATCTTGGCTGATCCTCTGTTTCAATACCATATTCCCAGTGTCACTCCACACCTGTCGGTGCATTGAAGATCTTTTTTAAAAAACCACTAATTTCTTCATTCAGCATATTCAGTGACCTGGCCTCCACAACCTTGTGTGGTAGAGCATGTGATGGGTCAACCACTGAAGAGATAAATCCTCATCTCAGACCTAAATGGTCTACCTTGTCTCCTGAGACTATGATCCCTTGTTCTAGACTCCCCAACCAGTGGGATCATCCTCCCTGAATCAAGTCTGTCCATCTTGTTAGAGTTTTACACTTGTCACTCAGATCCTGCCTTATCCATCTGAACTCTAGTGAATACAGGCCCAGTCAAACTAATCTCTCCTCATAGAACAGTACGGTCATCCCCTGTATCAGCTGCGTGAACCTTTGCTACAAATTGCCAGTCACTATTGTAGAGACCAGATTTTAAACCCTATGATAATTCAAATTCAATTTCACTGGTTGCTGTAGAGGGAATTGAACCCACATTCTCATCTAAAATGAGCTGACTACCATACCACAATTCCCCTGTCATTAAATCAAAGAAGAGTTGGGCGATGGGATGGGTGACTTTCTCTAGTAAACTGGCCAATAGCCAGCCCTTACCAAACATCAGGAACAGACTCACCATTCCTCTTTGTGAATTAGCCACTGTGTTTGCCTTTACAACAGCTTCACAGTCTACTTGGTTGATCATAAAGTGTCTTGGGATGACTGACACACAAAATGCTATGTAAATGAACATTTTTATTTGGAGACATTGCAGCACCTCTGGAATGCATATGCTGAGAAAGAATCAGCCAGAGCTGCTGTTTCCAGATGCAGAACAGTGATAGGGAGGGTGTTGGCTGACGTTGACTTGACTATTGGGATCTGATTGCAGTAGGGCGACTGATGTACATGGGACTATCCTCCACCTCAGTATTGGTGCTTATCGTGGGATGGGAATAAGAATGCAGATTGTACTGGGATTACACTGTCAGTAAAGAGCACAGCTCACCCCAGTGTGAGACCCTGTGACTTTGAAACGTAGCTATGCCCACTCTCTGCTGAGAGGTGACAGTGTTAGGCTGCTATCAGCTGTCATGATGATGAGCAGAAAGTCACCTAACAGTTTTAGAAAAGTTGGTGATTCTCTTCAGGGAATTCCTAGGACAGTTGGGTATTAGAGGGCAGCATTCCCAGTATTTCACATTAACAAATCTGCCTTCAGAGTCCCAGGTGGCAGAAGGCAAGACACTTAAATCACGAGCAGCAACAACAAAAATTGACAGCCTATGCCAAGGTCGATGCCAAGGTGATGTCTATAAGATTTCTCATCCAACTCAGATCTACAGTCTTGAGATCATGCTGTGCTGCCTCTTGACAAACTGTTCCACGTTCTTCCTGTGTGAGACACTCCAGGATTGATTGAGTTGCACTCCCACGTATTGATACCAGTGTCAGTTCTCGCTGCGTGGCTGGCACACTGACTGGCAACTGGATAAGCATATGGACATACATGGAATATGGATAAGCGTATGGACGTACATGGAATTGTGTAGGTTAGATGGGCTGCAGATCGGTATGACAGGTCGGCACAACATCGAGGGCTGAAGGGCCTGTACTGTAATGTTCTATGTACTAGATTGCAGGTAAAGGCTGCAAAATTCCAGCCCCCCTCCCCCCAATCTCCAGGACTAGTGATAGGCTTTGAAAATGGAACCAGATTCCCTGCCCTCAGAAATATGTTTTTTCTGACACTTGGGTTACAAGTTAGGACCCCCCCCCCCCCCCTCCCCCTTCACCACCTACCCTTGCAATTTCACACTTGGGACTCTGCTTTAAAATTCCAGGGCAGGGGACAGGAGATGAGTAGGTTACAGTAAAGGCTCGTATCTAAAGTAGAAAGGAGAAGGAATATTTTCTGTGGATAGTGAATCCCTAGAACTCTTCACTGCAATGGGCTGTCAAGGTTGGGTATTCGGTCTGTTAAAGACAGATCGACAGATTTTTAATCAGGAAGGGAATCAGGAGTTATGGCGGGGGGGGGGCAAAGGATGGAAATGGGATATATCAGGAAAATAGAATTGAAGATTATCAGAGCAACCATGATCTCATTGAATGTCAGAGCAGAGTCAATGAGCTGAATGGCCTACTTCTAACTGCTCACTGTAGAGTGGGGAATGGGCACAGCTGGGTGTTCCTAGGATTGTCTTGTGTTACATCTGTCAGTGAAAATCGTACTCAGGATCATTCCAGGAAAAGAGATTGCCTGCAGCGACTGGGTATTCAGAGGGATTGAGAGACCCCTGTTCCCTGGAACCCACCATTCCTGTTTTCCTCATGCATGTCATTCTCCACTCTTTTTTCAGAACTTACACATCAAGTTCCTCCTTCAGACAGTACGCTCAGGAAAGATTAGCCTTGGAGGGAGTGCAGAGTGATAAAATGGTTAAGAACGGATTGCATAGGTTAAGATGCCACAAAATGCTAGCACTAAATTTATGACCTTTTATCCCGCACTATTTTCTTCCAAGGAAAATCTTAATGCTTAATCAACCTGTTTGTACATGTTATGACATATCTCCAGGTGGGACTTGAATATAGATTTTCTGACTGGTAAGTAAGGAGACTGGTCATTGCCAGTTGTAGTATCTGATCATTTAAACCACTAATCAGGCTAGGAAATAAGTGCTAAACTAGTCAACAACTTCACAACTATTGATACATTCCAAATAAAATTACAATGCTGTGGAGGCAAGTGCCTTCATCCCTTGCATTGAACAAAGATGGTAAGGGGATGACAGGGGGGGGGGGTAAACATTAAAATCATTTGGGTGCAAAGTTTCACTTCTCCAGGGTATGATAGAGATACATTGCAACATGGAAGAGCTGGTCAGCTGGTTCTTTATTTAAAAGTTCATTTTTAAGTGAGAGAGTGATGGTAGAAAGATCCAAACCTATTGCCTAACTCCCCCAAGTGCCTTAGTGATGGCAGTCTCTTCAAATGCATCTTTGCCATGATTGTACATTGCAGGCTTGTCACTTAAATGTGAACTACTGAAAAGTAAACCCAAAAAGTCACTTTATTGTTGAGAAAATGGAGTCGAGAGGTCAGGTGACCTTTTCTTTCTTGCTGAAGTATATTGGAATTACAAAGGACCTTCGGTTAATCTTCACATATGGTCTCTTCCTAATGAGAAATGATCCTTCTTGTGGTTAATGGTTGCACTGCTCCAACAATTTAAAAATCCTGTTCCACAAATAACATTCACCAACGTTGCCGCTGCAGAGACGAAATCCAGAAAATGAGCATGAAAAGATCAATCTTATCAAGCTGGTATGTGGATGGGTGATACTAAAACTGTTGGTCCAACCATCAAAGACTACATATGAGGCCAAGTGGAAATAAATCCTCTGGTTATAGGACATAAAATTAGGTTTCTGATAAGAAGATTTTGTAGGCATATTCTGAGCAGAGGAGGAAAATTGACCCTGCCTATGAAATAGGAGTGGGGCATTCAGAGAAATGAATTTGTTTTGAACTCTCAACTTGAGGAACTATAACATTCAATTATTAGGGATTAATTTTTGCACCTCAACTGAGTGCAACAAGAGAAACCTGCTACTGCGAACATAAAACAAAGTGAGCCCATCTTTCTAAACATCCAGATTCTCTGTGGATAAAAGGGTTAGAGGCCCGCATCATTTCAAATCTTCACCTCTAAAGAAATGTAAGTGGGATGGAGAACTCTTGAAATCCTAAGACCCAAGCACATTGTACTTCTGTAGCCAAAATTGGCAGCAGCTTCCAAATCTGCAACTGCTACAATTTATAAGGACAAGGGCAGCAGAGACATGGGAACAGCACCTTCTGCAGAGAGCCCTCCAAATCTCAAAGCATTCTGACTTGGAAATATATTGCTATTCCTTCACTGTCACTGGTCAAAATCATGGAACTCCCTCAGAACAGTGGGCATGGTCACAACACATTGACTGCAGTAGTTCAAGAAATCTACCTTTGAGAAGAGTTTGGGGGGGGGGGGGGGGGAAATATGCAGTAGATGTAGGGCCAGCCAATTATACATATACCCTGCAAATTATTTTTGCAAGAATTGATCAATAATATAAAAGGGGGCATATCTACCAAATACTTTGTCCCTCTTAGGAAACTGATAGAGGAAAGTCAGAGAGTCAGTGTTCACTGCTTTCTAACACTGAATGGAATGACAGTTACCCACCAAGTTCTATGGGTAAGGTGGTATATCAGTGGGATTGGAAGTCTATAACTCTTATTCCACTACAGGTTGTGCAGCCGAATCCTAGAGGTTTCTACTTGGTGGGTAGATCTCACCCAGAATGAGCAAAGCTGTGGCAAATGCAGGCAGCCTTCCCCAGACTATCCCCACCAAGTAAAGAGATGGTGCAAGTGGAATGATCTGCCAAAGAGCCCCCAAAACTATTTGGCATTGCAAGGAAGGGCAACTGGGAAACAAATTGTTCAGGTTTGGAGTGAGAGAAATAAAACAAGGAATGGGAATGGCCTGATTTCTCTTAAGTTTCTCGCCATATGGAGAGAGTTTGTGTTCTAGACACACTAGTTAAGGATAAGACAAAGTCAACAACTTCAAAATAACAGTATGTAATATAAAATTAATTCTAAATACTGCTGTACATGATAGTAAACATATCAAGCTCTGATCTTATAGATATGTTAGGCAAGGACTAATGAACTTTAACGTTTCATGCCCACTTGATTCTCCCAAAGTTTCAATTCTGCTCACACTGTTCCATTTATGCTCAGCTGCACACTACACTGTGACATTATTGCAAGGTTGCTTCAGGGTCCCAAAACCATTGCACAACATTTTCTGGTGATCCATTGCTGATGTTATGACAGTCCATGTTGGAGAGCACTCAGGATATTCCTAGCCACTATCTCTAGGCAGAGTGCAAGGCCATCAGTCCAAAGCCCCCCAAAACACAAAAACAGGGGTTGTTTCAGTTGTCATACGCTCAGATAATTAAACCTCGGAGTGCTAATTGACAAATTGTGTTCATTGGGATTGTCTGGTGCTGGAATCACTGACTTTGAGGTGAGACATCAACCAGAGATGCCACCCATTGGGCAGGGGCAGCACATCACAAGGAAGATTTCTCTCAGCATCTGGACAAACATTCATTCCTCAAACCCCAGCACCAAAATGAACTAAATTTCAAATCAATGTGTGGTTTGCCTCTCAGAACAACACTGACTGAAGTCAAACTATTTTATCACCACAAGTCATTTGGGAATAACTGACTTGTACAGCACCTTTACACAAAAAAATTCCACCTCTGGCACCCCACTGCTGAGATTGTTACCTTATCCCCACATTTCCATACCTACATAAAATCGGCCAAATGCACTGGTCTGCTTCTCTACATTATTCTCTTAACCACTGTCACACAGGCACCCCACTTCCTACCAACGGAAAGCTGGGTTCCCCTCATTAACCAAACCCCAAAATGACCAAGGCTCATAACATATCTTCTCACTTGTGCACCCCCTGCTTCACCCACTCCACGTTTCGAGCACTACTGTCTCACGTTGTAACTACTACCAGCAGACTCTCTCAAACTTCACTCCCAGAGCAGTGCAGAGAGAGTGCAGCAGTGTCAGGGACACTGTCTTTTCTAAAAAGGACATAAACAGAGATTCTGCCTGCTTCTGCAGCTGGACATTAAAGATCCTCTGGTATTATTTCAAAAAAGAGCAGGGTAAGTGTCCAAAGATCAGTATTTATCCCTCAACCAATAAGATCCCCCCTCCATAAAAAAACAAGTTATTCAGTCACGATCACTTTGGATCTTGCGTGCACCAACTGGCTGCTACATTTCCCACCTTGAGACTGCATTTCACTTGGCAGCGCTGTGGGGGCGTCCCGAAGGGTGCTACAGAAATGCAAGCCCCCTCTGTGCTCTGACTTACCAGGATGTCCCTCTCCCACAGATTCTGACGTGAACATGAAGGTCCTTTCATCGTGTACGGCGTTGTCATGGATTCCATTCAGCGGTCGACTCATGTTTGACGAGTTGGAAATGCTGGTGGATGTTCGTACAGTTCTCTGCTTCCCTTCAAGTTAGGGGATGGTGGGGGACAAGGAAAGTCCCTGATCTCCTGCGTCCAAAGTCTGGCTGTAGTGAGCTCCGGTGGTTCCTTTATAAGGCCAAGGGAAATGTTACTAGCACCATGTGAGGTTCAAAGTGAGCAGGGAGGAGGGGGCAAGAGACTGACCCACTGAAAGCCAGGACATTGATTTACTGTAAACGACCCAGGCAGCACATGACACTCAGTACCCAGTCAATCACACCCTAGCCAACTGTACTTGATCAGCCGTATCTATTTCTTCTTACTTGTTGCTAATCGTTTGTAACATTTAAGGGTGGGATCTCCCCCCGACAATGTTGCTTTTGGACAGACCTGTTGGAGAGCTGGATCTGATTGATGGATACAGAGGGGGAGGGTGAAAGGGGACGGTCCAGCCCGGAGGGGTTTTGTTTTGGAAGCACACTTGGCGAGATGATGCAACGGGCAATTAATGATTGTGCAAACTTTTTCCACTTGGTGGCTCTTTAAAAGCTGTTATCACGAACCAAGAGAAAGGCAGGGAAAGTTGTTGCAGTTTCCTTTCTAGAAACCGTTCTGAGGCAAAAAAGAAAGACCCCAGCAGCTCACGGTTCACAGTCCCCTCCAAAATGTTGGATCCTAAATATCTTCAAGCATCCTCGGAAACCTACATCTGTTGCTACAGCAGTTTTGTGGATTTGAAGAAAGGGTTGACAGATTTTTCTGTTGGATCTCTTCGCAGCGTTAATTCGAGCGACTTCATCGAGAAACGTAATTTGCTTTTGGTCACTTTTAAAAACTATGAATTTTCAAGGGAGCATTTCAGCTTTTAGCTTCCAAAATGAGGAGGGGAATCGGAGGGAAAAAAAAAGTGTGCCACCGAAGGGAAAACATGGGTGAATATCAAGTCAGGTTGTTTTATTGCTGTGGTCAAATGATATTGGAAAATCAAACATTCCCAGTAGCAGGGGCCGTCCACGTTATTGGAGAGACTGAGAGTTCAAGCCTGTGTTGGTGCTAGAAGATAATAAAATGTGAGGCTGGATGAACACAGCAGGCCAAGCAGCATCTCAGGAGCACAAAAGCTGACGTTTCGGGCCTAGACCTTCATCAGAGCTTTTGTGCTCCTGAGATGCTGCTTGGCCTGCTGTGTTCATTCAGCCTCACATTTTATTATCTTGGAATCTCCAGCATCTGCAGTTCCCATTGTCTTTGGTGCTAGAAGATGTTGAGATTTGCAGGTGCCCTGTGGTCCGTAACCCACCCTGTGTAATCCCCAGCGCTACCACCCTGACCCTGGATGACCACTCCATTCACTGGAGAGAGCCTGATCTGACCTCATTGTCTTCCTCCTCCGTTCCGTGGTGTTGGGGACAGCCTGCAATCCAAGCAGTGGCCACTGGGAGCGACTTTTTAAAAAAAAACAGTATTCACAGGAAGGGCGCACCTAAGTGACCATTTATTATGCAATTAGGACCAAGAGTTGGCCCAAGATTGAGCAAGCTATCCAACACATGTCCTGCCCCACTGGTGAAATGCCATTGGAGGTGGGTATGTGATGAGTATGGTACTGCCAACCTGGCACCCAATTTTATGTCTCACCATGGGTATCCAGATAGGAGGTTGAATAGAGGCATAAAATTCAAGACATAGTGCCTGTTGCCTCATGACCAGATCTTTCTGAACTTATCCCCTCTTTGTCACATGACTGTACATCCCACCCCACATATACACATTGTTGCCATCTTGCCCATCTTCCATGGCTATGTGGATGGGATACCAGATCAGGGCAAGAACCAAAGCTAAAACATAAACAAAATCTCTTAAAAATGGCTCTGACTCCTTTGACAATCAAAACCAGTCATGCGAAAGAGAATAAAAACAGTCAGAACGCAATAACATTTGGAAATGATCATATTGGTTATACTGAAGCTTAATTTAAAAGCGTACAAGACCAGTATATGTCATTTGCCAGTTTTATTAGGTTTTCCTTCTCAGGTAAGGTTAGAGGGTTTCAGCTATTCACCTGGCCAGCAGCCCTTGGAAGTGGGATTTCCTTTCAAAAGGATATGCCCTGACTCAGTTAACAGACCAACAGCCAATTCAGTCAACCAAACTGGTGTAAGAATCCAGCCCATGAGTTTGGGGCAGGCTTGATAAAATATACTATTGTAATAATCACTTGATGAGTTGGAGGGATTGGAGAGGGTGGGGTGGTGGTTTGAGGGGATAGGATGACAACATGATCAAAATTTTGATATAGAAAATATGAGAGACAGCAAAGTTGATGCAACTCTGTTGTTACCTGTACCAACGTTTTGTACAGAATCAATACAAAATCCGTTCTTCCAAACACCAACGTGAAACTTTCCATGAATCCTACACTCAGCTGCTCACTTCCAGTTATGTAACATGATCCACATTATTGATTGGAATTTATAGAATCTATAACATATGCATACATTAATAAAGCATGAAGGTGGGTTGAGTTGTGGACAGTGCAGAGGGCTGTTCTAGGTTAACAAAGGGACATTGATATGATGCAGAGCTGGGCTGAGAAATAGCAGACGGAATTTAACCCTGAAAAGCGTGAGGTGATTCAGTTTGGAAGGACAAACTTAAAAGCAGAATACAGGGTTAATGGAAAGATTCTTGGCAGTGTGGAGGAGCAGAGGGATCTTGGGGTTCATGTTCACAGTTTCCTGATAGCTGCCACCCAGGTGGATAGAATTGTTAAGAGGGCATATGGTGTGGTAGCTTTCATTACTAGAGGGATGGAGTTCAAGAGCTGTGTAGTTATGCTCCAGCTGTACAAAAGCCTGGTTTGGCCACACCTGGAGTATTGTGTCCAGTTCTGGTCACCTCATTACAGGAAAGATGTGGAAGCGTTGAAAAAGGTGCAGAGGAGATTTACAAAGATATTGCCTGGAATGGAGGGAAGGTCTTATGAGGAAAAGTTGAGCGCTAGGGCTTTTCTCTTTAGAATGACGAAGGATAAGAGGTGACTTGATAGAAGTGCACAAAGTGATCAGAGATACAGATAGAGTTGACAGCCAGAGATTTTTTCCTAGGGTGGAGGTAGCTATTACGAGGGTAAATAGTTTTAAAGTGAGTGGAGTAAATATAGGGGAGATGTCAGAGATAGGTTCTTTACTCAGAGAGTGGCCAGCGCATGGAATGCATTGCTGGAGAGAGTAGTGGAGCCAGCCTCATTAGGGGCATTTAAGCAGCTATTAGATAGGCAAGTGGATGATAGTGTAAAGTAGGGATGGAGGTTAGATAGACCTTAGGTTTAGAGTAAAAGTTCAGCCCAACATCGTGGGTCGAAGGGCCTGTATTGTGCTGTACTGTTCTATGTTTATTTGCAACTGGGGCATGCACAATACTGACAAGGCTGCAATTATTGTCAATCCGAGTTGTTTTATTGAACTTAAGAGTTGAATTAAGAGTTGGAGGCATGTGTAAAGCAGACGAGGGGAAGAAAGGATCTCTCTTTGAGAGACTAGTTGGGATTTTACTCAACTAACACATTCCATTATTGTTTTCTGGTGCCAGCCCCTAAAATGCCAAATTACAGTGAGGTTAGTTGTGCAATTATAATTAAAATTTAATTCTTTAATGGAAGTATAAGTTGTCTGGAAGATGTTTGGAAATTCACATCAAATTAAGTCCTTTTAGCATCATTGGTGAAACTACCTTCGTACTGGAGAGGGTTCTGATGAAGTGACAAAGATGATTCCAGATTGCAGGGATATCAGTGCAGCTTGGATGGCCGTGTAGAAAGGCTGCTGATGAATCATTTGCCCCTGTTAAGCTGATCAGTTTTCCTTTCCATACATTATGATTCACCATGACCTGATTTAATTAGCACAAATAAATTCTTAACCCCTCAAGCCTTACGCTATCAACAGAAATTCCCAAGTTGAATTTCAAGAGGGAATAAAGGCCAAGTGTAACATTGTAAGATGTTTTTAATATGCTTTCAATAGATATGGGCATTGATAGTTGGGCCAGAATTCATTGCGCATCCTTAATTGCCTTGGAGAAGGTGCAGCCTATTGAGAGGAGGGTGTGGTGGTGGCAGTTAGAATACTCACTGAATGACTATAGAGGGAGCATCAGGATTTTGACCCAGCAACCCCACAGAAACAGCAATGTAGTTTCCAGTCAGGTTGGCGCGTGGCTTGGAATGTATCTTGCAGGAGCTGATGTTCCCATGTAATTGCTGCTTTTGTCCCTAGATGGTAGAGATCATGTAGAAGGGCAAGACCCTTTGGAGGTTTACATAAAGCTGCGTTATGAGCATAAAGTCGAGTTTATATAGACACACAATTAAAACAATACTTAAGATTATTTATCAGAAAATAATTTGCAGTGTCAATTTTCCTGCCCTCAACAGTCCATCATTTTGTCCTGACCTAGGCCCTGGGAGACTCGGTTATGTGCAAACAAAAATTAGTAAATTGGACTACTATAGATCAGTTATGGCATCAGTCGGTAAACTGTGAGAGATAATTCCTATCCTTGTTCTCTCCCTTCCCTACTTGTACATGAGGAATATTCAAGCATGTTCTAATCTTTGCTTCCATGACTGTTTTCCTGGAATAGCTCATGCACCTGTTATCAGAAACTGTAGCTTGAGGCGTGCCACTCCATATCAATTTTTAAAGCACTGATGTAACATTTCAGGCACATTCCTACATGGGGGACAGTGACTGCAATGAGGAACAGATTCTTATACCCATCACATTATCAGCAACTTATCTGAGAGTGACGTCTAACATGTAATGAATTTTCATCCAATGGCTAGAAACATAAATTGAATCTTTATGAAACAGACATTCAAACACAACAATTACTCATGGCTCAAGTTGGCTAAACCAGACTTACATTCTTATCCATGATGTGAGATAACAAAGTGTGAAGCTGGATGAACACAGCAGGCCAAGCAGCATCTCAGGAGCACAAAAGCTGACGTTTTGGGCCTAGACACTTCATTCCCCATTCCAAACCCATTGAGGATCAGAAAGCAACTCTGGAAAACCACTAAAGACAATGATCCCCAGGAACTCCCACTGTTTTCTATTCTGTTAATAAGGCACTGATGGGAACCACCTGATTTATTCAAATGTTGGCGTGGACTATTTAGGATTAATTGCTAGGACGGTGGGACATGGGTTCAAGGTAGCTCACTATTTAGTAGCTAATTGAGCTAGGGTTGGAATATACAATCATGTTTGAATTAATGGTATTTGGAGAGATCAGTCTCACAATAAGCCAGCAATCTTGTGTCCTTTAAGCACATGTTCCAACTACAGTACTCAGATTAAGCAGCTAAGAAGTTGATTGACTGTCACACCAAGTGTAATGAACAGGAATTTTAAACAAAGAGCTCAGAAGAACAGATTGATCATTGATTTCTGGTTTTAAATCACCTCAACGTTGAAAACACCAATGGATTCAGCCTTGAGGCAGCTGTGTCCCCAAATTACAGACCCTATACTCTTCTGCCTTTTTTTATACAATGTGATGACCCCAGCTAAGGTTATTAGTGCAGGAGTCAGTTCCAGATCGAAACTTGGCTTGATAGATCATTTTAATTCTGTTTTAGTTATGCTGAGCTCGTCTCTCACTGAAACATAAGCATCCAATGCTGAAGATGTTACCTTAATGACAAAACAGAAGCTTATTAGCCACAATAAAGGAAGATGTGAGTAAATCAACCTCTGGTTATAACAAAAATGCAGATTTTTAATCGCACAATAAAATTATAATCCCATTAATCCCCAAACACTCATCTACAAGCTCCAAAATAATATAACATTTCTTGCACCCAAAAGCACCACTTGCATAGTTCACACATCTGAGAAAAAAGTACTTTCTTAACACCTTGAATGCTTAAGCTGACAGTAACAGACTAGAAACTCCTCTGGTATCTTCCTGGAGTTATCACGCACTCTTGAGTTTAAATGTAATTAGCTTCAAATAATCTCTTCACAGCTTTTCTTATTCCAAAACTTCTGGTTTGGAACCATTCATTAGTATGAGGCAATCTAGTTTTGCCATGTTCTCCCCTTCTCATGAGCAATGATATTTATAATGGTTTACATCTGAAGGACTTTCTAGAACTGCCAAAAACAAAATAAAACTGAAAGAAGTCCCTCCCTCTAATTAAGGTACTCCACTGATGTTTAAAGAAACCCCAAGTCGGGAAATTCCAAACTGATTTAAAGCACCTTGGTAAAGTCTACTTTGCTAAGTCATAAATCACCCTAAGGCAAGCAAAACTCCATCAGCACTGCCAAAAGAACTCTCGCAAACTGTTTTATAAAATAACTCACCGTAGCTATGGAAATAATTAGTACAGGTAGTTAACTTCACACACACAGAAAGCCCATATATCACTAAACCAAAATTCAAAACTCAAAATAAATGATGTTGAAAATTACACAGTTTATGTTACAGTTTGTCAAACTTTCTTTCCTCGCTCTATAATTTGTATTTTTATATGTGGACTTTGAATATATCTGTGACAGTTGTTGTGTATTTCATTATCTTAAGAATAATAAAAGAACTCTCTTGTTGTCAAAGTCAGAAAATGTGTTTGATTAGTTCTTTTGTGTTCACAGAGTGTAATCAACCAACAATTCTTTAAATTGCCAAGTATGAGCTTTTCAAGGAAAGAAAACGGCTGCAGTCTCTTGAAGAGAGAGCAAAGTGAGGAGCCATTCAGTGACCCCGCGCTGTATGTAACCACTTCACCTGTCAACCCCATGTCTGACAGTTTAACATTGATGATCCAATGGCTGTAAATCATAAATGGTGGGGCATTGGGGAATGTTAACCACTCAGTGCTTGTTTGCTGCTTTTAACAGCATGGCCTTCAAGGGGCACTGAAGTTTTGTGAGTCGAGTAGAGAGATGCCAATTTAGGAGCGAGAGTCCCAAAAGCAGCTGAGTTGATGCCAAGTCTTACGATGTGTTGTGCTGTATGTTTGCTCTCCGGCAATCACAACATCATCACTGCCACCAACAGCTCAATCCCGGAGTCCTGCTGACTGTTACCTGTCATAGCTATCTTAGTGATGTCAGCAACATTTAGCAACTGTGGCACAATTGAACTGTTGAATTAGCAGTGAGGTATTCGACTTATAATAAAACTTGCTAGTTAGGTTGCCTTCTTGTTTCAGAGTCAGAGTTGTGGGTTCATTATTTAATCACTGAGGGATTCAGATGTTTGTCTGGGATGTTTAAGCCTCCCTGTTTATGTGCGCCTTAAAGGGGACGTTGGGGGCTCTCATATAAATCTGTGGGCATCTAACAGGGCAAAAGAGGGTAAATGCAGGAGGGATGTTCCCAATGACTAGGGAATCCAGAACCGGGGATGGGGGGTGGGGTCACAATTTAAGGATATTGGGTAGGACTGAGATAAAGAGAAATTTCTTCACCCAGAGGGTGGTGAGCCTGTGACATGCACTGCCACAGCAAGTGGTTGTGGCCAAAACATTGAAAGTTTTCATGAAGGAGTTAGACAGAATTTTTTGGACTAAGGGGATCAAAGGATATGGGGAGAAAGCAGGAACAGAGTTTGATGATCAGCCAGGATCAGATTAAATGATGGAGCAGGCTTAAAGGGCTGAATGGCCTACTCCTGCTCCAATGATTTATGTTTCTTTGTCTCTGATTTAAAGAAGTAGCCGCAGCGCTCCCCGTGTCAGGACTAAAATAGTACTTTTAAACAACAAAAACTTAATTCAGGGCTTAAAGTCAAAAAATGTCTCCAGCAACTTTCCCAAGTCCAAAAGTCAATGCTGAGACAAATCTTGTGTTATCAGAAAGGATGACCCAAAGCTTTGATAAATAGTCAAGTTTCAAAGAGAACCTGAAATAGGAGAGGGAGTAGAGGGTGAATTCTGGTGTTGATAGAAATGAGATTCATTGTGTGCTAATAGTTTACATGCACCTTTGCAAGCATGCTTCAAAGTGATTCGGTATATTAGCAATGCCTTTAGGACTATTCAGAGGGACATGCTAAGGCACTGTTTATCTACAACTTGCTCTTATTTTCATGGTATCACTGTGTGCTTTGCAATATGTTGTATAGATTTTTCTTATCTGAAACTGTGCCTGCATGCTCTCAGTGACCTTGAACACTCGGTTAAGGAACACGGGTCACAAACAGTCGAGGGATAACAGGTCACTTCAGACTCTTCATATCATATGTGTATTGAATACAGGTCACTGCAGTTAATATAGACAGGATTTAAAAGCTTCACCCTAAAACATTGAGCGACCATTTTCAACTTTACTGCTTTGCCCATTGGTGAAACTACTTTAGAATCCCTACAGTGCAGAAGGATGCCTTTCGGCTCATCGAATTTACACTGATCCTCCAAAGAGCATCCAGACCCGGCTCCCTACTATATCCCCGTAACCCATCATCTATCCACCTGGTCTACTCATCTCTGAACACTCAAGACAATTTCAGTGTGTCCAGTCCAACTAACCTGCACTTCTTTGGACTGTGGGAGGAAACTGGAACATCTGGAGGAAGCCCATAGGGAGACTGGGAGAGTGTGCAAACTCCATACGGTCACCCAAGGATGGAATCAAACCGAGGTTCCCAGCGCTGTGAAGGAGCTCAGTTAGCCACTGAGCCACCGTGTCACCCCAGTGAGTTATGTTTCAATTTGTCTCACATCCAGAAACATTTTAATACCATGGGCCCATACTACAGGCTTCTTTCCTTGTCTAAATAAAAGGTTGCAACACAGCAGGCTAACTGCTGAACTTAAAAGGCATAGTTTTTAGTGGACCGAGCCTCCTTCTTTGTACTGGATGCCTGCAAAATATATTGTCCATTATGAATGAGTAACAGAGCACTCAGTTCAAGCACACCAGGTTATATCATAATCCTGGACTCCTAATGCTGTGAGCCTGTCTCCAGCCTGCAAGCACTGTGTCCATAGCTGCTTTCCATAAGGGGTGGAACCATTGCAGAACCAACTCAGTCAGCATCTGATACTTCCACATGACAACAGGATGCTCTCCCCAAGCTCACCAACTGGATACAACAGAACATGGGCCAAGGCCTCACTGAGACACCCCCCTACGGAGACACAACTGTCTGAGTGCCTCCCTCCTCAGATATTTGAAATTGTATCAGTGGTGGAAAGACTCCGAGGTCAGTGAGATGAATTGATTGACTCCCACCACCCAAATATCACCTCGGCTTCACTCATCTGAACTATTCGAACATGGGGAGGTAATGGCCTAGTGGTATTATCACTGGACTGTTAATGCAGAGACCTAGATAATATTCTGAGGAACCAGGTTTGAAACCCACCACAGCAGATGGTAGAATATGAATTCAATAAATATCTGGAGTCAAGAATCTAATGATGACTGTGAATCTATTGTCAATTGTCAGAAAATCCCATCTGGTTCACTAATGTCCTTTAGGGAAGGAAACTGCCATCCTTACCTGGTTTGGCCTACATGTGACTCCAGACCCGCAGCAATGTGGTTGATGCTTAACTGCCCTCTGGACAAATAGGAATGGGCAATAAATGCTGTCTCTCCAGTGGTGCCCTCATCCTGTGAATGAATAAACCACGGAAAGCTGTAAGGACTTGTATGAGCCATTGAGATATTGAATTCTGTTTGCATCCATCAGATTGGCAGCATTGTGAACTGGCACGGTTGGTCGTAGGTGTATGGGACTTAACAGACGAGTACAACACACAATTATTGAGTTGTTTTGTGGCATTATTAACACAGTTAAAATAATCAGCCAGATATCATCCCTCTTGGTATAGCACAAGCCCTTCCTATTTGAAGATGGCCTTTTCTCGTTCATGAAGCCCTGGACTTCTCAAAGTTTTCTAGACTGTAAAAGCCCCGCCCCCTTCTAGCTAGTACCGTGGAAAATATGATAGAAGGTATGTGTTTCAGAAAAGACAGCTTATATATCAGTAGAAATGGTAAGAACTGCAGATGCTGGAGTCAGAGACAACACAGTGTGGAGCTGGAGGAACGCAGCAGGCCAGGCAGCATCAGAGGAGCAGGAAATTTGATGTTTCAGGTTGGGACCCTTCTTCAGACTTCCCTGTTTCTCTGATGCTGCCTGGCCTCTGTGTTTCTTCAGCTCCACACTGTGTTATATGTCAGAAGCCCCATACAATGGAGGAGAAGTCAGGGAGAGGAGCTGGGCCAGTTTCATTCTAGTTAACTGAGGTGATGAAGGCAATCATCTATTGTGTTCTTAGAGAGGAGAGATTCTGTGATCAATTACTGGTCCTTTTGTTATAGACTTTTGTTATAGGAGTCTGATCAATTTCGGGATCTGCGTGTTTTTAGCTTGTCATGAAATTTCTGCCCATATCCAATTCACCTTAGATGCAACAAGGGTCGTTTTGTACGATAGTGCAAAGAAAAAGCAAAATGTATGTATGATTGGTTCGGAGAGTAATTAAACTTGCTGTTCAGCCTGTGTGCTCCATGTTTGTGCTACACTTGAGACTCCTCGCATCTTTCCTCACTTAAATCAACCTTCATTAACCTCTATTCCCTCTTGCTCCACTACGAGTCTAGTTTTCCTTTAAATTTCTCCAAATGATTCTCTTGACAATTCCCTGTGGAAGCAAGTTCCACATTCTCCCCACTCTCTGCGCAAAGAGATTTCTTTTGAATTCCCAATTGGATTTCTTGTTGACAGTCTTATATCGCTTATGATTTAACACTTTCTCTGTTAATCGAAACACTTTCATAATTTTATGACCTCTTTTGGGTCATGTCTCATCCCTCTATTTTTTTAAAAAAGGGACGCCCAGTCTGTCAATCCTTTCTGGATATTTATGCCCACATATTTCTGGAATCATCCTTGTTGATCTTGTCTGCACTCGCTCCCCGTGCAGCTTTGTGCTTTCCATAACAGGGCAGCCCGAACTGCCCACAGTCTTGTGTTCTGTGCTTCCTGCTAAATGGATAGTAGGTGAAGGTGGGAGTGCCAGAGACATGTCTATTATGTTTGCTGCCTACTCAGCCGTGAAACCCGGTGAATACTGTTGCAGGGGTGGAATGAGTTCTTGATGGCATACCCTCATGGCCCTTTCAACTTGCTGGGACCCACCCTATATCGGGGTACATTTGGGAATCTGTTCAGCTCCAGCAAAGTCTGGCTCTCCTGGTGTTAACATTGTCCACTGTCTCTCTGTTATCTCTTGCAGGAAAAAGCAGCAAGGTTGCTCAAGCCAGATTTTCCCTTCTGAAACATATACTGACTGCTGAATTATTACAACATTTTGTTTCTAGATGTTCTCCTAAATCTCTCCCGTTGCCGAGATTCCCTCATCCATCCGACTGCTGACATTGAAGGTTAATGCTATTCACCATCTGTTCCCTAGTTTCACATTTCTGAAGTAACGCTTACAACCTCAGCACACCTCACAACTAATTAAGTACTTTGGGGCTGTCATAATGCAGCAGCTAATTTGCGCACAGTAAGACCCCATAAACAGCAATATGATAATGACCATATCATCAGTTTCAGTCGTGCTGGTTGGGAGATGTATCAGTTACAATTTTTTTAAAGTGACTCCTCCTTTGCCATAAAAGCAGAGGTCAAAGACACAGGTAAAAGCAACTCAATGCTCAACCCCTGCAATTTGTATCAAAATATTGAATGCGTAGATCCAAGAGCTGATTTTGATTTCCTGTCATGTTTAGTCACGTCACTGAGAGAGCTCACTTCTTCCACATGGCCCTGAGCAAACAGGATTGGAAGGTACTTATATTAGATATTTCAGGGTGTGGCTAATTTTGGGATGGGGACTCACTTGGATGGGAGAGTTTTTAAGACTTGATTTATTATTGTCGCACGTACCGAGAGACAGTGAAAAATATTGCTTTCCATGCAATCTAGGCAAATCATACCTTACAAAAGTACATTAAGGCAATAGAACAGAATGCAGAATATAGTGTTACAGCTACAGCAAAGGTACAGAGAAAGATCAACGCTAATATATCAGAGTTCTGCTTATAAGCCTGATAACAGCATGGAAGAAGCTGTTCTTGAATCTGTTGGTATGTGCTTTCCAACTTTTCTACCTTCTGCCCGATGGAAGAGGGTGGAAGAGAGTATAACTGGGGTGGGAGGAGGGTCTTTCAATAATGCTGGCTGCCTTGCCGAGGCAGTGGGAAATGTAGACAGACTCGGTGGAAGGAAGGCTGGCTTTCGTGATGGACTGCATTCACAAACCTCTGTAGTTCCTTGAGCTCTTGGCCAGACCAGATGCCATACCAAGCTGTGATACATCATTTAGAACACATTGTATGGTGCACCCATAAAAATTGATAAGAGTCATTGTGGACATGCTGAATTTCCGTAGCCTCCTGACGAAGCAGAGGCGTTGATGTGCTGTCTTAACTGTAGCGTTGACGTGGATGAACCAGGACCTGAGCTTTTGACAATGTCCACCTCAGGGTCATTGTTACAGACAGTGCTTCCTGAAGTTGATGACCAGCTCCTTCATTTTTCTGACACTGTGGGACAGATTGTTCTCTCGACACCATGCCACTGAGCTGTCTATGTCTTTCCTGTACTCTGTCTCATTATTGTTTGAGATCTGACCCACTATGTTGTCGTCATCATGAAAGATTATTATGATTATTATCATTATAAAAGGTTGCGGAGATCCAGCTGTATCACCACAATGGGGGTAACTCATCACCCAATATCCAATACTATTTTGAGCCATGTGATGAGTTAGCTGCTGGACTCTGCTATCGATGGACATAATGCAGAGCTAGCTTCACTAAGCTTTTTTGATACTGACAAATTCCTCAGAAATGCTCCTGCCCACCTCCGTGAACTTTGTGCCGAAGTGTGCTACCCAATGCAATTTCAAGGGATATTTCCCACGGAGACACCAACTGACCACTGGGCGCTCTGACCAAATCTGCTGCTTATTTCTGAAATACCCAAACAACCCTCCGTCACAGGGGACAGTCTCCAACTGGTGTCAATGTTCCAGCCTGACTTTGCTTTGGCTGAATAGCTGCAGAAATGCACTGTTTGTTTTGGATTGGAAGTCAGGAGCCTTTAAGGGAAAGCAACCGTTAGTGACATCGGCCCTGGAGCCTTCAAACAGGAAAACCACTCCTGCATTTGCCTCCGTGCTCTCCAACCAGTCAACACCAAATAGGACCCATAAATGCCCTGTGTTTGTGTTTACTGAGTATTCACAGCTATGGGAGAAACAAGGGGAGCCACTAGAGGCGAGTGGAGAAGCATAGTGCTATTGAGTCTGCTCACCATGAGTTGGTGCTACAGTCTCCTATTTTTGACGAGAGGTGGGGCATGTCGGATAGTTAGCCCACTTCATCTTTTGCCCCAAATTTCACCCGGAATACAGATGGTGGGTAAATTGCCCAACTGACCTCCTATCCTTGCCCCCAATTTGGTGACAACTCAGGTAGTCAATGCACTACCATTGCTAGATAATAAAGTGTGAAGCTGGATGAACACAGCAGGCCAAGCAGCATCTCATGAGCACAAAAGCTGATGTTTCGGGCCTAGACCCTTCATCAGAGAGTTCTCTGATGAAGGGTCTAGGCCCAAAACGTCAGCTTTTGTGCTCCTGAGAGGCTGCTTGGCCTGCTGTGTTCATCCAGCTTCACATTTTATTATCTTGGATTCTCCAGCATCTGCCGTTCCCATTATCTCAGCACTACCATTGCTGCTGGTGGGCAAGGGCAATGGGGTTGGGGCACATTGAATGAACGCTGCTATTTCTCCCTGCTCAAGGCTGTGTCCCCACCCATTTGCTCTTCCTCAGTTCCCCATGCACCTTCCCACCCCTCACTCCTCTCACTCCACGGTGCCTCCGTATTAATCTCAGGGACATACCTCACTCCAGTCACTGTTGCTTTGCTTCACTGACAAGCAAAAATACAGATAGTATCAGGAGCAGATGTTGACCAGGTTCTGCCATTCAGTAAGACCATGGGCGATCTGATTTTAACCTCAAATTCCTCCACATTGCCGATAACCTTTCACACCTTGAACACAAGAACCTATTCACGTCTGCCTTCAAAATATTCAAGGAATCTGCTTCTAACATCTTTACAAGAAGATTGTTTCAAAGACTCATGATCATCCAAGAGAAATAATCTCTGCTTTACATGTGTATGCATATATATTATTGTAGATTTTCCCATAAAATCAAAGAATCCCTAGAATGTGGAAGCAGGCCATTCAGCCCATACTACCTCTCTGAACAGAATCCCATCCCATAACCCTGCTTTTCCCATGGCTAATACGCCTAGCCTGCACATCCCTACGTATCATGGGTAATTTAGCATTGCCAATCCACCTAACCTGAACATCTTTGGACGGTGGGAGGAAACCAGAGCACCCAGAAGAAACCCACGCAGACACATGGAGAAAGTGCAAACTCCACACAGACAGTCACCTGAGGGTGGAATCAAACCCAGGCCCCTAGCGCTGTGAGGCAGCAGTGCTAACCACTGAGCCACTGAGCCAAACCTAAGAAGGAGCATTCTCTCATCATGTACCTTGTCAAGACCCCTCAGATTCATGTGTTTTAATGAAGTCACCTCTATTCTTCTAAATTCCAGCAGATTCAAGCCTGGCCTGTCCAACATTTCCCCACAATACAACCTACCATTCCAGGTGCCAAACAAAAGTGGAAAGTGATGGAGAACCTCAGCAGGCCTGACAGCATCTGTAGAGAGTGAAGAGTTTTGGTATATGTATTGGGAGTTAAGACTAGTAAATCAAGTTGATCAGCTGTGCTCCTTTCTTCCCATGGTAGGGCTGAAATGGCTATCGAAACTGACTGAAAGTAGAATTGTGCTTTCAGAGAACTTGAATTCTGATGTCCAGTTTAAATTCGAAGAAATATTTGACCAAAACACAGTGATTCCATTTTGAAACTTGAATGGAGTAAATTAAGAGCACTTTTTCCAGATGTTTCTTGAACAATTACAACACTATTATTTGTCACACATCTGTAAGCACTTAATTCTGAATATATTGATTAGTGATCTTAGCGTATGTAAAATTCATCTCACATCCATAGATAGGATGGGCAAAAAGAATGCTATTTGAATGCAGTCAATGGTATACTACAAACCAATTCAAATATTACTATTGGCCAACACAGCTTAAGACATTTGCTTTACAAGGTAGGGATCTACTTACTCATCTGAAAGGCTGCTTACTTATCAGGTGGTTTAATATTTTTCTTATGGAAGTACACAATTTGCAGCAAATTTGTTTGTTACCCAGTGCTGCAGATGGACAAACAGAGCATTGGCATAAAGTCAAAGCCCAAACTCAAGGCTAAAGCCATCATTAGATAACTCATACCTGTTTACAATTTGCTTTTACATTCAAAGGTAAAAAAAAAAGCTAGTTCAGTAACCTCCATTCAATCTTCAAGCTGTTATAGACACGTTGATACACAGTCTGATTCAACATCTTAGACAAGATGACCTTGTAACCAAATAGGGTCAAGGTCAGGGGCAGAATGGAAAACAGTTGTTCAAAATATGGAGAAAGGCGTTTGACTCTTAGTTGGTCATTCATCCTGAAAGAACAATATTGCTTCTTTTCTGATCTTTCCCGCCTGGAAATGGACCCCATGGCAGCGATCTTATGAATGTTCCCTGGCTGTCAGGAATCTGTAAAACATGGACAGTGTTTTGACACACAGTTCATATAAGAAACATTCCCATCGCTTGTTCCAAAAACTAATCTCCATGTGCCACTCAGGCTTATTTTGACTACGTTCTTGATGAAAATCCCAAATTTGACCTTTGCCACTTTTTATTCAGTTGTCCACATATCTCATTTTAGTTAACACAGTGTGGAGCTGGAGGAACGCAGGTCAGGCAGCATCAGAGGAGCAGGATAGCTGACCTTCTGGATCTGGACCCTTCTTCAGAAAAGTAAGAACTGCCGATGCTGGAGTCAGAGATAACACAGAGTAGAGCTGGAAGCGCACAGCAGGCCAGGATCAGGACAGTAGACATTTTGGGTCGGCACACTTCATCAGGACTGGTCTCATTTTAGTTTACCGTCATGTTACAGAAACTACCGTGCTGACCTATATTGACTCCTCAACCCCTAAAGGATTCATTTTAAATTCTTGCCACACGTTCATAACCTCTCATTGACCTCATCCCTCCCTTTCTCTGCAATTTGCTCCAATCTATGAGAACTCTATGTCCCTCAGAATCCAAGTTCTTCCCTTCCCTCATACCATCATTGGTCCTTCCAAAGACTAGACCCGAAGCTTTGGAATTCCCTCCTTCAACATTCTTGATCAAGGACTCAATCTCCTTCTTAGATTGAGAGTCAATTTTTGAATGAAGGTGCCCCCTGTGAAACAGTTTGAAATATTTTGTTAAAGCTGGGATATAAATGTATCACCTTGTTGCTGCCCATTTTCAGGCCTAAATAGCAAATTTAGTTCAATCTTCTCTTATACATCAGCAGCGGGAGGAAATGGCTGAGTAGTATTGATAGTCCGTTAATTCAGAGACCCAGGTACCGTTCTGGGTTCAAAACCTGCCATCGCAAAGGTAAAGTTTGGATTCAACAAAAATCTGGAGTTAAGAGTTTAATGATGACAATTGTGTACAAACTCATCTAGTTCACCAGTACCCTTTAGGGAACAAAATCTGCAGTCCTTACCCAGCTTGGCTGATATATGACAGCAATGTGGTTGACTCTGAACAGCTCCCTGGGCAATGAAAGTGGTCCGGATTTTAAACAGAGCTTACAGCTTCACAGAAGAAGGCATGAATAGATGGAAACGTGTCTGATTTTTTAGGACAAGCGCTAAAAGTAGAATAAGAGTTTAGAGAGTCAAGCTGGGGCTGCTGAAGATCCAACGTAAGAAATAAGAGCAGTATACAGCCATTCAGTCCATCTAGTCTGCTAGTTAATAATTATGGCTGATCTAGTGTGGCCTTAACTCGGGTCTTGTAAGTTATGATAATCATAAGTGTGTCTAACCTGGCCTTGAATATATTTAATGACAAACTTCCACTGAGCCTGAGTTCAAAGACCCTGTGCTTCCAACTGTCTGCCACTTTAACGCACCACCCTGTTCCCTGGCCAACATCTCTGCCTCAGGCTTGAGCACTGCCTCTCAATGCAGTCTGGAAGAACAACACCTCATTTCCTGCTTGGGGACCCTGCAGACCTCCAGACTCAATAATGAGTTCAATTATTTTAGAGACTGGACTCTCCCATGTCCTAGCATCCCACCCCACATACCAGGCCTTGTTATCACAATCTGCCTTCATAGACCGCCTATTGTTAGTTACCAATGGTCTGCATTAACAGCTATTCACCCTCCCAGCCAGAAGGTTGTCAACTCCTCAGTCTGTCCAACTGCTCTTCTCTCTCTTAGGGCTCCATCCCCACCTATTGTTTACTCTTTATCCTGTCTCCCCACCTTATCTTCTGCATATAAACCAACAATCTTCCAAGCTACCATCAGGAAGGGTCTCCGAACCCAAAACATTAACTCTGTTTTCTCTTCACAGATGCTGCCAGACCTGCTGAGCTTTTCCAGTAGCATCTGCTTTTGTTCCTGATTTAAAACATCTGCAGTTCATTTGGTTTTTATTTGGTATTTAACTCACTGCCACATCTCTTCCAGACAAGCCCACCGTGAAGATGTTCTGCACTTCTCTCCAATGGGATTTCCATTCCAATCTTTCTTCTTGTCCATTTCATTATTGACATTAATTTCACAGTCTATCCTGGTGTTTGAGCAGGCATTTGCTAAAACACGTTTCCACAGCCATATCACATTCCTTAGTGACTGCCTCTGGCTCAGACTCCCCCCTCGTGGATTCCAACTGAAGTTTCATCCCTCATGTTTTGAATCCTGCCAGGATCACAGATATCTCCGTGATGTTCAACGTTCCACAGAATTCCTTGTTCCAGTCCTATTCCAACGTTCCACATGCTCTCGCTGCATCCTGAGAGCCACACTCAGTGCCATGCGGTGTCACATGCACACCCTCGACCTTTCTCTCCAACAGCATCGCCGTACACTGGCTCAGGACTGCACCACTCTGCAGTTCCACTTCATCCTCCGGATCCTTCTCCAGGCTAAACAGAAACTTTTTCTTTTCCTTTCAGGCATCAAGGCCCACAAGATGCAACAACTTAGAGATACCCACGACCCTCTGGAACCTTTCTCTCCTCCCCTTCCCTCTGACTCCATCCCCTCCCGCAATCCCACCTCCTGTCAGGTATTCACCATCCCTCCCAACCTCCCGCTCTCCCAGGCTGAACGTTCTGTACACGGCAAACTCCTCAGCTTTATTCCTCTGTGTTACCACCTTAAAAGATTTTGGGCATGACATGACACTGAACTTTTTTTCCATCATCTTTGCCTCCGGGCCCATTTCTTTGGATAAGATTCCTCTCCCCATCCCACAGACCCCTTTACCCCGTTCCAGCACTGTCCCTCCACCTGGACCCCTCCCTCCTGCTTTTTTACCTGCACTCGATCTGTTCATTGAGAACAGTCAACATGACATTGATTGCCTCAATTTCTCTGGCCCCCTCACCCAGTCCAACCTATCTCCCTCCGAACTGTCTGCACTCCGTGCACTTACATCTAACCCTGACTTTGTTATTAAGCCTGCCGATAAGGGTGGTGCTGTTGTAGCCTGGCGGACTGACCTCTACGTTGCTGAGGCTGAACGCCAGCTCTCAGATACTTCCTCCTGTTTTTCTCTGGGCCATGACCCCACCGTGGAACATCTGGCCATTCTATCTCTCCTCAGCTGCTTCCAGGCTGCAAGTCCCCCAGCCCCGCACAGCTCGCTTCTACCTCCTTCCAGAAATCCACAAACAGGACTGTCCAGGCAGACCCATTGTTTTAGTCTGTTCCTGGCCCACAGAGCTCATCTCTTCCTACTCAGGCTTCTCTTCCCTGGTCCAATCCCTGCCCACGTATATCCGTGATCCCTCTGATACTTTATGTCAGTTTTGGAATTTCCAGTTTGCAGGTTCCAGCCACTTATTCTTTACTGTGAATGTGCAACCCCTTTACACATGCATTCCCCACCTGGAGGGACTTAGGACTCTCTGCTTCATCCTGGAGCAAAGACCTGAAAGATCCCCACCCACCACCACCCTCCTCTGCTGGGCCGAGCTTGTCCTCACGTTCAACAACTTCTCTTTCAACTCCTCTCATTTTCTTCAGGTAAGAGGGGTTGCCATGGGTACCCACAGGGCCCTAGTTATGCCTGTCTCTTTGTGGGATACGTGCAACATTCCTTGTTCCAGTCCTATTCCAGGCCCCCACCCACAGCTGTTTCTCCGATACATCGATGATATCATCGGTGCTGCTTCCCTCTCTCATCAAGAATTGGAAAACTTCACCAATTTCGCCTCCAATTTCCACCCTGCCCTCACTTTCACCTGGTCTACATCTGACTCCTCCCATCCCTTCCTCGACATTTCTGTTTCCATTTCTGGAAATAGACTGGCCACTAATATCCATTACAAACCCACCCACTCCCACAGCTGCCTGGACTATATATCCTCACGCCCCACTTTCTGTAAAGACCCCATCCCATTCTCTCAGTTCCTGTGACTCCATTGCATATGTTCAGATGAGGCCAACTTCAACAAGGGAGCCTCCGAAATGTCCATATTCTTCCTCAACCAAGGATTCCCCAGCTCCGTTATCAACAGGACCCTCAACTGGGTCCGACCCATCTCCCGCACCTCCGCCCTCACCCCTTCTCTTCCCTCCCACAACGGCAATAGGGTTCCCCTTATCCTCACCTACCATCCCACCAGCATCCACGTCCGGAAAATCATCAGGTGCCATTTCCGCCACATCCAGCAAGATGCCACCACCAGACACATATTCCCCTCCCCTCCCTTGTCCGCCTTCCACAGTGACCGTTCCCTCCGGGATACCCTGGTCCACACTTCCTTCACCCCCAACACCTCCCCACAGCCCTACGGCACCTTCCCCTGTAACCAGCGAAGGTGCAACACCTGCCCATTTACCTCCTCACTCCCCAGTATCCAAGGGCCCAAACATACTTTCCAGGTGAAGCAACACTTCACCTTCCCTTCCCAGAATCTGGTCTACTGCATTCGCTGCTCATAGTGTGGTCTCCTCTACATGCGGGAAACAAAGCACAGACTGGGTGACCACTTCACAGAACGTCTACGTTCTGCTTGCAAAAAAGACCCTGAACTACCAGTTGCCTACCACTTTAATGCACCACCCTGCTCCCTGGCCAACATCTCTGCCTGTGGCTTGCTGCAGAGTTCCAGTGCAAGCTGGAGGAACAACACCTCATTTTCCGCTTGGGGACTCTACAGTCCTCCAGACGCAGTATTGACTTCAATAATTTTAGGGCCTGAACTCTATCATGTCCAAGACCCCTATCCCACACACCAGGCCTTGTGGTCACATAGCCTGCCATTACACACCACCTGTTGCTAGTCACCAATAATCCCCACTAACAACTATTCCCCCTCCGAGCCTAATCGTTAGCAACTCCTTTGTCTGTTTCTTCTCCCTCTTTGGGTCTGTCCCCACCCATCATTTACTCCTATCATTTACCCCTCCCCCAACTTGTATCTTCTGCATATAAACTGACATTTTCCTGGCTACCATCAATTTTGAGGAAGGGTCACTGGACTCGAAATGTTAACTCTATTTTCTCTTCACAGATGCCGCCAGATCTGCTGAGCTTTTCCAGCAGCATCTGCAGTTGTTTCATTTTTTTATTTTGTATTTAACACACTGCCACATCTCTTTTCAGCATGCCCACCTTGAAGATGTTCTGCTGCTCTCTCTGACGGGATTTCTGTTCCAGCCTTTCTTCTTGCCCACTGACATTAACATCTCTGTCAGTCCTGGTGTTTGACCAGGTATTTGCTAAAACTCATTTCCACAGATATATCACATTCCTGCTGGACCTGTTGAATTTTTCCAGCAAGTTCTGTTATTGACCAAGCCTCCACTGCTGCTTGGGGAACAGCATAACCCTTTCAGAGGTGATATTCTTGCTCACCTCCATCGTAAATGGGAGATTTCTTGTTTCAAAAGACTGCTCTCTGTTTCTAGACTCCTTTGGTCCTTCCCGTTCAGAATTCTGTAGGTTTCAATGTTTCTAGTTTTTTGAGGTTGATCTGAGTTTAATGCGGTCTGAATAATACGAGTTGATCTGAAGACAGGCGAACTGAGTGATCTTATAACCCCTAACACACGGTCAATAGAATACCATTACTGATTTCTTGATAGGATTAGATTTAAAAGTAGGAGCAAAAGCCTAATATCTAAAACATTTACAGATTAAATATGTGGAATGTGACTTACATATTTTGCTGATATTGGGCATGATTTAACCATGTCATGAAGGTCAATGAGACACTGAGTTTCCTGGAGGCTAGAGAATGCAATAATATTGGTACCAGATTGGGTTAGATCAAATTTATTGCATAGAAGAAAAGAGCATTTGGGCCAATTCATTCAAATTGCCCATCAAAATTCCTGAGGTTGTGGACAGCATTTTATAAATGCAAATTTATTTCTTTTAAGTGGACAATTGAATAATATCTTCAGGCTAAGACCTCAGGCCTTCTGTTTATGCATTGTTTATAGACTGTTTTTTTTGTAGCGTACATTGCCTGGAAAGTCCAGACAAAGGAATAATTAAATTGAAATGACACAGTGTGGAGCTGGAGGAACACAGCAGGCCAGGCAGCATCAGAGGAGCAGGAAAGTTGATGTTCTGGGTTGGGTCCCTTCTTCAGAAGACCTTTTTTCTGAAGAAGGGTCCCAATCTGAAAGGCCAGCTTTCCTGCTCCTCTGATGCTGCCTGGCCTGCCTGTGTTCCTCCAGCTCCTCACCTTGTTATCACTGACTCCAGCATCAGCAGTTCTCACTATCTCTGAGTGAGATTAAACTGAAATAAAAGTGTTGACGAGGCTGAAGCTGGAGTCATGCTGACCTGTTGTCTTGTGTGAGAAGTGACTGTGAAATGGGTATGACACTGTACCAGGTAAAGTCTTCAGTTAGCAATGTGTGTCAACCACCAAGACAACTAGTATTTATCCAGCACCCTTTATGTTGAAGAACATCACATTAAAGGCTAATCATATGGGCTTTGCCAGAATCAATGATTTCAATGTCAGTTTACCCAGAAGAGCATTGGTCTGAAGGCCATTGGGACTGGTGGTTAATGACAAGGGCAGGAAATCAAACAAGGATTACCGGCCACACTTGATGTCAACAAACATGAACTGGTCACTCAAAGCCAGTGTCATTCTAACTGGTTGGAGCCAGTTAAATGCAAACCATGGACGGGGAGCTTGGAAAAATGAAGGTCAGAAAAGTATGTGTCTGCACTTTTTAGACAGTAGTGCACAACACAAATCGTTTGACCGTTTATGGCAAAAAAAATGTGGTGTGGTTATCCATCTGGGATTGCCAAAGACTGACAATTCCCAAGTGAAAATGACATGAGTGGTAACTGTGGAAGGGTCACTGAAACTGAAACGTTAACTCTGATTTCTCTTCATAACTGCTGCTAGACCTGCTGAGTTTTACCAACAATTTCTGTTTTTGTTTCTGTTGTGTGTGAGAATAAACTGTCTGCCTCTCCGGCACATGGCCACAGAAATTTTAGGTAGTGTTTATTCATACAATTCTGGTCATTCTACTATCGGAAGGATGTTATAAAACTGGAAAGGGTGCAAAAAAACATTTAGCGCAATGTAACAGAGCCTGGAGGGTCTGAGTTATAACAAGAGGCTGGATGGGCTGGGATTATTTTCCCTGGCACAATAGGAGGCTGGGGGGGGGGGGGTGACCTTATAAAATCAAAACATTTGAAAGAGGAAAAAGTTTTATGAGACACCCAAGAGGCAACTTTTTCACACAGAGGGTGATGCGTGTATGGAATGAACTATCAGAAGAAGTAGCGGAACCTGGTACAATTACAACATTTAATTGGCATCTGAATGGGTACATGAATAGGAAAGGTTTAGAGGGATGGATCAAATGGGTCGAGTTCAATTTAGGAAAGCTGATCAACATTGATTAATTGGGCCAAACGGTCTGTTTCTGTGTGTATGACTCTATACATCTGTGACTCTGTAAGTCTTTTCAAATAGCATTTCTTGCTTTAATTGCTTTCCCAGACCCTAGCAACCCTAACCCTAACCCTAACCCTAACCCTCATCCTAACTATAACACTAACCTTAACCCTAACCCTAACCCAAACTCTAATCCTAATTGTAACTCTATCCCTAATCATAAACCTAACCATAATCCTAACCCTAACCCTAACGCTAACCCTACCCCTAACTCTAAACTTAATGCTAACTCAAACCCTAACCCTTCCCTATCTTAACCTTAACCCACACCCTAACTCTAATCCTAACCTTTCCCTAACCATAAACCCAACCTTAACCTTAACCTTAAGCCTAACCCTAACCCTAACGTGAACCTTAGCTCTACCTCTAACCCTAATCCTTCCCTAACTCTAAACCTAACCCAAATCCAAACCCTACTCCTAACCCTAAGTTGAACCCTAGCCCTAAACTGAACCCTAACCCGAACCCAAACCACAGACCCATTTCCTCACCTCACTGCAGACCTGAAAAGTGTAGCAAAGGTAGGGCAGCTTCAGGGTGAGTTTACACTGGCCTGAACTGGTCTGAGCCTGTTTACATGGGGGACATTAGCCAGAAGACGACAGCTCTGGTAACAGGGAGCTAGATGGGCCACAGCAATGTGCCATCTCAAGTTGCCAGGGCAGCCCCACTTTGTGTACTCTGTCCTATACCTCCTAAAGAGAGCACAGGTCTCAGTGTTTGATGGCTGTGGGATATTCACAGATCATGTGCTTTCTCCAGCTGGTGACTTCAGATACTTCCTGACCAGGTGTTACCTGCCTTCAGGTCATTGATCTGATCAGACCACATTGATGTACCTGTTGAAAATATTTGTCTCTGCTATAGCTGTTTGATTTAAAAGCCAGCCAAATGAGAGTGACGTCCCAACTTCCAGTCATTGAATGTAACCTTGGCTCAGGCTAAGCAAAATACTGCGTCAACACTGCCTGAACCAGAATCAACTGGCCCCCAAGCTCTGCACTGGGCTGGGTTACAGCTATTGCCTGGAACTCAGTCTGTGACAAAGGGACAAACTGGTTTCCAGGCCCTCTGCAGTCTTGCCACTCTCAAACTCTCACTATGCCCCTCTAGCCCTACAACCCTCAAAGATCTCTGAACCTTTCCAATCTCACCTGCCATGCAGAGGTGGATTCTAATGGTCCAAGCCTGGAGGTGTAGCTATCTGTCCCTATGCTTTAGTATTCCCACTCTAAGCCTCACTGCCTCTCCCCATCTCTTTTCTATGAAGGCTCTCATTAGAACCTACTGCTGCCATCAAGCTTTTGGTCACATGCCCTAATAGCTCCTTATGTGGCTGGGTGTCAATTTCTTGTTTGATAACACTACTGTGAAATCCCTTGAGACATCTTACGACATAACAAATGCTGTCTAAATGCACTTTGTACCTGTTCTGAAATGTGTGTTTTTTAACCCAGGATGTAAAAATTGTTGAATTTTTAAAAAAATTTCGTTGATGGGTTATGTGGTTGTTACTGGCCAGACCAACACTTTTTGTCCATCCCTAATTGGCCAGAGGCCAGTTAAGAGTCAACCACATTGTGTGAGTCTAGAGTCACATGTAGGCCGGAGCAGCTGTGAATCACAGTTTCCCTCTCTGAAGCACATTAGTGAACCTGATGGGTTTTCTTGACAATCACCAATGTTTCTTAGACTTTTCATTCCAAATTATGAAATTGCAAATGGAATTCAAACGGACAAAAATCACTCAGGTCTGTCATAGTTGCTTTTCTGATTTTTTTCACAGGTACCCCAGCAAGATGCCTCCCTTCCCTGCTGTTAGCCATGCTGGAAGCAAGCTGGGGTCGGCTTGGGATGGGCGTAGCAGGTGTCCCCTGCTGGCAGCTGGAGATGTTTGTGCCAATGGTAGGACGGTGGAAGAGAGGTTCAACCTCCGTCCTTGGCAGAGAATCCCACAGGCTCTTCACTCTCTGGATGAAGACATTTCTTCTCAACTCAGTCCTAAATGGCTTGCCCATCTCCTAAAACTATTACCTATGTTTCCTGGCTCCCTGGTGATTAGGAAATTACTTCCTGCATTTACCCTGACTGGACCTGTTTGCATGTTTTGTTGTATTGAAGATTAGAGACAAGGCAAAGGGCTACAGGTCTGAATTGCTGGGTGAGCTACCAGGTTAGGGTCTCCACGATTGTACCAGTCTCCCAAGATGAAGGCATGCATTCTGAAAAGTGTGTGATTACAGTGATCTCTGGCCCCTCTAATATCCAAGCCAGTGTGGACTACCCTTCAGTATTCGTCACACAATTCACACTGTACACCTCACATCTACTCCTTGTTGGATCACCCCAGAAGTTTGTCATCAGACTGGGGCACACCATATCATTCCAACACTTCTCTAAGCTTTCTTTATTTCTTCATGGGACTTGGACAATTCTGGCGAGGCTAGAATTTGTTGCCAATCCTTAATTTTTCTTCATTCACACATGGGACATGGGTGTGAGAGATAATGGGAACTGCAGATGCTGGAGAATCCAAGATAACAAAATGTGAGGCTGAATGAACACAGCAGGCCAAGCAGCATCTCAGGAGCACAAAAGCTGACATTTCGGGCCTAGGCCCTTCATCAGAGAGGGGGATGGGGTGAGGGTTCTGGAATAAATAGGGAGAGAGGGGGAGGCGGACCGAAGATGGAGAGAAAAGAAGATAGGTGGAGAGAGTATAGGTGGGGAGGTAGGGAGGGGATAGGTCAGTCCAGGGAAGACGGACAGGTCAAGGAGGTGGGATGAGGTTAGTAGGTAGGAGATGGGGGTGTGGCTTGGGGTGGGAGGAAGGGATGGGTGAGAGGAAGAACAGGTTAGGGAGACAGAGACAGGTTGGACTGGTTTTGGGATGCAGTGGATGGAGGGGAAGAGCTGGGCTGGTTGTGTGGTGCAGTGGGGGGAGGGGACGAACTGGGCTGGTTTAGGGATGCGGTGGGGGAAGGGGAGATTTTGAAGCTGGTGAAGTCCACATTGATACCATTAGGCTGCAGGGTTCCCAAGCGGAATATGAGTTGCTGTTCCTGAAACCTTCAGGTGGCATCATTGTGGCACTGCAGGAGGCCCATGATGGACATGTCATCTAAAGAATGGGAGGGGGAGTGGAAATGGTTTGCGACTGGGAGGTGCAGTTGTTTGTTGCGAACCGATCGGAGGTGTTCTGCAAAGCGGCCCCCAAGCCTCCGCTTGGTTTCCCCAATGTAGAGGAAGCCACACCGGGTACAGTGGATGCAGTATACCACATTGGCAGATGTGCAGGTGAACCTCTGCTTAATGTGGAATGTCATCTTGGGGCCTGGGATAGGGGTGAGGGAGGAGGTGTGGGGGCAAGTGTAGCATTTCCTGCGGTTGCAGGGGAAGGTGCCGGGTGTGGTGGGGTTGGAGGGCAGTGTGGAGCGAACAAGGGAGTCAAGGAGAGAGTGACTGCAACTCCCAGTCGCAAACCATTTCCACTCCCCCTCCCATTCTTTAGATGACATGTCCATCATGGGCCTCCTGCAGTGCCACAATGATGCCACCCGAAGGTTTCAGGAACAGCAATCATATTCCGCTTGGGAACCCTGCAGCCTAATGGTATCAATGTGGACTTCACCAGCTTCAAAATCTCCCCTTCCCCCACCGCATCCCTAAACCAGCCCAGTTCGTCCCCTCCCCCCACTGCACCACACAACCAGCCCAGCTCTTCCCCTCCAGCCACTGCATCCCAAAACCAGTCCAACCTGTCTCTGTCTCCCTAACCTGTTCTTCCTCTCACCCATCCCTTCCTCCCACCCCAAGCCCCACCTCCATCTCCTACCTACTAACCTCATCCCACCTCCTTGACCTGTCCGTCTTCCCTGGACTGACCTATCCCCTCCCTACCTCCCCACCTATACTCTCTCCACCTATCTTCTTTTCTCTCCATCTTCGGTCCGCCTCCCCCTCTCTCCCTATTTATTCCAGAACCCTCACCCCATCCCCCTCTCTGATGAAGGGTGTAGGCCCGAAACGTCAGCTTTTGTGCTCCTGAGATGCTGCTTGGCCTGCTGTGTTCATCCAGCCTCACTTTTTGTTATCTGGGACATGGGTGTCATTGGCTGAGTTCAGAATTTATTGCCCATCTCTAGTTGCCCTTGTGAAGGTGGTGGTGAGCTGCCTTCTTGAATTGCTGCAGTCCACTGGTGTCACAATAGCCTCAGGGAGGGCATTATTGGATTTTGACCCAGTTGCACTGAAGGAATAGCGATATATTTCGAAATCAGGATGTGAGTGGCTTGGAGGGGAACTTGCAGGGGGTGGTGGTGTTCCCATGTATCTGCTTCCCTTATCATTCTGGATGGTAGAGGTCATGGGTTTAGAAGGTGGTGTCAAAGGAGCCTTGATAAATGTCTGCAGTGCATCCTGTAGATGGTACACACTGCTGCTACTGAACATTAGGGGTGGGGGAGTGAATGTTTTTGGATGTGGTGCCAATCAAATGGGCTGCTTTGTCCAGGATGGTGTCAGGCTTCTTCAGTGTTGTTAGAGCTGCACCCATCCAGGCAAGTGGGGAGTATGCTATCACACTTCTGCCTTGTGCCTTGGAAATAATGGACAGGCTGTGGGGGAGATGAGGGGGTGGTGATACTTGGTGAGATATTTGTAACATTTATAGCTACAGGTGAGATGCTGGAAGACTAATGCAGTGCCACTATTTAAGAGGTGGTAAGGAAAAGCCAGGGAACTATAGAGCTGTGAGCCTGACATTGGTGGTGAGTAAGTTGTTGGAGGGAATCCTGAGGGACAGGACTTTCATGTATTTGGAAAGGCAGGGACTGATTAGGGATAGTCAACATGGCTTTGTGCATGGGAAATTGTGTCTCTCTAACTTGATGGAGTTTTTTGAAGAAGTAACTAAAAGAATTGATGAGGGCAGAGTAGCGGACATGATCTATACAGATTTCAGTAAGGCATTCGACAAGGTTTCTCATGGCTAGCAAGGTTAGATTACATGGAATATGGGTAGAAATAGTCATTTGGATCTAGGACTGGCTCAAAGGTAGAAGACAGGGGGTGGTGGTAGAAGGTTACTTTTTACACTGGAAGCCTGTGACCAACAGTGTGCCACAAGGATTGGTGCTCGTTCCACTGCTCTTCGTCCATAAATGATTTGGATGTGAACATAGGACGAATGGTTAGTAAGTTTGTAGATGACACCAAAAGTGGAGGTGTGGTGGATAGCGAAGAAGATTACAACAGGACCATGATCAAATGGGCCAATGGGTGTAGGAGTGGCAGATGGAGTTTAATTTAAACAAATGAGATGCTGCATTTTGGAAAGGCAAATCAGGGCAGGACTTATACACTTCATGGTAAGGTCCTGTGGAGACCCTGGAGTGCAGGTTCAAAGTTGTTTGAAAGTGTAGTCCCAGGTAGACATGATAGTGAAGAAGGCATTTAGTTTGCTTGCCGTTATTGGTCAGTGCTTTAGTATAAGAGCTGGGAGGTCATGTTGTGACTGTATAGGACATTAGTTTGGCCACTTTTGGAATACTGTGTTTGATTCTGGCCTCTCTGCTGTAAGAATGATGTGACACTTGAAAAAGGCTCAGAAAAGATTTACAAGGATGTTGCGAGGTTTGGAGGGTTTGAGCCGTAGGGAAAGGCTGAATAGGCTGGGGCTATTTTCTCTGGAGGTCAGATGCTGAGGGGTGACCTTATAGAGGTTTATAAAATCATGCGGGCCATTGATAGGATGAATAGCCAAGGTCTTTTCCCCAAGGTAGGGGAGTCCAAAAGTAGAGGGGCATAGGTTTAAGGTGAGAGGGGAAAGATTTAAAAGGGGCCTAAGGGGCAAAGTTTTCACACAGAGTGGTGTGTGTATAGGATCAGCTGCCAGAGGAAGTGATGGAGGCTGGTACATTGACAACATTTAAAAGGCATCTGCATGGGTGCATGAATAGACAGGGTTTAGAAGGAAATAGGCTAAATGCTGGCAAATGGGACTAGGTTAGTTTAGGATATCGGGTTGGCATGAACGTGTTGGACCAAAGGGTCTGTTTTCATGCTGTACAGCTCTATGGTGCCGTGACTCTACTCACTACAAGATTCATAAGAATCATGAATCTAAACCCTTCCTATTAATGCACCCATCCAGATATCTTTTCAAAGTTGTAATTATACCAGCCTCCACCACTGCCTCTAGCAGCTCATTCCATACATGCACCACCCTCTGGGTGAAAAATCTTTCCCCTCTCTCCATAAACCAATGCCTCTAGTTTTGGATTCCCCTACCCTGGGGTAAAGACTTTGGCTATTCAACCAATCCTTGCCCCTCATGATTTTATAAACCTATGTAAGGTCACTCTTCTGGGTCAAATTTTCCAGGGAAAGTAGCCCCAGCCTAGCATCTGACCTGTTCTTGTGGTCGTAGAATTTATATGGCTATTCACTTTCAGTTTCTGGTCAGTGGTTACCCCCAGGATGCTGATTGTAGAGGATTCAGTCAGGTAATGCCCCGGTTAATTTCTTTCCTGTTGGAATTAGCTGCACCCTTGAGAAGATTGGATTGAATCTCTTTCAACTGAATGGCTTCCTAAGCCACTTCAGGGGTCACTTATGAGTCAGCCATATCGCTTTGGGTTTGGAGTCACATATAAGTCAGACCATATTAGAATGGCAGAATTCTTCTGTGATGATTACCTCGTGATCAAGCTGGGTTTGTATAGCAGTCAACAATAGTTTTATGGCCATAGTGACATTAGCTTTCAGTTTCAGATTTATTGTTTGAATTTAAATTCTACCAGCTGCCACTGTTGGATTTGAATCCCTGTCTCTGGGACATTTTCTGGGGCTCTAGATTACAGTGTAGCTTCTCTTGCAACTGAGAAGTGCCACACCAGAGTGTGGATGTACTGAATTGCACATACAACTCACCTCCGATCTGCTGTTGTGGCCATGTCATTTATATGGCTTTTCCAGTTCAGTTTCTAGGTCAATGGTTACCCCCAGGGTGCAGAATGGTAGAATTGGGAGAGGGTGGGGCATGTGCATTTGAGCTGGTGCTGCGTGTGGGAATGAGGGCATGACGCTGCATCCCTTGACACTCCACACCCTTCCTCAGAGGCTAACGAGTCTCCCTAAAAGCTGTGGGACACAGTTCCTGGTTTGACCTGTGAGAAATGTAGAGCAAGAGAGAATGAGAGGCAAAAACAGAAGTTGCTGGAAAAGCTCAGCAGGTCTGGCAGAATCTGTGATGAGAAATCAGAGCTAATATTGACTCTTCCTCAGAATGAGAGGCATCTTTGTCAGGTGAGATAAGTTCAGGGAGATACAATTTTCCAAAAGAGACTCCGGATCCATTGAGAGATGCTGATGTTGAAACTGACAATGAGAGACAACATCCTCACTGGAATCTGCAAGACTCTGAAAGCCACCATTGTTTCCTGGTCGCACCCCGCAGCTTCCAAAACTGTTAGCCCCACCCTCCAGCACTTGGAATCTTGCCACCCAACGTCCTTCCTCCAAACCCGTCTCAACCAATGGTTTGGTTCCAGTGATTTACTTCAAGTTCCACGACATCCCCCTCTATTAGAGTGAGGGTAGTCATGTTGGGTTGACCATCTCCAGTCCCAGCCCCTTCCTGGACATTGTGTAGCCTCTTCTTCTGCCAGTGAGAAAGGGACATTGCAATGATTACATTGAGTTACAACCCAATCTCCCAATGTATGGCCCATGTGGATTTATTCCCCGCAACTCAAAAACACCCTGTGTCAGGCAGCTTGGTATGTGGGCATCATGCCATCTCCTAGACTTGTGTAACTAACAGGTAACCTCATATTCGAGTCACTGCGCAGCCATCCATTAACGTGCATTTCAGAAATAGTTCTAAACTCCCCCAAGTAGTTGTGGATTGGTCCTTCAGCTTCTCCAGCTTTAGAGCTGGTTCCCTGGGTGATTTTCAACCACCTTTGACCTCCCCTCTCCACACCGCCACCCACCCTCTCAATGCCCCCATGGTCATTGATCTCTACTTTGACCTTTGTCTAGACCATTTCATGTCTGGCCTCTTCCCGTCTTGGGGCTTGAGGAAACCCTATTGATCAGGCATGGCCTGGAGGAAGACTCGAAGGGGATCATTGTTAAAGCACAGGGAGATTGTGGGTGTAGCCCTCCAGCTGCTGGTGTCTCTGATCCCGCCTCACCCTGGAGAAATGGACAGAGAGGGCTGAAGGGCTGAATTAGCACTTGTTGCTGAGCTGGGTGCTAGTGCCGTCTCCACCCCAGTGAATGAATCACTACAGGCAAAAGACACTAGAAGGATTTAACGATGAGCCCCTTTGTGCAATATTTCAACAAGTTTAACAGTCTTCAGATTCCAAACAATCGCTTCTCGTGGACTTGCTACAGCCCCGTGCCATTTGCGTGACCTCCCATTCACAGCCTTCCCCTTCTGCCCTGCCCTGCCCATCTTTCCATTCCTGAGTGGGCGCCCTGCCCAGCATTCCTAGCTGCTGCAAGCCAGCTGCCCCATGGCATGGATTCCAATTGGCCATCAGATACAGCATCTATCAGAAGTGGGGCTGAGAGTTGGCAATCCGTGCCCCCCTGCCGAGTGGTGTCAATTTCAGCCCACGCGGTGCAATTGGCACCAAAATCTACAGATTGAGAAGATCAAGTGCTGACCACTGAGCCACAGCAGGAGGGGCTGCTGATGATGTAAATCCAGCCCAGACACATATGCAGAAAGCTTCCTCCCTCTGTCGATCTAGTTCCCACTGGATGTAGACTTGGACCTCAGATGGCAACTGCGCACATTGGACATTAATAGAGAAATGGCAGCGTAATAATGTTTTGTTCTTATTGCAGGTGTTTGTTTGTCTGACTGTAGACTGCTTAGTAGTAACACTGCAATGCATATTGGGAATAAGGAACCCTACTGTATGATCAGTATTATTTGTGTGTACTGTCCAAGGCTTAAGCCTGTGCTGGATCTGAGTGTGGGTAAAATTAACTAATAGGTGCTATGTTGTGCGATATGTTCAGTAGTTGGCACAAGTCTTGATCCTTGGAAGTAGGGCAGATCCCAAGGCATGCACAGGATTGGATCTACTGCAACACACCCCTCGACTTAATGACCAAAAAAACAGATATGTATTTTACAGGAAGAACTCCCATATGTTGAGATTACAGGAATGTAAACAGTTCAAACCAGTTAGCTTTTTTAACACTTTATACTCTTGAGCTGCTCATGGAATCCAGGAGATTAGGAGCAAAGCTGTGTTGAATTTCAACTCAAATTGATGGTAGAGGTGCAGTTTGAAATGTCTTATGGACACAGCTATTTTAGTTTGGTATAACACAGTGTAGAGCTGGATGAACACAACAGGCCAGGCAGCATCTGAGGAGAAGGAATGCTGACATTTCGTGCCGGGACCCTTCTCTTTTAGTTTGGTGCCCTTAGTGACAAGCAGTTTGCGTTTCACAGTTAAGCACCAAGAACTGAATCAAAAACTAGGTGGAAACTCAGGAAGATTGCCTGTGTTTTGGTACTCAGTCTTTGATCCCTGTAGTGCAGGTTACAGAGAGCCAAACCTCATGGAACTTTTATGACCTGGTGGTTCGGAGGGTGTTTGTCCTGCTAAAGTCTGGAGTAGGTATAAGGATTCATTTTTCACCAAACCTTTCATTATCCTGAATCAAACAGCTGAAGGCCTGCAGTAGCTCTGAAGGGATTCCTGGTTTAGCTGCTCTGCCCATCTGGGTCTGAAATGTTGGGTCCAATTTGCTTCTTATACCTTGGCTGTAAAATCACAGTGGGTGGGCCAGGCATCAGTCAGACTGGAGCAGTAACTGATGTGCCACTATTCCCAGCCCATGGGTGACACAGTGGCCCAGTGGTCAGCACTGCTGCCTCACGGCACCAGTGTCCTGAGTTCAATCCACCCTTGGACTGTAGACTGTGTGGAGTTTGCATATTCTCCCGGTGTCTGCATGGGTTTCCTCCTAAAGTTCAAAGATGTGTATGTTAGGGTGGATTGGCCATGCTAAATTGCCCCATGGTGTCCAGGGATGTACAGGCTAGGTGGGTTAGAGATAGCAAATGCAGGGTTACAGGGAGAGGCTGGGGTGGATGCTTTTCAGAGGGTCAGTTTGGACTTGAAGGGCCAAATAGCCTGTAGGGATTCTGTGTATAACTTCCTGCCAGTCCCAAAGCAACGCAAATAACTAGGGCTTCCAACATCTGAACACTCAAGCCAAGAACAAGTGTTGGCCGTTCAGCAGTTTGAACCCGCTCTGCCTTCAGAAATCGTGGCTGATTTGAGTTTAAACTCACCCCTGCATTCCTGGATCTCCCTGATTATTTTTAAATCTCCTTGTTAACCAAAAATCATAAGAACGTAAGAACTAGGAGCAGGAGTGGGCCATCTGGCCCCTCAAGCCTGCCCCGCCATTTAATAAGATTGTGGCTGATCTTTTTGAGACTCAGCTCTACTTACCCGCCCACTCACCGTAACCCTTAATTCCTTTACTGTTCAAAAATGTATCTAGCCTTGCCTTAAAAACATTTAGCGAGGTAGCTTCAACCGCCTCACTGGGCAGGGAATTCCACAAATTCACAACCCCTTGGGTGAAGAAGTTCCTCTTGACCTCAGGCCTACATCTGCTTCCCTTTATTTTGAGGCGATGCCCTCTAGTCCTAGTTTCACCTGCTAGTGGAAACAACCTCCCTGCCTCCACCTTATCTATTCCCTTCATAATCTTCTATGTTTCTATAAGATCTCCCCTCACTCTTCTGAATTCCAATGAGTAAAATCCCAGTCTACTCAGTCTCTCCTCATAATCCAACCCTCTCAACTCTGGAATCAACCGAGTGAATCTCCTCTGCACCCCCTCCAGTGCTAGTATATCTCTTCTTAAGTAAGGAGACCAAAACTGCACACCGTACTCCAGGTGTGGCCTCACCAGGACTCTATATAGCTGCAGCATAGCCTCCCTGTCTTTAAATTCCACCCCTCGAACAATGACAGACAAAATTCCATTTGCCTTTTTAATTTCCTCCTGCATCTGCAATCCTACTTTTAGTGATTCATGCACAAGGACACCCAAGTCCCTCTGCACAGCAGTGTGCTGCAATTTTTTACCATTTAAAACATAGTCCATTTTCCTGTTATTCTTACCAAAATGGATGACTTTTACTTGACAACATTGTACTCCATCTGTGGGGCCTTTGCCCACTCACTTAGACTATCTATTTCCCTCTGCAGACTTTCAGTGTCTTCTGCACACTTTGTTCTACCACTCACCTTAATGTCATCTGCAAATTTTGACATAACACACATAGTTCCCATCTCCAAAACATCTGTGTAAATTTTAAACAATTGTGGTCCCAACACTGATCCCTGAGGCACACCACTAGCCACTGACCGCCACCCAAAAAACACCCATTTACTCCTACTCTTTGCTTTCTACTGGTCAACCAATCCTCTATCCATGCCAATACATTACCTGTAATACCGTGCAACTTTGTCTTGCGTTGCAGCCTTTGGTGTGGCACCTTGTCAAATGCCTTCTGGAAATCTAGATACACCACATCCACAAGTTCCCCATTGTCCACCATGCAAGTAATGTCCTCAAAGAATTCCACCAAATTAGTTAAACATGACCTACCCTTCATGAACCCATGTTGGGTGTTCCCAATGGGACAATTTATATCCAGATGTCTTGCTATTTCTTCCTTAATGATAGATTCAAGCATTTTCCCCATTACCGAAGTTAAGCTAACTGGCCTATAGCTACCTGCTTTTTATCTGCTTCCTTTTTTAAACAGTGGAGTCACATCGGCTATTTTCCAATCTGTGGGAACAACCCCAGAGTCCAGTGAATTTTGGTAAATAATTATAGTGCATTTGCTATCTCCCCCATCACCTCTTTTAGTATCCTGGGGTGCATTTCATCAGGGCCAGTAGACTTGTCTACCTTTAGCTCCCATTAGCTTGCCCAGCACTGCCTCCTTAGTGATAATGATAGTTTCTAGGTCCTCATCTGCTCTAACCTTCTTGCTATTAGTTTTCGGCATGTTATTTGTATCTTCCACCGTGAAGACTGAGACAGCTGTTTAATGCCTCGGCTATTTCCTCATTTCCAGTTATTATATTGGCCGCCTCATCCTCTAAAGGACCAATGTTTACCTTCACCACTCTTTTACGATTTACATATTTATAGAAACTTTTGCTGCCTGTTTTTATATTCTGAGCTAGTTTACTCTCATAATCTATCTAACTTTTCTTTATAACTTTTTTTGTGGCTTTCTGTTAGCCTTTAAAGACTTTCCAGTCTACTAGTTTCCCATGACTCTCTGCTTTTTAGCATTTTTTTCAATCTGATACTTTCCTTTATTTCCTTAGAGATCCATGGCGGGCTCCCTCTTTTCCTACAATTCTTCCTTATCACTGGAATATACTTCTGCTGAGCACTGTGAAAAACTGTTTTGAAAATCCTCTACTGTTCCTCAATTGATCCACCATAAAGCTTTTGTTTCCATTCTACCTTAGCTAACTCCTTCCTCATTCCTTCATAGTCTCCTTTGTTTAAGCACAGGACATAGGTATTGGATTTAACCTTCTCACGCTCTATCTGTATTTTAAATCTGACCATACTGTGATCGCTTCTTCCGAGAGGATCCCTCACTGTGAGATCATTAATTATTCCTGTCTCATTACGCAGGACGAGATTGAGAAAATCAATCTACCTCTGCCTAAAAAAAAATGAAAAATTCTGCATCCACTGCTTTTTGAGGGAGGGAATTCAAAATGTTTTCTCATCTCTGTCCCCTTATTTTTAAACTGTGACCCCTAGTTCCAGATTCTCCCACAAAAGGAAGCATATAAGGCTATGGGCCTAGTGTTGGATAATGGGATTAGAATAATCAGGTGGTCATTTTGCCTGGTGCAGATATGATAGACCAAATGACTCTGTGCTGTGGATCTCTATGATTCAATCATTATGCCATAACATTTTATCTTGATAGGAAATTGGACCGTTCGCTGCAATGGCTGAGCTAGAATGGAGCTTAAACTGCTAATTGAATGCATGTACCATTTGCTAACAAATGTGAGGGAAGCCATTAGACTCTTTTAGCGCATTGGTGGTGAGCCAGGAAACCCAGGTTCATGTCCTATCTGCTTCAGAGCTGTATCATAAATATCTGAACAGGTAGATTAAAAATGCCAACAAGTGTGAGACGACGAAGGGAAATCTTGTAGTGGAAGGTATGCAGTGTACCTTTCTTTGGATCATTCATTTCCAAAGCTAGCGAAAAAGAGTAAGGGAATAGGATTTTCTAATTTTTCTGATGCAGGGTCCTGACCTGAAATGTCCACTCTGATGCTGCCTGGCCTGCTGTGTTCCTTCAGCTCCACGCTGTGTTATCTCTCACTCCAGCATCGGCAGTTCTTACTATCTGTAAGGGAATAGAAAAAATTGGATAACTTTTTCGAAGAACTGCTACAGGAACAATGAACCAAATAGATACATCTTGTGCTGCATAACTGGACACTCACATAAAATATACCGGCATTCCCAATTCCCAATGTTGGTCAATTTGTTGCGGACTCAAGGGAAAAAAAAACACCTACCAACAGGAAGATAATAAAGTGTGATAATAAAGCAGTTCCCATTATCTCTAATAAAGTGTGAAGCTGGATGAACACAGCAGGCCAAGCAGCATCTCAGGAGCACAAAAGCTGACATTTCGGGGGTGAGGGTTCTGGAATAAATAGGGAGAGAGGGGGAGGCGGACCGAAGATGGAGAGAAAAGAAATTAGGTGGAGAGGAGAGTATAGGTGGGGATGTAGGGAGGGGATAGGTCAGTCCAGGGAAGACGGACAGGTCAAGGAGGTGGGATGAGGTTAGTAGGTAGGAAATGGGGGTGCGGCTTGGGGAGGGAGGAAGGGATGGGTGAGAGGAAGAACAGGTTAGGGAGGCAGAGACAGGCTGGGCTGGTTTTGGGATGCTGTGGGGGGAGGGGATGAGCTGGGCTGCTTGTGTGATGCAGTGGGGGGAGGGGACGAACTGGGTTGGTTTAGGGATGCGGTGGGGGAAGGAGAGATTTTGAAGCTGGTGAAGTCCACATTGATACCATAGGGCTGCAGGGTTCCCAAGCGAAATATGAGTTGCTGTTCCTGCAACCTTCGGGTGGCATCATTGTGGCACTGCGGGAGGCCCATGATGGACATGTCATCTAAAGAATGGGAGGGGGAGTTGAAATGGTTCGCGACTGGGAGGTGCAGTTGTTTATTGCGAACCGAGCGGAGGTGTTCTGCAAAGCAGTCCCCAAGCCTCCGCTTGGTTTCCCCAATGTAGAGGAAGCCACACCGGATACAATGGATACAGTATACCACATTGGCAGATGTGCAGGTGAACCTCTGCTTAATATGGAAAGTCATCTTGGGGCCTAGGATGGGGGTGAGGGAGGAGGTGTCGGGGCAAGTGTAGCATTTCCTGCGGTTGCCGGGGAAGGTGCCGGGTGTGGTGGGGTTGGAGGGCAGTGTGGAGCGAACAAGGGAGTCACGGAGAGAGTGGTCTCTGCGGAAGGCAGACAAGGTTGGGGATGGAAAAATGCCATGGGTGGAGGCGTCGGATTGTAGACGGCGGAAGTATCGGAAGATGATGCATTATATCCAGAGGTTGGTGGGGTGGTGTGTGAGGACGAGGGGGATCCTCTTTGGGTGGTTGTGGCGGGGTCAGGGTGTGAGGGATGTGTTGCGGGAAATGCGGGAGACGCGGTCAAGGGCGTTCTCGACCACTGTGGAGGGAAAGTTGCGGTCCTTGAAGAACTTGGACATCTGGGATGTGCAGGAGTGGAATGCCTCATCTTGGGAGCAGATGCGGCGGAGGCGGAGGAATTGGGAATAGTGGATGGAATTTTTGCAGGAGGTTGGGTGGGAGGAGGTGTATTCTAGGTAGCTGTGGGATTAGGTGGACTTGAAATGGACATCAATTACAAGCTGGTTGCCTGAAATGGAGACTGAGAGGTCCAGGAAGGTGAGGGATGTGTTGGAGATGGCCCAGGTGAACTTGAGGTTGGGGTGGAAGGTGTTGGTGAAGTGGATGAACTGTTCGAGCTCCTCTGGGGAGCAAGAGGCGGCGCCGATACAGTCATCAATGTAACGGAGGAAGAGGTGGGGTTTGGGGCCTGTGTAGGTGCGGAAGAGGGACTGTTCCACGTAACCTACAAAGAGGCAGGCATAGCTGGGGCCCATGCGAGTACCCATGGCTGCTCCCTTTGTCTGTAGGAAGTGGGAGGAATCGAAAGAGAAGTTGTTGAGGGTGAGGATGCGTTCGGCCAGGCAGATGAGAGTGTCCGTGGAGGGGGACTGGTCGGGCCTGTGGGACAGGAAGAAGCGGAGGGCCTTGAGGCCATCTGCATGCGGAATACAGGTGTATAGGGACTGGATGCCCATGGTGAAAATGAAGTGTTGGGGGCCAGGGAATTGGAAGTTCTGGAGGAGGTGGAGGGCGTGGGTGGTGTCACGGACGTAGGTAGGGAGTTCCTGGACCAAAGGGGAGAAAATGGAGTCCAGACAGGTGGAGATGAGTTTGGTGGGGCAGGAACAGGCTGAGACAATGGGTTGACCAGGTCAGGTGGGTTTGTGGATTTTGGGAAGGAGATAGAAACGGGCCGTGCGGGGTTGGGGAATAATAAGGTTGGAGGCTATGGGTGGGAGGTCCCCTGAGGTGATGAGGTCATGAATGGTGTTGGAGATGATGGTTTGGTGCTCCGGGGTGGGGTCATGATCGAGGGGGCGGTAGGAGGAGGTGTCGGAGAGTTGGCGTTTGGCCTCGGCGATGCAGAGGTCAGTGCGCCATACTACCACTGCGCCTCCCTTGTCTGCGGGTTTGATGATGAGGTTGGGGTTGGAGTGGAGGGAGCGGAGGGCTGCCCGTTCTGCGGGGGATAGGTTGGAGTGGGTGAGAGGGGTGGAGAAGTTGAGACGGTTGATGTCTCGACGGCAGTTGGAGATGAAGAGGTCGAGGGAGGGTAGGAGGCTTGGGGGGTGGTGTCCAGGAGGAGGACTTTTGTTGGAGGCGGGTGAAGGGGTCAGTGGAAGGAGGGTTAGGCTCCCGGTTGAAGAAGTAGGCATGGAGGCGAAGACGGCGGTAAAACTGCTCCGTGTCCAATCGTGACTGGTATTTGTTGATGTGTGGTTGTAGGGGGATAAAGGTGAGCCCCTTGCTTAGGACTGACCGTTCGTCCTCAGTCAGTGGGAGGTCTGGGGGGATGGTGAAGATGCGACAGGGCTCAGTGTGGCTGTCTTCTCTGGGGTTGCTGGCTGTGGAGGTTGTGGGTGGAGCGATGAGGTTGTCGGCTGTGGGCGGGGTTCCGTTGGCATCGGCTGTGAGCGGGGTTCCGTCGGCGTTGGCCATGGACGGGGTTCCGTCGGCGTCGGCTGTGGGTGGGGTTCCATCAGCGTCGGCCATGGGCGGGGTTCTGTCGGCATCAGCCGTGGACGGGGTTCCGTCGGCATCGGCCGTGGGCGGGGTTCCATCGGCCTCGGCTGTGGGCAGGGTTCCGTCGGCGGTTGGAGGATCGGGGTGGGCGGCAGCAGCAGCGGTGAGGATGGTGTGTGAGGTGTTGTAACTGGAAGTGGAGGCGGTGACTGCAGCAGCGGTCCCGGAAGTGGTGTGCCCGGCGGAGGCGGATGTGACGTCATCGGTGGTGTCACCGGCCGTGTCCTTGTGGTCAATGGCGGCGGGTACATGATGGGGGAGAGACAGGGCCAGGCTGGGGATGTGGGAGGCGAAGGAATCATTTTTAAGGTGGCAGGAGCCAGTGAGTTTGTTGTACTTACGATTTTTGGTGTCCAGTGAAGCTGAGTAGAAGTGGGTGTTAAGTCTGTGGATCCTGCGGAGGATAAAACACAGCAGAGGTCCTCTGCAGGTCTGGGAGAGTGAGGCTCTGGGGCAGGCTGGATTGCAGTGCCTGGAGGTGCTGGCGCATGGCCGCGAGTGTCTGTTTCAGGACTCGCAGGGAGAAACACTTCTGAAGGGTCTGAATTTTCTGGGTGTAGAGGTGGTCACGGTTGGGGAAAAATTGGGAAGGCTTGAATGTGGACTGTAGTCCAATAGGGACGATCCGGTTCCGTAGGAAGGTGATGTGACTGTGGTACCTGGTTTGCTTCAGGACATGGTCGAGCAGTTTCAAGGCTGAAGAGATTGCAAGAGAGTTGCAGTGGGAGAGAGATTCCCTGAGGTTGGTCCGGAGGGAGGAGGGTAACTTCTTCAGGTTAGGCATCCCTGGAAGAGGCTTCGCAGTGAGGTTAAAATTGTGATCAGAGATAATGGGAACTGCAGATGCTGGAGAATCCAAGATAATAAAGTGTGAGGCTGGATGAACACAGCAGGCCAAGCAGCATCTCAGGAGCACAAAAGCTGATGTTTCGGGCCTAGACCCTTCATCAGAGGGGGGGATGGGGTGAGGGTTCTGGAATAAATAGGGAGAGAGGGGGAGGCGGACCGAAGATGGAGACTACAGGAAGACTATGCTTTGAGGCAAAGCACTCAGTGTCTTTGAATGACTGTTGAAACAACCTTATAGAAACTTTGAGTGGAGAGAGACCAGCAAGGAGCTGGGGTGTGCTGGTATAAATATTATTCACTGGCCATTACAGCAGTCAAAATGTGAGCAAGTTCTGAATGAGGAAGCAGCATTTACTGAGGTTGCAAGTTCTGCCTGGTTATTTTTAAATTATACATTATACCCTGTCAGTGACTGAACAAAAATATCAACTGGCTTTGCTGATTAACATGATATAGATATGTGTATCCCACTGCATATTTTAAAGTGGGTAATAGTAGAACTGAGGTGAAAGGAGCTCTCATTTTTATCTTCCAATGGTACAGAAACTATAGCCAAGAGGCTAGTGAGCTGTGAAATATACAGAGGTTTCAGTGCAGAAACCCCCTTTGCAGTTACTTTCTCTGATATGAAATCTTACATTATTGACAGAACTGAATAGGCTGAAGTTGCTGTGTTTACAGAGTGGATACAAAATAAACTAATTGCAAAGAGTCACCAAGTCATTTCATGTCTTGATGCTCTTGTAATCATTTGATAAGTATTCGTTATTGCCGAAGAGCATCTCTAACACTGAAAATCAATTGTTAGCGTTTCTTTTAGTTTAAATTGTTATTAGAGCATGAAATTTGACTTTTTAAAACTTTAGCTCACTTTGTCAAAACCTAATCCATTCCTTCTTAGGCCAAACCATAGTCGTGTACAACTTTTGTTGAAACCTGTCTATTTGATTTTGGGCCCAGTTGTTTACAAAAGGGAGCCTCCTGTCTGTGGCCAAAGTAATTGTTTAGTGAAGCCGCAATATGGTTGGTGGCATAAATATGTGTTATGTTTCAGTGTTTCAGGGGGGCACATTTTCAAAGCCACTTCACAAAAACATGTGATAAATCAGAGAAGCAGGTAGAAACCAGTCTGGTGCTGTTTCAGCTGGGCTCTCTCTCTTGCTTTTCATTGAGTGCTTGAATTTTAGTCACTCTGCCACTGCTGACTGTGCTGTATAATGCAGAGCTCCGGAATTCTCTCTAAACTTTTCTCCCTCTCTCTCCTCCTTTCAGATGCTCCTGAAAGTCTAACTTGTTGATCGAACATTTGGTCACTTGACCCTTGAACTCCTTGGGTGGATTCTATGTCATAATATTCAATTGGCGAGCTAGTGTCAAGTTAACGGGCTGAATGACCTCCTCAATCTCTGCACTTTAAAAATCCTGCGCTTTTTTTATTGCAACAATGCACTTTATTCAGGAAAAAAAACACTTTATATGCATGCACATTTACTGAATAAGCTGTGTACAGATTTTGCACATGAATAACAAATAAACATTGCAATTTGACGTTCTCTGCAGTTGCAAACAGGACAATATTTACATACATTTGTGGCAGTGGGAGGGTCTGATAACTGAACAGACCCCCCTGTTATATTTTGGCAAAAAGACCTGAGACGGTGGTCTTTCCCCAGTGCACTTGGCATCAGCTGCCCCAAGCTTTAGTGTGTTTCTCAGCATGCAGTCCTGGACCTTGGCATGTGCCAGTCTGCAACACTCAGCTGGGGTCACCTCTTTGCACTGGAAGACCAACAAGGTTCAGGCGGACCAAAGAGCATTTTTCACCGAGTTGATGGGTGCAATCAGTATTTGTCTCGGTGTGCGTCCTGGGGAAAAGATTGTCTGTGCTCTTGCTGCTGCTTCTGGAGATGAAAACCCTGATGTGGTTTTTGTTCTTATCCCTCAGACGACGTGGACAGTAAAACTGAATAAACTGCTGCAGGTGACTGATGTGCCAGATTGGTGAAATTGGTGAGAACCTCTCAAGTCATGAAAACTCTCCCTGAGAGGACTATACTTTTTTTTAAGATGGCACTTTGTCTCCTTCACAAAGACAGATTGGAAAAATCTTAAAACAAACAGACAAGTAATGTTTTCAAGCTACTTTCCAATGCCGTCAGAATCTAGAGAATTATCCCTCAGTATCAAATCTCTAACTTCTATTTAATTGATTCTGTCTAATTTCTTGGACAGGTAAATGGGATGAGTGTTGTTTGGTCTTTGTTGGTTGGTGTAAACATGATGGCCTAAAGAGCCTGTTTCTGTCCCATAGACTCGATGATTCTATGATTCTATGTACTGTGGAGTCTTCTTACATGAATACTTGCCTTACTGAGAGATTAAGCTTTCTCAGCTTCTAAAAATCTGCACATTGCTAACCAAACTCCCCTAGTTTGGGAGCTGCGTAAACTAAACCTTGTCTATTGAGGAGACATTATTTTCCCTAAACATTCCTGAATTCTTGTAAGGACAGAAACTAAACCAGCTCTTGGTCTCAGCCATGTCTCCTCCGAACTGCCCTAAAAAGCTTTCAATCCTTAGATTTTCTAAACTAAACCGATTGACAATAAGCTTCAATGTTTAAACCAATGCTGAAAACAAAGTTCAACAGCTTTCAATGTTGACCCATCAGTCATAAACCACAGTAATGTAAACCATGTTCCACTAACACACCACAGGGGTCTACAACCACTTGCCTTTTGAGCAATGCTCGAGTAAGTTCAGTGTTTCATGACGACTCTGACCTTAGTTTTATTTTAAAGGAAATCTCCATAGAAATAAGCCACATTTGTCTGCTTCTATGGTAAAATTTACATTTCATAAATGATACTAATTTATATAAAGGACACATGTTTCATCACAAAATAAAGGCTGAAGGTACAAAATCAGAAACAAAAACTGAAATTGCTAGAAAAGGATCAGTAGGTCAGGCAGCATCTGTGGAGAGAGATCAGAGTTAATAATTTCATCAAACCACCTCGGTTCCAGATCCTGGTACAGGGTCTTTGGTCTGAATGACCATTCTTCTTTTGCAGATTTCTTCAGTACCTTGCAACCATAACCCATGCTGTAGCTCTCTTCATGCTGTCCTTGATGGAGTTCATGTGACTATAGACTCTCAGGCAAAGACCCTGGAACAGCGTTCGCAGTGCCTCTTCTGCATTCCTACAGGGGCTGCAGCTCAGAAATCAAAATGGTTTTGAAACATTCGTTCGTAGCATGTGGGTGTCACTGCAGTCATTGCCCTTCCCTAATTCCCCAGAGGGCAGTTAAGTGTCAATCACATGTAGGCCGGACCAAGGAAGGATGGGCAGATTTCTCCCCCTAAAGGAGATTAATGAATTCAGGTTTCACAAAGGTGGGATTTGACCACATGTCCCAGAACAATGGCCTAGGGTTCTGGATCACTAGCCCACTGACAGTACCGATATGTCACTGCCTTCCCCTCTAACTAGTGAGACTGACCTATATCAAAGTGTCTTCAGCTGGAAAGCTTTCCTTTGACAGAGTGGATGAATCCTAACACTCACTCACTTGGCCTCCCTATTTTGGAGGGAGGATAATAATTCTTGTTGCGTCAGTAAAAGGCATTTGCCAGACACTGTGGAGGGAAGGAAGTCCCATTACGTTGTGAATGGCTACTGAACATGTTCTAAAGGTATTACTCCACACCGACAGAAGCAGACAGAAAGGGGAACACGAATTTCAGTTCCATGTCTCCCTTCTCAGGAGTTTCTGGAGATTCAAACCTGGGAGTCTTCTCCTGTAAATCTTCTTTGTTGGGTTGGTCTTCAAGTCTTTGTAAATGTCACAGCCAACATGTGTTGTCCCTCCAAGGAAATGACAAGACAGTACATTCATCCAATAGCAATAGAAACTGAGAAAATAAGGGCAGGAATAGAGCTTTCAGCTCTTCGAGCTGCTGACCCATTCAATATGATTATGGCCAATCACCCAACTTAGTCCCCTGTTCCTGTTTTCTCCCCACACCTTTTAATTCCTTTAGTCCCAAGTGCTCGAGTAGTTCGAGAGGGTTTAAACTAGTATAGCAGGGGGGTGGGAACCTGAGCTGTATACCAGAGGTGAGCGTTGATGCAGGTGAGGCAGTAGCAAGAGGTAGACCAGCTAGTGGGAAGGATTTTCCTGGGAAGGAACCAAGGGATCGGTTAAAGTGTGTTTGCTTTAATGCAAGGAGTATCAGGAATAAAAGTGATGAACTTAGAGCATGGATCAGTACCTGGTGCTATGATGTTGTGGCCATAACAGAGACATGGGTTTCTCATGGGCAGGAATGGTTGCTGGATGTTCCAGGGTTTAGAACATTTAAAAAGAATAGGGAGGGGGGAAAAAGAGGAGGGGGTGTAGCACTACTAATCAGAGAGGGTATCACAGCTACAGAAGCTTCCTTTGTCGAGGAAGATCTGCCTACTGAGTCAGTATGGGTGGAAATTAGGAACAGCAAGGGAGTAGTCACCTCGTTAGGGGTTTACTACAGGCCCCCCAATAGCAGCAGGGAGATTGAAGAAAGCATAGGTCGGCAGATTTTGGAAAAGTGTGGACGCAGTAGGGTTGTTATAATGGGTGACTTTAACTTTCCTAATATTGATTGGAACCTCCTTCGAGCAGAAGATTTGAATGGAGCTGTTTTTGTAAGGTGTGTTCAGGAGGGTTTCCTAACTCAGTACGTTGACAGGCCGACGAGGGGAGAGGCCATTCTAGACTTGGTGCTCGGAAACGAGCCGGGGCAGGTATCAGATCTTGTGGTGGGAGAGCATTTTGGTGATAGTGACCATAACTGCCTCACATTCTACATAGCTATGGAGAAGGAGAGGATTAGGCAGAATGGGAGGATATTTAATTGGGGAAGAGGAAACTATGATGCGATTAGACATGAGTTAGGAAGCATGGACTGGGAGCAGTTGTTCCATGGTAAGGGAACTATAGACATGTGGAGACGGTTTAAGGAACAGTTGTTGGGAGTGATGAGTAAATATGTCCCTCTGAGACAGGCAAGAAGGGGTAAGATTAAGGAACCTTGGATGACGAGAGCGGTGGAGCTTCTAGTGAAAAGGAAGAAGGTAGCTTACATAAGGTGGAGGAAGCTAGGGTCAAGTTCAGCTAGAGAGGATTACATGCAGGCAAGGAAGGAGCTCAAAAATGGTCTGAGGAGAGCCAGGAGGGGGCACGAGAAAGGCTTGGCAGAAGGAATCCGGGAAAACACAAAGGCATTTTACACTTACGTGAGGAATAAGAGAATGGTCAAAGAAAGAGTAGGGCCGATCAGGGATAGCATAGGGAACTTGTGTGTGGAGCCTGAGGAGGTAGGGGAAGCCCTAAATGAGTTTTTTGCTTCTGTCTTTACGAAAGAAACCAACTTTGTAGTGAATGAAACCTTTGAAGAGCAGGTGTGCATGCTGGAATGGATAGAGATAGACGAAGCTGATGTGCTGAAAATTTTGTCAAACATTAAGATTGACAAGTCGCCAGGCCCGGATCAGATTTGTCCTCGGCTGCTTTGGGAAGCGAGAAATGCAATTGCTTCGCCACTTGCGAAGATCTTTGCATCCTCGCTCTCCACTGGAGTCGTACCTGAGGACTGGAGAGAGGCAAATGTAATTCCTCTCTTCAAGAAAGGGAATAGGGAAATCCCCAGCAATTATAGACCGGTAAGTCTCACGTCTGTCGTCTGCAAGGTGTTAGAAAGGATTCTGAGGGATAAGATTTATGACCATCTGGAAGAGCATGGCTTGATCAAATACAGTCAACACGGCTTTGTGAGGGGTAGGTCATGCCTTACAAACTTTATCGAGTTTTTTGAGGATGTGACTAGAAAGGTTGATGAGGGTCGAGCTGTGGATGTGGTGTATATGGACTTCAGTAAGGCATTTGATAAGGTTCCCCATGGTAGGCTCATTCAGAAGGTCAGGAGGAATGGGATACAGGGGAACTTAGCTGCTTGGATACAGAATTGGCTGGCCAACAGAAGACAGCGAGTGGTAGTAGAAGGAAAATATTCTGCCTGGAAGTCAGTGGTGAGTGGAGTTCCACAGGGCTCTGTCCTTGGGCCTCTACTGTTTGTAATTTTTATTAATGACTTGGACGAGGGAATTGAAGGATGGGTCAGCAAGTTTGCAGACGACACAAAGGTCGGAGGTGTCGTTGACAGTGTAGAGGGCTGTTGTAGGCTGCAGCGGGACATTGACAGGATGCAGAGATGGGCTGAGAGGTGGCAGATGGAGTTCAACCTGGATAAATGCGAGGTGATGCATTTTGGAAGGTCGAATTTGAAAGCTGAGTACAGGATTAAGGATAGGATTCTTGGCAGCGTGGAGGAACAGAGGGATCTTGGTGTGCAGATACATAGATCCCTTAAAATGGCCACCCAAGTGGACAGGGTTGTTAAGAAAGCATATGGTGTTTTGGCTTTCATTAACAGGGGGATTGAGTTTAAGAGTCGTGAGATCTTGTTGCAGCTCTATAAAACTTTGGTTAGACCGCACTTGGAATACTGCGTCCAGTTCTGGGCGCCCTATTATAGGAAAGATGTGGATGCTTTGGAGAGGGTTCAGAGGAGGTTTACCAGGATGCTGCCTGGACTGGAGGGCTTATCTTATGAAGAGAGGTTGACTGAGCTCGGTCTCTTTTCATTGGAGAAAAGGAGGAGGAGAGGGGACCTAATTGAGGTATACAAGATAATGAGAGGCATAGATAGAGTTGATAGCCAGAGACTATTTCCCAGGGCAGAAATGGCTAGCACGAGGGGTCATAGTTTTAAGCTGGTTGGTGGAAAGTATAGAGGGGATGTCAGAGGCAGGTTCTTTAGCAGAGAGTTGTGAGAGCATGGAATGCGTTGCCAGCAGCAGTTGTGGAAGCAAGGTCATTGGGGTCATTTAAGAGACTGCTGGACATGCATATGGTCACAGAAATTTGAGGGTGCATACATGAGGATCAATGGTCGGCACAACATTGTGGGCTGAAGGGCCTGTTCTGTGCTGTACTGTTCTATGTTCTATGTTCTATGCTACAACTAACTGTTCTTGATAACATCGAATATTTTGGCTTCAATTGGTTTTTGTGGTAAAGAATTCCGCAGGCTCATCACTCTCTGAGAGAAGAAATTTTGCCTCACCTCAGTTTTAAATGGCCTACCCTGTACCCTTAGACTGTGGCCCTCCCTGGTTCTGGGCTTCCTGTGTTTATGCTGTCTGATCCTCTTAGAATTTTGTAAGTATCTGTGAGATTTCCTCCTGCTCTATTCATCTAAACTCCCAGTGAATATAATCCAAATCAATACGAATCTCTCTTCATGCATCAGTCCAGCCATCCCAGGAATCCCACTTATTAGAGTCAGGAACCTTTGTTGGAGTTATAAATAGTTCTGTCATCGAAAAAAAAAAATATATGGCAGGGCCTGTGGTTGTTACATGGAGCAGTTAGCACCTGATAGGGTTAACTGACATCACAAGATAATGTCCACCATCAGCACCTATGGGCCTGTATCTCAGAGAGGCTAAGCTGTTCTCCATGTATTGTTAGAGTATTCCAAACAATTCCTGAGTTGCTGTTCCTCGAGTTAATAGTGAGTAGCTGAAGCTGCAATGTGTACTTACTCTTACGCTGAGCCTGACGCCTCACAGGAGACAATTGCGTTTCTTAGATGTCAATGTAACTAGCTAGTAAGTGATCATGGGAGAAACGTATTGACTGTTCAAGAAGATAGAGGCTATCTCCTGCCCAGAACCTTGTGTGCTGGCAGTAGCTGAGACTAGGTGGGCATTCTCCTCCACCTGGTATCAGTAGCCTTTCACATGCCTAAACTAGACTAAATTGCATTTTAGTAGCCTGGACTATTAGTAGACTAGACTAGACTATTTAGTAGCCTAGACTAATTTTAGTAGCCTAGACTAGATGGGAATTCTTGCTCATATGGTATCAGTAGCCTGGACTGATCCCAAAAAGACGGAAGGTGGGTGGCGAATCTACTCAAGCTATCCTCCATTGTTCCAGAGACCTCCAATAGGACAATAAGGGGAAGCAGAATAATGAGGGTTAAATCCTCATAGCCAAATAGCGAATGGCAAAAACAGGTGGGTACCACAAAGATGTGGAACAAAGCTAAATATACTTTTCCTGAAAGTATACCTACTGAGCATGTGCAAATGGAGCAATGTTGTAGGGATGTCAGATTACATGGAGATATTCGGAACTGCAGATGCTGGAGAATCCAAGATAACAAAGTGTGAAGCTGGATGAACACAGCAGGCCAAGCAGCATCTTAGGAGCAGAAAAGCTGATGTTTTGGGCCTAGACCCTTCAGAAGGTTCTGATGAAGGATTTAGGCCTGAAACGACAGCCTCCCTGCTCCTAAGATGCTGTGTTCTTCCAGCTCTACAACTTATTATCTCAGCTGACATGGATCTTGGATCTGTAGAGCTCCAGACAAGATGTCCTCCCACTCTATTTCCTCAACATAGTAATGCCCAGTAATGCCTGTCATTGGTCATTCAAAGGAGTGAGAATTTCATCTTACCACACATGTGGTGTTCAGAGAGTTGTGTTCCAGACCTGGATCTGGTCCTGATATTTCAACAGGAACTGAGTCATTTCAGACTCTGCCCCACCTGTCTGAAATGGAACGTTTTCATTTCCTTGCAACACTAAAATCCTTCAGCATGCAGAGAAGTAAATTCACACACAGGCAAAATGACTGATCCCAGCTGCTGGCTAACATAGCCTTGGCTGAGGGCGGTAATCCAAGCAGTGTGTCTGTCAGTTATTTCTTTATTCCTACTTTGTTTTGTGGGCAGTTCAGGATTACTGTGTCTGGGACTCACCAATATCCTCCAGAGGGATGTCTATCACCATAGGTCTTGGTCCTCAGAGTATCAACACCTGATTTGTACATTAAATAGTTATTTTTGAGCCCTGCAGCATTGTAATCGGTAATTTCTTTTCCGATAAAATCTGCTGACACTGGTGAGAAATTAAAAAGTTTATAAATCTGAAAGATTGTTGAATTTTCATGTCGGTCAAGGGTATTAATGACAGTAGATCCAAGGGAGAGAAATAGATTGAAGGTCCTGACGAACTATCGCTATGTATTTCGATGGGTTGGATGTCTGGATCACATGTATTATTTCTAAATTTGTAAATATTACAAAACTAAATGGAATGTGTATTGTGAGGAAGATATGAACTGGTGACAGGATGTTCTGGACAGATTTAATGAATGGATGTTGTGATTGTAATGAGGTCAGCCAGGTGGACCGCATGAAATATGAGTTCCCTGGTTGGGACTGTTAGGTTGGCCCAATCAGGGAGCCCTGGCTGACAAATACCATAGAATCCCTACAGTGTGGAAGCAGGTCATTCGGCCCTCTGCACAGCACCCAACCCAGACCCACACCCCTACCCTGTCCCTATAAGCCTGCATTTCCCATGGCTAACCCACACAGCCTGCACACCTCAGGACTATTTAGCATGGTCAATCCACATAACCTGCGCGCACAGGAACCTAGAGCATCTGGAGGAAAACCCACACAGACACAGGGAGAATGTGTAAACTCCACACAGTTGCCTGAGGCTGGAATTGAACCCAGCTTTTTGAGGTGCTAGGCTAAGCACTGAGTCACTGTGCTGCCCTTCCAATACAGGAATGTTCCTTTTCTGTGGGTACATTCAGGCCTGGGCGATATTGGAAAGGGACTATGTGATGTCCACCAGTGTTCTCGATGCCTTTAGGGAGAGATGGGCACCGCAGGGGATGGAGTACTTCATTTTCCGCTCCACCTCCATTTTGATTTAGTCCCTTCCAACTCTTCCTAGCTGCACCCCCCCCCCCCCTTCACTTATCTCACATACACATTGCCCTTACTGCAATTTGCTTGTTAATGTTTCACTAGCCACATGGGTTGCTTTTCTGGTGGTGGAAATTATAGAGTTTGAGCGCAATGGTGTCCTTTTCACTGTGTAACTACACAGACACATACAACCACGGGTTATTCGGGGAAAATATAAATGCCTGGGACCCTCTGCATGCAGTGGCAGTGCGGGAAAGGAAGAAAATAGGAGGGTCAGAGGTTCAGTTCACTCTGAGAGCTAGCTCTGAGGAAGCTGGGCCTGTGTTAAGTACTATATATGTGTAAATAAGGGGTGACTTGGTAATGGGATACCGGCCCTTGTGCAGTTATTTCAGTGGTGACATGAGAAAAATTTGCTCCTGAAGAATTTTGCTCGCAACAGTTGTCTTGGAGTCGGGGTAAGCATTTCTGGTATCATGCTGTTATTTGGGAGGATTGACTCATTCATTCCATCAAAGACTGGGCCTAGTATGTAGAAAGAATGCGTTACTTTTTTCCAGGCAATTGACACTAGGACAGATGAAAAGCAATGAGTAAATCTCCTGACAGCTTGCAAACTGTATATTGGGAAAGGGGAGTGTGCAGCGGGACCTGATGGCGAGCATGCAGGTGCAGGAGGCAGTTATGAGGACGAAAGATATGTTGGCCTTCACTGTGAGAGGTTTTGAGTACAGGAGCAGGGCTATTTCGTTGCAGTCACACAGGGCCTTGGTGAGACCACATCCGGAATATTGTGTGTAGTTTAGGAAGGATGCTCTGGCTCTCATGGGGCTGCAGCAAAGGTTTACCAGGCTGATTCCAGGAATAGTGGGTGTGATGTATGAGGAGAGGTTGACTAGGTTGGGATTGTTGTTACTGGATTTCAGATGAATGAGGGGAGATCTCATAGAGACTTATAAAATTCTAACAGGACTAGACCAGGTAGATTCAGGGAGGATGTTCCTGATGGTGGGTGTGTCCAGAATCAGGGGTCATAGTATGGAGATTCGGAGTGGGTGATTTAAGACGGAGACGAGGAGACGTTTTTTCACCCAAACTGCGGTGAGCCTGTGGAATTCATTACCACAGGAAGTAGTTGATACCAAAACATTGAATGTATTCAAGAGGCAACAAGAAAAAGCACTTGGGGTGAATGGGATCAAAGGTTATGGGAAGAAAGCAGGATTAGGCTATTGAGTTGGGCGATCAGCCATGATTGTCAAGAATGGCGGAGCAGACTCAAAGGGCCGAATGGCTCCCTCCAGCTCCTACCTTCTATGCTTCTATGGACTTTAGCTTTTATCTGTTATTAGGAGCCTAACGTTTGCTGAGGCACCAAAGACTAAAATCTTACAAGAGTTAATGGATTTAGGTTTGGAATATTATGACCCCACGTCTCCTCTAATTCTGACACTCTATTGGTTTTATTCAGCAGTTCGAGAACTAGGGGATCCTTGGCTAGATTTCTGACTTGGTTAAGACAACTGGCAGAGACAAGTAATTTTAGTCTAACTCTTAATGAGATGTTGAGAGATTGTTTGATATTTGGGAGTAAGGATGTAACTGTATAAAAGCAACTGGACTTCAAACAGGCACTACAACTAGCTTTACCATTGAAAAGTGCGGCAGATGGAGCACGTGCGTTGCAGGGTATTCCGATGAAAGTGAACACCCTTGCCAGGACGACTGAGCTTGGGGAACATCGCCTGAATGAAGGCAATGCATAGATTCACCCAGGACACATCCTGAACAGAGGGACCCTAGGTCGCCCACAGCAAAACCCCAAAACAAAGCCAAGCCTCAGCCAAATGGTCAACATTTTCTTCAGGAACTGGGCCAACAAGCCTTTGTAACTGTTGCTGGTATGTGCACTTGAGACAGCAAGAGGCCTACGAGGCCTGAATGGAGTGAGAGATCTCATAGGCCAGTGTGCAGGAGAGTGCACACCCTGGAATGTACACCGCCACCTGGTTTGGAATTGTTAAATTGCTTAGCAACATCCAAATCAGAACCAATCAAAAGAAACATCTGGTTGAATGGTCACCCAGTTCTAATGGACTTTGATACCAGTGCAACTCTACCAGTGATTGCAGGGTGATTCACTCTGGGACTCAAATTCTTAAGTTTGTGTAAGACCTTGGCTAGACTGCAAACCTATACTGGGGAGCCTTCACAGATTAAGGGTACAAATTCTGTTCCGGTTTCGTATGAGAAGCAGCAGTTTCAGCTAGTAAAACGCCCATGCCCAAGCCTGATGGGGTGAAATTGCTAGAGAAATATTCAGCATGATTGGCCCAATATTCTTCGATTAGAAAATGGCTGAGCGAAGGCCTAATGAACTACCCCTAAAAGGTTTTCAGAGTGGTCTAGGGTCTAATGGAAGGGGACCAGGCTACCTTGCATGTTGACCAGGAAGCAATTCCATGATTCTGCAAGACCCGCCCAGCATCATTTGCCTTGTGGATAAAAGCAGAGTGGAAATCAGGAGGCTGGAAAGCAAATGAATCATTAAAGCTGTCCATTTTGTGGAATGGGCAGCGCCAGTCATACCAACTGTGAAGCCCAACAGTTTGGTTTGCCTTTTTGGGAATCTTCAACAAACGGTAAAAGCTGCTTCTTGTAGCTGGATAAATACCCAATCCCTCACATAGAGGATTTATGTGCAAAGCTGGCAAGGGGACTGCCCTTCATGAAGCTGGAGATGAGCCATGTGTACCTGCACTTGTAGTTAGGTCAGGATTTCCAGAAGCATGTTACAATTAGTACCCATAAGGGTTTATACCAACATATGAGACTGTCTTTTGGGGCATCATCAGCCTGTGTAATTTTTCAGTGGACAATAAAAAACATTTTACAGGTCTACCCCAAGTTACCATTAATCTGGATCAAATGCTAACAACAGGGAAGACCAATCGAGAACATTTATAGAACTTGAGTATTGGCCTCAGAGGTTTCTCCCAGCTGGGCATGTGCCTTAGTAAGGGAAAATGTCTGTTCCAGGCACCCCAAGTGACCAACTTGGGCTACAGAGTTGACAAGACCAGGTTACATTGATTGGAAGATAAAGTGAGGGTGATCCCACGTCTGTACTTGAACTTAGGGCTACAGTAACTTGGGTTACTGAATTATCATGGGAAGTTTATATGTAACCCATGTTGGCACCCTTACATCTGCTACTGAGGAAGGGTCAGCCTTGGAAATGCTCTCATAGCCGAGATATAGCCTTTAGGGAAGTGAAGAGGCTGCTATCCTCAGCTAAGGTGGAATCCCGAGCGAGATGTACTGACATGTGATGCCTCCCCGTACAGTATTGGGGTAGTGTTGGTTCACAGATGGACATTGGAGAGGAATGCCCAATAGGCTATACTTTCCAGATTTTGGCTGTTACAGAGTGCAAATACGCTCAGATAGAGAAGGAAGGTTATTCAGTCATCTTTAGTTTAGTACCCTTAAGAATGTAGATTTGTATTGGTAAGAGATCACAAATCCCTGCTACTCAAACAGTTTAGGTTTCTATTCTTCCTATCAGAATGCATAACCCGAAAATTTCCCACACTGTATTCCAGATGCCACTACTTTTTCCAGTGTCCTAACGTGTCCAAGTCCTTCTGCAGCCTCCCAGCCTACTCCCCATATCTTCATCTATCTTTGTGTCATCTGCATGCTTAGCAACAATGCCCTCAGTTCCTTCATCCAGATTGTTAATACGTAATATTAGCTGTGGTCCCAACACTGAGCCCTGTGAAACCCCACCAGTTACCAGCTTCGACCCTGGAAAAGACCCTTCTATACCCATTCTCTGCCTTCTGCCAGTCAACCAATCCTCTGCCCATGCCAGTACCTTGATTTGATTTGATTTATTGTGGTCACATGTACTAAGTACAGGGAAAAGCTTTGTCTTGTGAGCAGTACAGGCAGATCATAACAAACAAGGATATACAGATCATAGGGTGCTTGGACAGGAGGTGCACAAAGCAAGATCAGCGTTATTTGAGGCTAGACAGTCCATTCACCAATCTAATAACGGCTGGGAAGAAGCTGTTCCTGAACCTGCTGGTGTGTGTTTTCAAGCTTCTGCATCTTCAGCCTGATGGAAGAGGTTCAAAGAGAGTATTACCAGGATGGGACAGGTCTTTGATGACATTGGTAGATGTTCTATGGCAACAAAAAGTGTAGATGGAATCCATGGCTGGGAGATTGGCTTGTGTGATGGTCTGGGTTGTGCACACCACCTTCTACAGTTTCTTACACTCCTGGGCAGAGCAGTTGCCATAGCAGGCCGTTACGTACCTGGAGAGTATGCTTTCAGTGGTGCATTTGTAGAAGTTGGTGAGGGACCTTGTGGACATGCCGATGAAGAGTCGCTGTTGTGCCTTCTTTACCATCGCTACGTGGGAATTTCAGGACAGGTTGTTGGTTATCATCACTTCGAGGAACTTGACCATCTCCATCTCAGCTCCACTGATGTAGTTGGGGGTGTGGCTGCCTTGTTTCTTTCTGAGTTCAATGATCAGTTCTTTTGTTTTGCCAACATTGAGAGTGAGGCTATTATGACTGCACCATGACACCAAGCCCTCTATCTCCTTTCTGTACTCTGCCTCATTGTTATCTGAAAGCTAACCTACCATGGTGGGGTCATCAGCAAACTTGTAGATGGCGTTCATTCAGAATTTAGCTACAAAGTCGTACAGTAGGAGGCTGAGAACGCATCCTTGGGGGGGCTCCAGTGTTGAGGGTTACCATGGCGGAGGTTCAGTTTTCTATCTTCACTGACTGCAGTCTAAGGGTCAGGAAGCTAAAGATCCAATTGCAGAGGGCAGAATGAAGACCTAGGTCTCAGCTGAGGTCGGTCTGGAGGGAATTATTTTTTGAGGGTGGATCTATAGTTGATGGATAGTGGCCTGACATAGGTGTCTTTGTTGTCCAGATGTTCCAGGGATAAGTGCGGGGCTAGGGAAATAGCATCTGCTGTGGACCTGTTACATCGGTCGGCAAGTTACAGGGGATTGAGGCAGGCTGGGAGGCTCAGGTTGAAGAGGGCCATATCCAACCTCTCAAAGCACTTCATGATTGAGGTCAGAGCTACTGGGCAGTGTTCATTAAGGCATGTTGCATGTGCTTTCTTTGGTACTAGGATAAGGTGGTTTTCTTGAAGCAGGTAGGGACTTTGGCTTCTAGGAGGCAGAGGTTGAAGATGTTAGTGAATACCTCCACCAACTGGATCTAAATACACGTCCAAGGACTTCCTTGGGTTGACTCTCAGGAACACAGATGTGACGTCTGCAGCAGTAATGGAAGGAACAGGTGAGTTTGGGGCTGTTGGGGCCACTGGCATTCTGCTCCAAGTGAGCATAGAAAGCATTGCGTACAACAATGTGTCTTTGTCTGCTAGCTTGCTATGCTTCATTTTGTATCCTGTAGGCCTTGCCATAGGCAGTAGCTGTTCATATAGTTGGTTTGGGCCTCTAACTTGGTGTCAGCATTCCTGATGGCTTTGTGGGATCATATCTGGATTTTCTCTATAAATCTGGGTCATCTGACTTGAACGCTGCACACCTGGTCTTCACTAGTAGTGGATTTCCTGGTTCATCCAAGTTTTCTTGTTGGGTAATACCCAGATTGACTTCTTTGGCAGGCAGTCCTCCACACATTTGCTAATGAAGTCAATGACAGTGTTGGGGTACTCGTCTATGTTTTCTGCTGACTACATGTATACGACCCAGTCCACCGATTCCAAGCAATCCTGGAGACAGGTCTTCCGCTGCCTCAGACCAGCATTCTATTACTTTCTGTGAACGATTCTTTTGTTTAAACTTCTGCTTGTAGACTGGGAGGATTGTGATCTAATCTTCCAAAATGCGGACGGTGGATGGAGCGATAAACATTATTGATGGTTGTTTAGTAGTGGTCTCAGATGTTCGGTCCTCTAGTGGGTCAGATGTGTTCGAGGTATTTGGGCAGCACCCTCGAGGTTGGCCGGGTTGAAGTTCTGCCACGATGAATAAGACCTCAGGGAATTTTGTCTCCAGAGTGTTTGTGGCAGTGTAAATTTCATCTCGGGAATTCTTCACATTCGCTTGGGGTGGTATGTAGATTGCTGTCAAGATAGCAGAACTGAACTTGCACGGCAGGTAGATGGGACAACATTTTACTGTAAAGTATTTTAGATCCAGGGAGCAGTGGATCACTAGCGTTGCCATGTCTGAGCACTAGGAGGTGTTGATTAGAACGAACACCCCTCTGCCCTTGCCTTGCCTGAGGATGCTGTGTGGTCTGTATGGAGAACCCCCTCAACTGGCAGAGCACAGCTAGAAGTGAGCCATGTCTCTGTAAAGCAGAGCACACAGCAATCTCTCAGTACCCTCTGGAAGATAAGTCTAGATCTGAGTTCATCCATTTTGCTTTCGATAGCTTAAACCTTTGCTGGGAATATGCTGGGGAGGGGGAACTTGAAACCACGTTGTTTCGGTTTCACCTGAAGGCCAATGCATCTTCTCCATTTTCTTATAGGTTTCCTGCATCTGGATGGTCCTCGGAGTCAGTGGTACGAGTCTGCCCCATGAGCAGCTCAGTTAGTCTGATCCAAGAACTGAAATTTCTGGAAAAGCTCGGCAGGTCTGGCTGCATCTGTGAAGAAAACACCAGAGTTAATGTTTCAGCGGCGGTGACCCTTCCTCAGAACGGACCAGAAACGTTAACCCTGATTTTTTCTTCATAGATACTGCTGAGGTTTTCCAGCAACTTATCTTTTTGTTCCTGATTTACAGCATCCACAGTTCTTTTGGTTTTGCGTTAGTCTGGTCCAATCAGGCTGGGCCTCCTTGGAGTTAAGTAATCATGGGATCAGGCCCAGGCTGGTCGGGTCTCCTCGGGATCGCATCGCTGTTGGAGCTGGTTTTGACCCGGGTTGGGTCGGATCACCACGGGCTGGGATCGAACCTTGGTTCCAAGTGTCCTGGTCGCTCGGTGGTTAGCACTGCAGCCTCTCAGCACCAGGGACTCGGGTTCAATTCCAACCTCGGGCGACTCTCTGTGTGGAGTTTGCACATTCTCCCCGTGTCTGCGTGGGTTTCCTCCGGGTGCTCCGGTTTCCTCCCACAGTCCAAAGATGTGCAGGCTAGGTGGATCGGCCATGCTAAATTGCTCGTAGTGTTCAGGGGTGTGTGGGTTACAGGGGGATGGGTCTGAATGGGATGCTTCAAGGAGCGTTGTGGACTTGTTGGGCCAAAGGGCCTGTTTCCGCACTAATCTATCAGTCCTGCAGGAAGCCGGTAGGTTTGCCCTGGGCCTGTGAATCCACTGTTGGTAATACTTGGGTCTGGATGTTTGCAGGATCCTCAAACCTGTAAGTAGACATGAAAGAAGATTGTTTGTAATTTTTACAGACTTAGAATTTACATTTAAAACGGTTATAAGAAATGTTTGAATAAGATCTGCTGTAGCGATCTAGCAAGGAGTCACCCAGGGTCAGCGCCATCTTGCAAATACCTTGCCGTGAACGCCATGGGCTCTCGTTTAACAGCCTGCAGTGCGAACGCCTTGTCAGGCCTTTGGAAATCCAAATGGATCACATCCACTGGCTCTCCTTTTTCTAACTTGCTCGTGGCATCCTCAAAGGCTTCTAACAGATCTATCAGATATGCTGTCCCCTTGGCAAAGGCATGCTCGCTCTGCCCTATTTTACAATGCATTTCCAAACAGTCTGCAATCTCATCATTAATGATGGATTCTTAAGACTTACCAAAGACCGAGGTCAGGCTAACCGACCTATAGTTTCCTGGCTTCTGCCTCCCTCTATAACAGATGTGTTACATTATCCATTTTCCAGTTCTCTGGGATCCTCCCTGACTTCAGTGATTCCTGAAAGGTCACCACCAATACCTCTACAATCTCCTCAGCTATCTCATTCAGAACTCTGGGATATAGTCCATCTGGTCTAGGTGCGTATCCACCTTCTGACCTTTCAGTTTCTCCAGCATCTTCTCCTTAGTGATGGTCAACTACACTCACCTCCACTCCCGACTCTCTTGAAGTTCTGGTACAGGGGGTTTTCCTACAACACGTGTTCCCGCAATGTGAATCAGCTATGATGTGATTGATGAATAGGTGAATGGTATTTCTAAAACACAAACTTTGGGTTGGCTGTAATATAATTCCATCGAGTATGGATTTTATGTCATAAACCTCAAATATAACATCACATAGAAAACAACCAAGTCATTAGGAAGCTATGTGAAGTCTTGGTTTGAAGAGTTTATGCTGAACATATTAAACGCATCAGCATTATTTAAAAATGCAGCCTATTTAAATAGAAGAATAGACCCCAATGCTAAATTGATGGTATAAGTGAAAGTTGAAGCATGGTTTAACATCATGAGTGCTGTTAAAACATGCACCTTTGTGTGGAGTATTTTTGCCTAGATTTTGTTACATATCTAATATGTAAGAACTTTTGAACTTGCTCATGTAAATCATTTGTACCAAAAGTTGACTGTGTAACAACCTGCTCTTTTCCAGCACTGTTTTGAATACAGTATTACTCAGATTTTTAATGCATTTGAATCCTACAATTAACTTCAATGTCAATGGGCTACATAGGAAAGAAAGGTCAGATTCCTCTGCTTCATTTATCTGAAAATCTATCCAGACGTCTGTGCTGATGGAATGTCAGGTCAGATCAGCATTTAATGGAGGAGGGAATTTTACTAAAACTTGCTGACAGTGTCAATTTCAGGGAAGTTTCATGGAGGGCTGTTGGCTGTGAGCTTTATCGCACACAACTTCGTATTGCTCACCCCATTTGGATCATGTTCGCACTATCATGCATTACTGACCATTGCTGGGATGTCCAGTGACAGAACTGTATTTAAAGCCCAGCTGTCACTTCATTGCAAATACAAGGCCAGATTTGTAAATGTATTACCTCTTTGCAGCATCACCTATCTGATAAACTGTCATTATAACCACAGCTATAAGATTGAAGCCAAATGGGTGAGGAAGAATTTTGAAAAATATAGTTGTTACATGTCCTTTGTGCCACTGACCTTGCTTTTCCCACAGGCCCCATTATTTATATAGCGCGATTCTGTATATAGTGATGTCGCACTGGAATGTAACCTTCATGTAATAGCAGAACCCTGTATGCTGTGGGTGTCGATTTCTTCTTTATTCATTCACTGACCAGGCAGAATTTATTGCCCATCCCTAATTGCCCAGAGAGCATTAAGAGGCAACCACATTGCTGTGGGCCAGGAGTCCCATGTAGGCCAGACTAGGTAAGGATGGCAGTTTCCTTCCCTAAAGGACATTAGTGAACCAGATGGGTTTTTTCCAACAATCAACAATGGATTCATGGTCATCATTTGACTCTTAATTCTAGATATTTATTGAATTTAAATTCTACCCTCTGCTGTGGTGGGATTTGAACCCAGGTCCCCAGAACGTTATCTGGGTCTCTGGAATAACAAGCTGCCAATAATACCATGAGGTGATCACCTCCCCTACTACTGTAAGACTGATACAATGTACCTCGTCAGTTCCTCTGCCGTTTCTCTGTTCCCCATGAATATTTCTCCAGCATAATTTTCCAGCGGTTCATTGCCCACTCTTGCCTCTCTCTTACCTTGTATATATCTAAAAATAACTCTTGCAATCTTATATTCTTAGCTAGCTTGCCCTCATATTTCATCTTCTGCCCCGTTTTTCTGAGTTATCCTCTGTTGGTTTTTAAAGGCTTCCCAATCTCTGGCTTCCCACTAGGCTTTACCACATTGCATGCTTTTTCTTTTGCCTTTATGCTGTCCCTGACTTCCCTTGTCAGCCCTGGTTGCCTCATCCTCCCCTTAGTATGTTTCTTCTTCCTTGGGATGAATTTCTGCTGCGCCTCCTGAATTAGCTCCAGAAACTCCTGCTATTGTTGCCCCATCATCAGCCCTGCTTGGCAGCTCCTCTGTCATGTCCTTGTACTTGCCTTTACTCAGTTGTAATATAGTTAGAAAAAATATAGTTACACAGTTAGATATAGTTAGATTTTTTCTGAAGAAGGGTCTCAACCCAAAACGTCAAGCTTTCCTACTCCTCTGATGCTGCTTGGCCTGCTGTGTTCATCCAGCTCCACACCATGTTATTCTTGGGCTCTACTACAAACTGCTCCAAAAAGACACATCTCATAGACATTTCAAGAGTATCAAATTTCTTGAGATGTGCCACCAATCTTATTTCCCAGTCCACCTCATGTTGAAGTCTCCCATGATTACTGTAATAGTGCCTCACTTACCTGCCTTTTCTATCTCCTGATTTATTTTCTGCCCCACATCCTGGCTGTGGCTAGGCAGCCTGTACACAACTTCCATCGGGGTCTTTTATCCTTCACAGTTCCTTAACTCTACACACAGAGATTTTAACCCTTCTGACTGTATAACACTTCCTGCTATCAATTTAAGTTAGCTTCTTACTAACAAGGCAACCCTGCCTCTATTGCCTATCTGCCCATCTTGTCGATTACACAGTGTGGAGCTGGAGAAGCACAGCAGGCCAGGCAGCATCAGAGGGAATAGAGAGTTGGCGTTACAAGTCAGAAATCTGAAGAAGGGTCCTGACCCGAAACATCAGCTTTCCTGTTCCACTGATGCTGCCTGGCCTGCTGTGTTCCTCCAGCTCCACACTGTGTTATCCTTGACTCCAACATCTGCAGTTCTTGCTATCTCTGTCCTTTTGAATGGATGCGTATCCTTGGATTTTTATTTTCAAGCCCTGATTCTCCTGCAGTCACGTCTCCGTGATATCCAAAACATTTTACCTGCCATTTTCAATCCGTACTACAAGCTCATTTACTTTATTTCATTTACTGTGCACATTTAAGTGCAACATCCTCAATCATAGTCATACAGTCATAGAGCCATACGGTCATAGAGTCACACAGTCATAGAGTCACACAGTCATAGAGCCACACAGTCATAGAGCCAGCCACACAGTCATAGAGTCATATGGTCATAGAGTCACACAGTCATAGAGTCGCACAGTCATAGAGCCATACAGTCATAGAGCCATACAGTCATAGAGTCACACAGTCATAGAGTCACACAGTCATAGAGCCAAACAGTCATAGAGCCATACAGTCATAGAGCCATACGGTCATAGAGTCGCACAGTCATAGAGCCATACGGTCATAGAGTCACACAGTCATAGAGCCAAACAGTCATAGAGCCAAACAGTCATAGAGCCATACAGTCATAGAGTCACACAGTCACAAAGTCACACAGTCATAGAGCCACACAGTTATAGAGTCACACAGTCATAGAGCCATACAGTCATAGAGCCATACGGTCATAGAGTCACACAGTCATAGAGTCATACAGTCATAGAGACACACAGTCATAGAGCCACACAGTCATATAGCCAGCCACACAGTCATAGAGTCACACAGTCATAGAGCCATACAATCATAGTCACACAGTCATATAGCCAGCCACACAGTCATAGAGTCACACAGTCATAGAGCCACACAGTCATGGAGCCACACAGTCATAGAGCCACACAGTCATATAGCCAGCCACACAATCATAGAGTCACACAGTCATAGAGCCATACAATCATAGTCACACAGTCATAGAGCCAGCCACACAGTCATAGAGTCACAGTCATAGAGCCACACAGTCATGGAGCCACACAGTCATAGAGCCAGCCACACAGTCATAGAGTCACACAGTCATAGAGTCACACTGTCATAGAGTCACACAGTCATAGAGCCATACAGTCATAGAGTCACACAGTCATAGAGTCACACAGTCATAGAGCCACACAGTCATAGAGCCAGCCACACAGTCATAGAGTCATACAGTCATAGAATCACACAGTCATAGAGCCACACAGTCATAGAGTCACACAGTCATAGAGCCATACAGTCATAGAGCCATACAGTCATAGATTCACACAGTCATAGAGTCATACAGCACAGATATAGACCCTTTAGTCTAACCAGTCCCTGCCAACTACAGTCTCAAACCTGGGGAATTCCACTTGCCTGCACTTGGCCCCGTATCCCTCCAAACATTTTTTAAAGACAAGGGTATCAGGAGGGATGAACACACGCTTTTAAACGTTATAGCTGTACCTTCATCCACCACTTCCTCTGGAAGCACTGTAACTGGTAACTTATAAACTTTTCACTGTACTCAATTTGAGGACGTGGCAATGAAGCAAATTCATTTCAATTCAATTCAATTCAAGCCTCGACCACACTTGAACCACTCTCTGTGTAAAAAATGTTGTACCTCATGTATTTTTTAAATCCTTTTCCTCTCACCTTAAAAATATGCCCCCTCATCTTAAAATCCCCCACCCTAAGGAGAAGCCACCGGCCATTCACCTTATCTGTACCCCTCATGATTTTATAAACTCCAAGTTTGTGTTATGATCCCAGCTAATGTTATTGCTGGACAAGTCGCATCCCAGACTAAAATCAGGCTTGACAGATGATGCATTGGCAATTCCTACTATCTCTGTCACCCTTGAGAGATGATGTTTTGTTTTAGTTTTATTTCAGTAAATTGTTTTTTTTACTGAAACTGAAGCAATCCAGCAATTCTTTTTAAGAGCAAGGAGAATGAGAAATGAAGATAGAATAAAGGAGACAATTTACATATACTTCAAGATCTTCAACATGTGAAATATAATCCTATTGATTTCAGAAGCGCCCCTCGACAAAGCTCGCACCAGCAAATCCCTTTCTGTAACATTTTGATGTGTTCACTTTGACTTCAGCTCAGTGTATAAAATTTGATAGGTTCTCCTGTAAGCTTTCTTACATCTGAGCTCAAATGTTCTAGCCTTAAGTAATCTCCATGGTTTTACCCACATAGCCCCAAAGTGGAGCTGTGACAAAACTCTAACTTAATGTATCCTCCTAGTTTCCAGAGCATCTTTACATATGAAGCCACCTTCAAAACTGCCCAAAACCGGAAGTAAGACTGACAAGGTTACTCTCTAAGCTATTGGTATTTCACTAAAGCTTAAAAAAAAGTTCAGAAATTTCTAGCAGAATTATTGAGGCACAATTGCTTACATTGCTAAAAAGCATGCCAAGACCACAGAAACACTCAAGTTAAGTTAATTGTTTTCTTCAGACATGCAGAAAAATCCATGTCATAACTTCAAAATCCATAAGCCTAACACAATGTAGAATATATACGTAGATAGATCTCACCTCCTTCATTACACCAGTAACTTAACCCAAATGAGTTTACAGGGAGCTCCTTATTGCTTGTCTGCTGTTCTGGATACTCACTGATACAAGAGTTCTTATCATTCAGTTCCTCAAGGAAATCCAATTTCCACTTCACTGTTATTAAAAAATGAAGTTAATGTATTAAGTATTTGCAATGTCAAGACATGATTTTGTCCGCACAAAGATGCGTAGTGTTTGTTGTGACTGATGCGGTCATGGACGGACACACCGGTGAAAGGTAGTGTTTAACATGGAGTCATCAGTTATATTGGTGTGGTACTTGGTAATCAGTAGGAAGCCTCCTGGTCCATAACAGAAACAGACGTTTCTGAGAAACTCAGGCCTAGCAGTATCTGTGGAGAAAAAGCAGAGTTAAGCAGGTTGAGGGAGCTAGGGCTTTTTTTGTTGGAGCAAAGAAGGATGAGAGGTGACCTGACTGAGGTGTACAAGATGATGAGAGGCATAAATAGAGTGGATAGCCAGAGACTTTTTCCCAGGGTGGAAATGACTATTACAAGGGGTCATAATTTTAAGGTGATTGGAGGAAGGTACAGGGGAGACATCAGAGGTAGGCTCCTCACTCAGAGAGTGGTGGGTGTGTGGAATGCACTGCCAGCAGTGATAGTGGAGCCAGATAATTTAGAGACTTTTAAGCAACTCTTGGATAGGCTCATGGAAGATAGCAAAATATAGGGTATGCAGGGTAGATTGATCTTCATAGGATAATAGGTTGGCACAATATCATGGGCCGAAGGGCCTGTACTAAGCTGTACTGTTCTATGTTCTATGTTCCATAAGGTCACCCCTCAACCACCTATGGTCCAGTGAGAAAAGTCCCAGCGTATCCAGCATCTCCTTATGACTCAAAGCCTCCTTTTGTTGCAACATCTTGGTAAATCTATTCTGACCCCCCCTCCAGTGTAATAATATCCTTCCTATAACAGGGCAATCATAACTGGGCACAGTCCTCCAGAAAAGGCATTATCAGTAACATCCTGTACGACCTCAACATGACATTCCAACTCCTACACTGCATTGACTGCCTCCCCTTCTCATAGTTGTCCACTCATCTGCTGTAACTGAAGTTAGAGTCCTGACCCTTTCCATACTCTCTGTCCTAATACTTGATCCAGAAATGTTAATAATCTTTGCTGGGCACTCCCCACTTTAACTAGTTTAAAATCCTCGTGATCTCGATTTGCCTCATTAATACGCCAACCTTATTCCGAATGCAACAAGCCACATAGTGGGTATCAGGAGGGATGAACACAGGATTGGGTAAAGGGGCAGCTTCAAGGAGTATCTTAAAATAAGAGAAAGAGTTTGAGAGGAATGGGTTGAGGGGGTTGTCATGATCAGTTTAATATCTTGGGTTGTGCAAGTTACCTCATATAATGATGACGGAAGAGGACACATGACTGAGAGATTTAGAGGAGTTTGGCCATGATTTCAGTAGTGGTAGGCCTATTTATAGCAAGCTGTGCATAATTCCTGTCTATGGAATAAACTAGCTATTGCTTAAACATTCTAAAGGCTCTTCAATCTCTCTTCACTAGGACTAATCAGCATCCAACAAAGGCCACTTCAAAAGCCTAGCTCTTCAGTTGATGACACAGTCACCATTAGAGGTCTGCAGCACAGAAAAAGACCCTTCAGCCCATTGAGTCTGCACTGGTCAAAAACAACATCCTAACTATTCTAAGATAACAAGATGCAGAGCTGGATGAACACAGCAGGCCAAGCTGCATCAGAGGAGCAGGAAAGCTGATGTTTCAGGCCCTAGACCTGCGATAGGGTTAGGTTTAAGGTTAGAGTTAGGTTCTAGGCCCGAAACATCAGTTTTCCTGCTCCTCTGACGCTGCTTGACCTGCTGTGTTCATCCAGCTCTACACCTTGTTATCTCAGATTCTCCAGCATCTGCAGTTCCTAGTATCTCCAAACATTCTAGTCCCATTTTCCAGCACTTGGTCCTTTCATGCCTTGGCATCATAAACACACATCTAAATATTTCTTAAATGTTCTCAGGTTTCCTGCCTCTACCACCCTTACAGGCAGTGAGTTCCAGATACCCACCATTCTATTAAGTGATAAAGGTTTCTCCTAATTTCCCTTCTAAACATCTTTCTTCTTGCCTTAAACTGATGTCCCATGGCCATTGATCCCTTTGCCAAGGGGAAATGTTTCTCCTTGTTTACCGTGTCTGTGCTCCTCATAATTTTGTCCATCTCAATCATGTCCCCTCTCATTCTCCTCTGTTCCAAGAGAAACAAACCCAGTCTGTCCAATCTCTCTTCACCACTGAAACTCTCCAGCCTGGGCAACATCCTGGTAAATCTCCTCCACACACCCTGCAGTGCAATCACATTCCCTCCCGTATTGTGGACTGGGGAAGTGCAGAAGTCGAGATTTGGGGATCACTGTAATATCCAGGGCGTTGGTGCTCGGGAGGTTACACAGATTGGGAGGAAAGGCTATGGAGGGAATTGTAAGCAAAGGATGAGAATTTCAGAATCAGCCAATATCCTCAAAGTTAAGACTCTGTGCAAATTGGAGTGATGGAATCTTCATTTCGTTCATCTTGTTCAAGGCGAAAATCACATTAAAAGTGTATTCCGGTGAACGTGAAGTCAATCAGGAGGAAAAAAAGGAAAACATAACTGTTTTCCTGAGTTGGTGAGTTGAACATAAACTCAAGATGACATGAAAACTATGGTGCTGGACAATTTAAAATGCACAAGGGTGGGTAAGTCCCTGGGACCCGGAGCTCTATAGGAAGCTAGGGAAGTGATGGCAGGACCCCTTGCTGAGCCAGCTGTACCGCTCATCGCAATGGGTGAGGTGCTGGAAGACTGAAGGTTGGCTAATGTGGTGCCACTATTTAAGAAAGGTGGTAAGGAAAGGCCAGCGAGCTATAGATAGGTGAGCCCGACGTCAGTGGTGAGCAAGTTGTTGGAGGGAGTCTGAGGGACGGGATTTACATACATTTGGAAAGTCAAGGACTGATTAGGGATAGTTAACATGGCTTTGTGCATGGGAAATTGTGTCTCACTAACTTGATTGAGCTTTTGAAGAAGTGATTGATAAAGGAAGAGCGGTGGACATTGTCTATCTGGACCTCAGTAAGGCTTTCAACAAGTTTCTGCATGGTAGACTGGTTAACACAGTTAGATCATATGGAATATAGGGAGAATTAGCCTTTGGGATACAAAATTGGCTCAAAGGTAGGAGGCAGAGGGTGGTGGTGGAGGGTCGCTTTTCAGACTGGAGGCCAGTGACCAGTGAGCAGTGTGCCACAAGGATTGGTGCTGGGTCCACTGCTTTTTTTTTCATTTATATAAATGATTTGGATGTGAACACAAGAGGTGTGGTTAGTAAGTTTGCAGATGATACCAAAATTGGTGGTGTAGTGGACAGCGAAGAAGGTTACCTTGGAGTACAATGGGATCTTGATCAGATGGGCTGAGGAGTAGCAGATGAAGTTTAATTTAGATAAATGTAAAGTGTTTCATTTTTGTAAGGCAAATCTGTACAGGAGTTATGTATTTAAGAGACTGTCCAGGGGAGCATTGCTGAACAAAGAGACTTTGGGGTACAGGGTCATAGTTCCTTGAAAGTGGAGTCGCAGGGAGACAGGATAGCGAAGAAGGCATTTGGCACGCTTGCCTTTATCCATCAGTGTGTTGAGTCAAAGCTTACAATTATCAATAATGTTTTAGTTTATCTCAAACAAAAGTGCAAATGTGAAGTTCAGGCACAGCTTCAGATGCCTTCAGCCATGTGAAAAGCACAGGTAGTGGCAAGGCGTGAGATCCGGCTCACAGATTCATACTGATCTGTGAAATTTCTCAATGACATCAGCTGGATTTTCTATTGAGATGCAGTGAACGCAAAAGCACAGTTCATTTTGTTTTTTATGGGACATGGGTATTGCTGACTGGTTGACTATATTATGGCTCCCTGCCCTTGCTGTTCGAGGTAGAAGTGTTAGTGGAAGGTGCCGTCTGAGGAGCTTCGGTGAATTTCTGCAGGGCATCTTGTAGATAGTACACACTGCTGCTACTGAGTGTCGGTGGTGGAGGGAGTGAATGTTGAAGGTGATGCAGTCTAACCATTTTAAAATAACTCAGCAATCACACAGCGTCTTGGGGATAAGTCAGATAAGAACTCACCCAAAAACCTAAGGCCCAGATCTCAAAGTTATTGAGCTTACACGTGGTGTTATTTTTCAGTTGTTTATCCTAAGCTTGTAAACTGCATGGAATGTAATGAACAGCAATAAACTCCACCTCTAAATGAACAGCAATTAACTCTAGCTCTATATGAACCAAGTTGTTCAGAGTGCAGGGACATTAAAATATCCAGAAAGGCATTTTTAAGAGAGTCGTTTTCATTACGTTAATGCAGAAGAATAAATTCAAGGGCAGCTCTTAAATTAGATGTTGGCGCATCGCAACAAGTTGCATTTGTAAAGGGATAGTAAGAACTGCTGGTGCTGGAGTCTGAGATAACACAGTGTGGAGCTGGAGGAACACAGCAGGTCAGGCAGCATTAGAGGAGCAGGAAAGCTGACATTTCGGGCCTAGACCCTTCTTCAGGGTCAGTTTGGATGAGGGTTAGTGCGGAGAGGCTGATATTCTGTGCACTGTGGTATTCTGTTTCCATCTTGTGGACACAAGAAGTAACTGTGAATAGGGGAAGCCCCGATTCAGTAATTTGCATTCAACCTTGCCAAAATACAGAAGGAGATCCAAAAAAATAGAGATTCTTCAAGTAAAATAAAGCCAATATATTAAGTGTAATTTGATTCCATTGTACCTAAAAGCAGAACAGGCATTAATTGCCAAAAAAATGGCTGTTTGTATTTATTCTGTAAAAGAAAGAAAGTACATGTGGATAAGGAAAACAGGGGAGCAATAGTGTGAGTGGTTCACATTGAAAAGGATTTTAATCACAGACTATTCAAGGGTCATCATCAGTGCACAGTAGTCATAGCTGAAGCAAAGAGGCTATTAACTGTATTAAAATTCATCTCAAAGGACTCCATTCTACTATACAGGCTCCTGGTTAGGCTGCATCTGAAATGATGCACCTAATTCTGGTTTCACCCGGCACAGGATGGGCTCAGAGAAGAGCCACAGGAAAGATTCCTTGCACAAAGATCTGTAGTTAGCTGAAAGGGCGACTTATAAAACTTATCACTGTGTTTTTCATGTGAAAGTACCGGTGACTGTAAATTTCTATTCTGTTCTGTTCACTTTAGAGTAATGTGCAGACAGCGAGATTGCCTAACTGAGGCCTCTGATAAATTGTACACTTCACTGCTTGCTAATGGATGGAGTGTATTTCAGTTTGACAAATGAAAGAGGATAAGGGACATACACTTGTGAACCATGAAGGACTAGAAACAGACGCAATGTTGAGTTGTTTTCTAAGGAGCAATATCACTCTAGAAAACATGGCTGTGTCATGTGCTATTCCCTGGATCTGTGACACCTTCAAGAGGAACCTGGGGAGATTTGTGCCTGGGACAAAGAGCTGAATGTGGATGAACAGTTCACACTCGCATGGGATGATATATTGTCCTGGGGTCCTTTTGAGGTCATAGAGGCCATTTCCAGATTTTCATCCCATTATTGACATTGGGATTTTACCCTCATTCTGTGTCTCACTGGGAGATGATAAAGCTGTGAGGGTACGAGAAGGACTGGTTTAGAATAGAGTATGGTTAATGACCCTTCATTCATGTTCCCCAGTTCTGTATGTTCATTCGAAGCCTCTGAGTGTCAGTTATGACCTCTGTTTTCCGATGGTATTCAGTCTAGTCTGAGCTTAGACATGAAGAATCTCTCAAATAATAAGGCATTTTCCTGACTTTATTCGTTCATGGAATGTGAGCATCACTTGCAGGGCCTGCATTTGTTGTACAACCCTAATTGCCCTTAAACTGAGTGCTTTGCAAGGTCATTTCACAGGATAGCCAGTCAGATCAGTATGCTATGGGTCTGGAGTCACATGTAGGTCAGACCAGGAAGAGAACAGCAGATTTTCTTCTCTAAGGGGCACTATAGAACCAGATGGATTTTTGTCAAAATTGGTGATAGCCATCGCAGTCACCAGAGAACTCTAGAATCCCTAAAGTGCTGAAAGAGGCCATTCAGCCCATCTAATCTGCATCATCTGTCAGAACAGCATCCCACGGACACCCAGCCCCGTAACCCTGCATTTCCCAGGGCCAATCCACCTAACCAGCACATCTTTGGCCTGTGGGACGAAACCCACACAGATACTGGGAAAATGTATAAACACCACACAGACATCTGCCTAAGGATGGAATCGAACCTGGGTCCCTGGTTCTGAGGGATCAGTGCTAACTACTCAACCACTGTGACATCCATTACTGAGGCTAGCTTCATTTTCCAGATTTTTTTAAAAAATGAATTGAAATTGCACCTGCTACCTTGGGAGGGGCAGGGTGGAATTTGAACCCATGCCACTATTGGATTAGGCTATCTTTCTGAATTACTAATCTAGTGACAATATCACTGATACTACTACTCTCCACCTGAGTGAGTGTTTGGATTTGTAACGGACAACTTTCTTATATCTCAGGGAACAGCTCCAGGAAGCCGGATTTCAAACTGACAATACTCTACCAGCAACAGTTGTAAACAAACTGAAAAGCAAAACACCTTGAAATGTGAATGATCCCCCGCTTTAAGTGAAACTCAATTGTAAAGTCTGTGAGCTGTAATTCTTTTGTCAAAATTGTTAATGTGTCTGGATTTAAAAGAACAGTGTAAGGGGAATCTTAATGGAGCCTTTGTAGTGCTAAACTTCAAAACAAAATACCATTGGGAATAAAATCTTGAAAACTGAACAACACTGAATCTGAATCTTTGCCAAGGCTGAGACCCATAAACAAGCCTGCATGGGAAAGGGTGACAGAAAAACCAGCAGGTAAGTGAAGATACATACTCCTCCTTCAGCATCCCTTGAGATCTACGATGACTTTCTTCCATTCCACGGTGGGGGGTCCTGAGGTGACGACCAGCCCGATTCTGGATGAGAACATCCCACTGCAGGTGGGGCTGGCGAGGGGATGAGTTGATCTAGTTTTTTTTGCAGGTTCTTTCCACTGTTTGAACTTGGCCCGCAATCTGGGCCTGTCACTAATGCTCTGCATTGTTGCAAATGCTTCTTTGCACAGTTTCAGTGGTCTTGGGTAAGAAACTCCCACAAACTGGGGAAGAGGCTTGATTTTTTTTCAAGGGAGGCTTTGAGGTCATCCTTGAAGACGTTTCTCTGCCTACTGTCTGAAGCATGGAAGAGTGAACCCCTTTTCAACAGCCTTGTGTCAGGAATATGGACGATGTGACCTGCCTAAAACAGCTGATTGACTGGAACCAGTGCCTTGGTATTGGGTATGTAGGCCCAAGACAGGATATCAAGACGGTGATATTCCAGTGCCCAGCGTCTTCACAGGATTTTGTGATATTTCTCAAGAGATTTGAGGTGTCTGCTGTTCATTGTCCACACCTCTGACACATACAGGAGAGCTGGTAATATTGTTGCCCTGAAGCTTGGTATTGGGCTTGAGTTCTTCACCATTGAACATTCTGTTACTTACTTGGCAAAAGACTGATCTGGCCACTGGAGGCAATGTTGATTTTCACCGATTGTGTCTTCCTCTTCATACTGTCCACTGACTTTCCATAAATCTTGATAGTCAGGGTCAGAGTCACTGGACTCAAAACATTAACTTTACTTTCTTCCTGCCAAACCTGCTGAGTTTCTCCAGCAATTTCTGTTTTAGTCAGGGACAGTTTTGTGCAGGGGCAGCAGGCTGGTGGAAGATCTTTTTCTTTCATAGTTGCAGATACCTGCAGAAAAGCCCATTTTAGCCTGAGAAAATACTTTTTCATATAACATGAAATGAAAAAAAAAGAAATTTATTTTTAGCAACTGTTTCTCAAATTTACGTAGAAAATACTTACAGCACGCTTTTAAGGCAAAGCAGGTCGGCTGTCTTTGACACAAAACCCAGAGTCAGAGAACATAGAACATAGAACAATAGAGCACAGAACAGGCCCTTCGACCCTCGATGTTGCGCCGACCTGTGAACTAACCCATCCCCCTACACTATCCCATCATCATCCATATGCCTATCCAAGGACTGTTTAAATGCCCCTAATGCGGCTGAGTTAACTACATTGGCAGGCAGGGCATTCCATGCCCTTACCACTCTCTGAGTAAAGAACCTGCCTCTGACATCTGTCCTAAATCTATCACCCCTCAATTTGTAGCTATGCCCCCTTCTACAAGCCGTCATCATCCTCGGACTCTCACTGTCCACCCTATCTAATCCTCTGATCATCTTGTATGTCTCCATTAAATCCCATTTTAGCCTTCTTCTCTCCAATGATAACACAGCTAAGTCCCTTAGCCTTTCCTCATAAGACCTTCGCTCCAGACCAGGCAACATCCTGGTAAATCTCCTCTGCATCTTTTCCAATGCTTCCACATCCTTCCTGTAATGGGGCGGCCAGAACTGCATGCAATATTCCAAGTGAGGCCACACTAGCATTTTGCACAGTTGCAGCATGACATCACAGCTCCGGATCTCAATCCCTCTACCAATAAAACCTAACACGTTGTATGCCTTCTTAACTGCACCTCAATCTGGGTGGCAACTTTCAGGGATCTGTGTACATGGACACCAAGATCCTCTACACAACCACATTACCAAGAATCTTTCCATTCTGCCTTCCTATTATTCTTCCCAAAGTGAATCACCTCACATTTATCTGCATTGAACTCCATTTGTCACCTTTTAGCCCAATTCTGCAGTTTATCCCACTGCAACCTGCAACTTTCTTCCACACTGTCCACCACTCCACCGACTTTAATGTCATCTGCAAACTTACTAACCGATCCACCTATGCCTGTGTCCAAGTCATTTATAAAAATGACAAACAGCAGTGGTCCCAACACAGATCCTTGTGGCATACCACTAGTAACCGGACTCCAGGCTGAATATTTTCCATCGACCACCACTCGTTGCCAGTCATTTTCTAAGACCACCTCAAAAAGGTTGATAAGACACAAAATAAAACCATAAATTTATATCTGATGGGTTTTTGTAAAATATTTGTTCATATATGCTGACTGTGTGTCTCGGTGAATTTAAACACTTCACATATATTGCTGTCTAAATGTGAGCATTCTGAACATCTGTTTCTACAGGAATTTGAACACTTATTTCCAAATAGAAAGTGTTGTTAGGTTTCTTTCTAGTTGAATGTACAAAACCAACATTATCTCTATGCATTCGTTACTGCTGGTTAGTTCTAGATGAATTGACTATTTTAATTTTCCTACACCACACAATATTATAACCATTATTATATTGTAAACCAGCATTGATTTTTACAATAAAGTGTCATTAAAGAAGCATTAAAAAATTGCAGATTCACACTTAATGCAAGACCCACAAATAATTAAAACTATTCTCGAATTCTCGTCAGGATGTGATATTGGTTAACTTTAATGTTTCTGTTACAATATACACATGTAAATTTATTTGATTGAGATAAATTCAGTAATATGAAAACTCACCAGGGAAGGACATTTACATTTAGGACCAAGTCGGTCAGTAATGGTATTGACTATAATCCTATAATTATTTTAAATCTCTCTTACTTGAGTTTTGGCTGAACAAAAGCTCATTTCTCTCATCATTGGTTAAAGATTGAATCATTAACAATGTGTCTGGATTGAAAATAAAAGCAGCTAAACTTTTTTTAAGAACCACACTTGCTATTCCCCATTCTTCCAAATAAAAAGAGTGAATGAGTCTATGTCAGAAGCTCCAGCAAATATCCATTTATCACTCCCACAGGAGTGAAATACTCTCCCGAAGAACTAGGCATCAATGCTTCTCCTGTAACAGCAGCGTACAGTCGCCACGTAAATTTCAGTAAAATACGTATAAGCTCTGGTGCTATTGATAAAACCATTGGCAAATATGGACATGGGAGCAAGAATACACCACATCCTCCAGTTTCTCTTTCTTGATCTCCCAATAACAACCTCAAAACAAAACCCTATCTGGTTCGTCAATCACGATTTTCCTTTTGCAAATTCATGTTGGCTCCATCCAGTTATTTTCCAAATGTCCAGTATTTACATCCTTTATAATGGCGTTCTAACATTTTCCCTTCTATTGACATCAAGGCTAATGTTCCCAGTTTAAATTCCTTCCTTTCTTAAACGGTGGATTTACATTTGGCAAGCTTCCAAATGTGGTGGAATTAATATAATTTTGAAAAATGATCACCGATGTATCAATAAATTTGGTGGCTATCTTTTTCCACACACCCTGGTGGAGATCATCAGGTCCTGGAGATTTACTAAGAACAGACATACATACCAGGAGTGGTGGTAGGTGATTTGGCCCTTCAAACCTGCTCTGTTATTCAGTAAGATCATGGTTAATCTACTTGTGTTCAAAATTCCACATCCCCATCTATCCCTGATAATCTTAGATTCTTGCTATGTCAGAGAATTAATCTATCCCCACCTCCACACAGGAAGAATCCCAAGTTGCACAACCCCAAGAGTAATCAATTCCCTCCTGAAAAGGGTGAACCCTAATTTTAAAAGCATCATCTAGTTGTGCATTCACTCATGCATACGCACCTTTCCATGTCTACCTTGTCAAGATTTAGATTCAGGATCTTAACCAACTTTTTAGTGCCCTGGCTTTTATATTCAGTTCCTCTCCTAATAAAAGATACCAATTCATTAAAATTCTTAATCACTAGCTGTACCTTTTCTTTTAGAAAGAATCACCCATTGGACTTGGGTGTCACTGGCTGGACCAGCATTTATTGCCCATCCTGAGTTTTCCATGAGAAAATAGTAGTAGATGGTAGTGGTGAACTGTCTTCTCATCAGAGAGGCATCTGATGAAGGGTCTAGGCCCGAAACGTCAGCTTTTGTGCTCGGCCTGCTGTGTTCATCCAGCCTCACATTTTGTTGTCTTGGAATTCTCCAGCATCTGCAGTTCCCATTATCTCATTTATACATGTACATAGTTTCCTCCGAGACACCAATCTTCTAGTCATGTTGTATTGCTCAACATGCCAAGGGCTCATACTTTGCATAACATTTCATGTAGAACTGTCAAATGCCTTTTGGAAATTTTAGTACATGAATGAGATCTCCTTTATTTCTTTTAGAAATTCCAATAGGCTGTCCATGACTTCCCTTTCACAGAACCCATGCTGATTCTTTCAGGATTACCCTGGGCTTCCCCCCAACCCGCCCTGCAAGAGCACACAGTTATAAAATCCTTAATCCTAGTGGATTACTTATCCACAAAGTCAAGATAAAGCTCTGGAGACAGGGCTCAAGACAGAAAGCAAAATTTTTCCACAGAAATCCATAGTGTACAAGATGGCCATTCAGCTCAACAAGTCCACTTGACCCTCTGAAGACCATCCCACAGACCTACTCCCCTACCCTTTCCCTGTAACCCTACATTTCTCAAAGGCTAATTTAGCTATGCTATATGCCCTTGAGCATTATAGGTAATTTAGCATGGCCAAATATTTAGACTGTGGGAGGAAACCAGAACACCGGAGGAAACCCACAGAAACAGGGAGAACGTGTCAATTCCACAATTACCCAAGGGTGGAATTGAACCCGGGTCACTGGTGAAGGAGCAGTGCTAACCACTGAACCACTGAAAAGGAATGAAAAGCTGACCTAATGACAACCACGGAACTGTTGCCAATTTTTTATGAAAACACAGAAGGAAATCTTGTGTTCTTAAAATAACTCTAGACCCACAGCAATGTGTCAGACTCACAAAGACCCTCAACTGTATGGCAACCCACTCAGCTTAAGGGCAAATAGCAACAGGCAGCCTGTTGCCATTACCCAGATCCCACACAAAAACAAAGTTCCAAGATGCAGTGTGCGCTTACTGGACGCCACAGCAGGCTCAATGGCTGTTGCTCCTACCTCTCATGGCCTGATGGGACATCACAACTGTCTCGAAAGTAGATTCTTAACAGTGACCATCAAACACCGATTACAAAGTGTATGTATTTGAAGCTTAGACTGGTTGTACGCAACTTTTCAGCTCAATGTTTCTACATTCACAATTCAACCATGCTGTTATTCTTCAGCCACAACACTGGACCACAAAATAAACTTTGCAGATCTTGGCTAATCTCTCTCATCCTGGTACAATGTTACAACTATTAACTGCAGTTTCATTTGAGAAAACTTTATTGAACAGAAGCAATAAAAATGCAAGTTATCTTTGAAAGTGCATGAAAATGGCTTTCAAATCTTGAAAATATAAAGATCACCTCTGTGCACACAGACCTACATAGAACTCAATATACCCAATTATAACTGATTTTATTCTTCATGGAAAACAAACGAGGTGCAAAGAATATCCACGTTAAGCCACTGTCCCTTTATTGCGAGCTGTTTCAGCAGAGGGTTTATACTTGGCTCTGATTAGCAGGTACAGTGATGGTTCAGCAACTTAAAAATAGTGGAGAGCAAATTCACAAAGTCTTGAGTTTAATCAGCCAGTTTTCTTCCCATCAGTTCTTCCTGCCAGTGCCACTGCTTGACAGAATAGTTGCTACTCGAATGAAGATATTTAATGTATCCATATAGATCCCCATACACCTAGGAAGAAGCACAAAGATTAACACTAGCACAGCAAAGTGCTTCACATTTATTCAAAAGTACAGACCACTTTACGTTTTAAAAGAGGTCTGGGGTCTGTCATTAGCTCTGTCAATCAATCAGGGAGAAGTTTCGAATAACTCTTGCCAATTTAAGACTGCAAGTAGATCAGATGGAGGCCAAAACTGATCTTGGTTGTGCTTCTGTCAATTAACACAGTCCATGCATTTCATGTAAAGACTGTCACTATGATCATGGATAACTTCCTCTTGGCAGCACTCCTCCCATACCTGTGACATCCAATGTACTGAAAGACTGAATTTGCTGGATGACATCATCGCAGATCAATTTTACACATATGCCCCCAATATACTTCTCTAGCACTTAGCACAGGACCCCAGCAATTTAACATTAGAAAGTCCTTCTTCAGTCCTTACCAAAAACATCCTTTCAGTAAATGCCCGTACTACATGTTTCCTATATCGATTACCAACCAAGAATCCACGATATAGACAACCTGAAAGGCCTATTGTCTCCAATATGCAGTTATCTGGTTCACTGATATCCTTTAGGGAAGGAAACTGCCCCATAGCAATGTGGTTGAGTATCAACTGCCTCTGGGCAACTAGAGATGGTCAACAAATGCCCTCAACCCATGAATGAATATTAAAAATAAAAACTGGGTATGATTTAGATCGTTTGTTAGACTCAATTTGCATAAATAAAGATGCATAAAAGGATGTAGGCTACAGACTGTGGAAATGTGCACATTATTCAGAAGTACACCATTTGACACTTAAATTTATCAGCAAACGGAGCATATTACAGTCAAGGTGCACATACCACCCCACCAACCTCCACATCCAGTGCATCATCCTCTGCCACCTACAATCCGACCCCAAAGATATTTCCCTCCCCACCCTATTCGTATGGACTGCTCTCTCCGCAATTCCCTTGTCCACTCCACACTCCCCACTAACCCCACCACCCCGGCACCATTCCCTGCAACTGCACAAAGTGCTATACCTGCGCAGACACCTCCCCCTTCACCTCCATTGAAGGCCCAAGACAAACTTTCCAAATCCAAACCTGTACATCCTCCAACTTGGTCCACAGTATCCACTGCTCCCGATGAGACCTCTTCTACAATCAGTGAGACCATGTGCAGACTCAGTGACCAATTCGCGGAGCATCTGCGCTCATTATGCTATAGCCACCACCATCTTCCAGTTGCTAACATTTTAACTCTTACTCCAAGGGCAACATGTCCATCCTGGGGTCTCCTCCAGTTCCACAATGACACCACAGGCAAACTGGAGGAAAAGCATCTCATTCTACCTCAGGAGGCTACCGCCCGATGGCCTGAACAAATAATTCACCAGTTTCAAAATCTCCTCACCGATAGCTTCATCCCATGTCCAACCCTCCCTCTTATCCCTGCCTCTCTGACCTAACAACTTGTCCAATCTTCTTTCCCACCTATCCATCCCAACATTCCCACTGACGAATCCAATCTACATGCTACATGCATCCACCAATCACCATCCCACCTACCTTCCCCAAGCCCCACCCCTCCTTCCTCTATTTATTTCCTAGCTTCATTCCCCCCTCCCCAGTCTTGATTAAGGGTCCCAAGCTCCTCTGCTGCTGTCTGACCTGGTGTTCATCTAGCTCCACACTGTTCACCTTGACTGCACTTTCAGCCAGATGGCATGGGTATGAAACTTAGCTTGACAGTATCTGATTCTGCAACCACGATTCATTACGTTGACTGACTTCAGGCTCAGTCCTGTGCCAATGGCTGGCCTCATGTTCGGGTCCAACTATCAAACTGGAGTGGCTGACTTTAGCTCAAGAGTCACATAGAGGCAAGCTGCTCAACCACAAGGACCTCGGCTGTACAGACCTTAAGAATACAGAAAAGACACTAAGAGATCTGAACTAATCATTTATAGAGGACAGTTACTGATTTATGGTAGCTGCAGAAAGACAAAACACTTTTTGGCAAAAACAGAGGAAGTGTAAAGCAACGCTCAAAGTCTACCTGAAACACGGAGTTGCTGACAAAATAGATTAAGATGCTTTGGGGCCAATCCAATGAGTGGGAAGCAGTATTATAATTCGCATTCAGCCAGAAAGATGCCTTTGTCACTGTCAATGCTCCTTGTGAATTATAATCGAAATGGATTCTGGGTCTATTACTTCTAAACATCAACTTACTGGATTACTAAATAATTGAAAGTGTTACTGGATTCTAAGGGCAGCGAAGCGATCGGCCAGTGTAAAGTAACAGACATTTGGAGTGAATTCAAGCACAAGTAGTAAAAGGACAATATTAATCAAGGGACCAAATCTCCTGAAAAAAACACTTCTTGGGAAAAGATGATTGTCAACCGAGTACAAGATATTGAATGGATATTGTGCAACATTTCCAGCTTTATAGTGCCCTTGGCCATTATACCATAAAATCGAACAGATAGGAGTCCAAATCAAATGTAATATTACAAAAGGTGACAAAGACATTTTTAAGGTACACCTTAATCAGATGTCAGATACTGAGGAGGGCAAGTATAATGAGGAAATTCTACTACTTGGAAAAGGGAGGTGATGTATGATTCCTGTGAAAGGAGTTGAAAGAGTGCAGTTTTGTCAATTATAAAGATAGGGAAAGTTAAGTTAATTGAAGCACTTAAACACGAATAAGAATTTTAAAACCATGATAAAGGGCCAGAAGCCAAGGCAGGTGAATGAACAATTGGGAAAGGGTGAGTCGGGCTTGCTTTGATTTAATAAATGGGAAGTGTTTGAAATGAGCTCACATTTTACAAATGTAACAGATGAAGGTCAGTAAAGCAGATTATGAAGAGTTGTAATACAGCTAACAAAAACAAGGATGAAATTTCAGTAGGAAATAAACTCAAGGGGAGAGCCAAGAAATGCAACATTATATAGCTGAAAGTGGGCAATCTTTCGCGTGAGAAGGAACTGGGTTAACTAGGATGCCAAGATTGAGAAGGCTCTGCTTGAAAGATTTGAGGGGGTGGAGTCAATGGTGATGAAGATATGGAGTTTGTAGTCATGATTTCCGTCTCGAGAAGGTGATTGTATTCTTCCCAACTTTAATTGCAAGTAATTTCAGTCAAATCCCATGACGCCATTTTGAGCTGGAGAGTTGTTAAGGTGTCCTTGCCAACCATTATTCCTCAACTGGATCAGTTGGCTGGGTGGCTGGTTTGCGATGCACAGCACGGGTTCGATTCCCAGAGGTCACCAGTCCTCAACCTCTCCCCTCAGTTGAGGCATGGTAACTCTCAAGTTAAACTACCACCAGTTGTTACTCTTTAATGAGACAGTGGTAACTTTCTGTCCCTCAAACTTTAATCGCTAACACAGATATGGTCATTAATCACATGGCAGCTTTGAAACGTATTGTGTTTACCTACAATACTACGGCAAGTAGGCAAATAAACTTTATTGACTGGAAGGTGTTTTACAAAAACAAGAAAGGTACTGTACATTTGCAAGATCCTTCCTTTATTATTCTGCAAAAGAAAATCCAAGAAAAAATACAATACTTACGCATTAATGGGATCAAATTTTCGAATGCCGTATACTGGGTACATCTCTGCTCGTTTGATCACCTTTTGGGTATCATACAACAGGAACATGCCAAAAAGGACAAGGCCTCCATAGACAGCTACAGAGTACAGACCAGCGCCAAATGCTGAGGTAGGGGGCAGGAACATGGAGCCTGAAAAAGCACACAAATTTACCCGAGTACACTCTCAAAAATAGATTAAAACCTCAAAGGCGCAGAGACTGACTTTCACTGAAGTCACTTACCTATAGAGGAAGCAAAAACCAATCCCAGACCAACAGCCAATGGCCCACCAATGTGCAGGAACTTTTCACTGGGGGCACACATCGCCACAGTGGAGAGACCACCGACAATCCCTACTGTGTACCAGGCAGCTCTCATTAGGATGGGGCCACCAAGAAGAACCATTGGAGCAACCATAGCTCCCATCACACCTGAATAGAAATAAAATCATAGATTAATAAATCAAGGTTTTCAAATATGTCAGAAGTTGAATGTTTATTAGGCTTAAATGCTAAAATATTGAAATAAAAAATACAGCATCTGAATGTCAATATAATTTAGTTATGAAATTCTTATGTCTGGCATCTTAGCAGATGTGAACCAGTTATGTTAAAATCAAACTGTTTAAACACAGTTCTCACCCGAATGCAGTATCCAGGCTAAGTGCTTCGAATTCAGCCCTTCTTCATAGGGTATGGACCTCACCAAAACACTTGCTCCTATCATTGCTGCAAATGATGCTCCTATTGCCTGTTAGCAGTTAGAAAGGAAATCAAACTTCAGGACACAGGTGTAACATTTAAGCCATACAGCAGAACAAACCAATTACAGGAACCAGATTGGAAACAGACAACCATTGTAAAAACCAAAAGAACTGCAGAGGCTGTAAATCAGGAACAAAAACTGAAGTTGCTGGAAAAGCTCAACAGGTCTGGCAGCATCTAAGACAAAAAGAATCAGTTAACATTTCGGGTCCGGTGACCCTTCCTCAGCTGACTTTTTCTTCACAAATGCTGCCAGACCTGATCAGCTTTTCCAACAATTACTGTAATTTTATCCTGAAAAGCTAACTAGGATAATGTTATTGATGTGCAGTTTGAGTCTAAGTCTTTCTCCAAGCTACTATTCAAATCAAAGTTTAGAAGTTTTTTTTGAGCAGTACTGGATATAAATTACTTTAACAATTCGACATTTCATAGTGAACTCATTAAAAACGCAAGATTACAAATATGCATCCAAAGCACAGTTAGTTACCAAAGACAATACCTTTTAACAATCTACATTTTAACAATCAACATTTATATTGCTCCTTTGCCAAACAAGAATTTAGGTCAAATCATTATGATATACCAATGGAAGTGGTGATGTGCAATGGATTTAAGTCAAAAGCCCAGCATGAGAACTTGAAACATTGCCTCGAGACTCTCCATGTGGCAGAAGGCAAAGCACTGCAGTGGTTTATTTATCAGCTTTACTCAGGCTCCGTAACTCAAGGTACAAACTAGTTTAGCGCTAATGACATGCTTAATTTCTTGCAAGATATAATTTACTAAATTCACTGGCAGTCACGTGCTAGACGAGCATACCGAGAGCTGCAAGAAGTCTATTTTGCCAATCCTGAAGTTCCAGCACAAACCCTGTCAGTATCATCAAGCAATATCACATACATGAATATTATAAACTTGGTAAACTCAGGACAGATTTGGATTATGGCTGTCAGCTCTGGGAACAGTTCACTTTGGTTGCAGGACTGGTTACACAGTCAGGGTAAAGTCTTGTCAACATGACAAAAAACAAAACTAGCAAAGTAATTCTAAACTAACCTGAATTGACTTGTCCAAAACAATCTTGAGAGATTTATTTATTCCTTATCAAACAATATTAAAAATTAGTTTTCAACAACCCCTTCCTGGAGGGAAGATTTTTAAAAACCTTCAAGATGGTTCAATGAAATACCTTTGGAAGTGTTTAAGTAAACATCAGCACATCATCGTGGAGACTTTACTAAGTGACGCAAGGTGGTGCCCAATGGTACTATTCTTGATAACTTACCAGGAAGGAATTCTTCATCATGAGATTCATGATTGCTGGTGATCTGCTGATTGCTACAGCCGACAGTGCTGTGAGTCCTATACCTCCTGAAAAATACATGTATGTGGAGCGGATCCTTTCTTTCACGTACTGTGGCCAAACGCTGCGGGAATGGATTATCAGGTTAGTTACATTTTATAAAGTCAGACTTTAATTCCAAATATTTCTCCTTTGCCAACTTGAAGTAAAGCATGCTAGATCAAATAGTGTAAGGGGGTTCCAAGTTTCAACACTGATTACTGAGCTGATCTTAATTACAGGAGTAGTTAGGTACTAGAATTGACTTCAGCATCCCTAGTTAGTAAACAGTAAACTATCACTCATGGACCATGACTAAGAGATAACTTAAACTATGTTTACAACTGATGCTAGAAATTTCAATCTTAAAATTTATTAGCTTCAGTACTCATCCCTAATGTGAACTGAGGTCAACTTCCAATTACTTGCTTTTGATGGGAAATATACTGCTAATTTTACTTTAGTCTCCAATTCTGGATTCAGAAATTCTTTTTCTACTGTCAATTCTACTTTGTTTATCTTAAGTAGAGAGGTAATGTCATGTGAGATCACTTTCAAATGAAGTAGAGTTTAAAGTAACAAACTTTATTCTATTGCTTGCCTATTCAACTTCTGTTCCAGAGTTTGACGACTACAGGATAATTCTCTTTTATTCATGATCACTGACGGCCAATATCCCACAAGCATACACTGACTGGAGTCAGAGATGAAGAATGTGTTTGGCTACTGTAAGGTCACTACCACCTGTGAGGTAGCAGTCTAGTGAAAGCAAAGGTGAAGGAAATCAGGTGATTTTATTTTTCTTTCCCCTCCAATGGGTATTTTCACCTGCCTCACCTGAACTGGCAAACTGGATGTTCAAGAGGGAGCCAATCCAGTCAGGCTAGAGGTTGTTAAAACATATTCTTCAGAAAGAGAGAGTTTTCCCTGCTCCTCTTGCTCAAGTTAAGCTGTGCAATTACCAGGTGTCCTGGTGGCTGATGAAACAATACAAGTCTGCCCTCTGTGACTGGTTACCCAGCCAGAGACAAGTGAAATCACCATTCTAAAATAACCTAGCTTCTAGTAACTCAGAATACATGTCTGCCCTGTGCTCGTCCCAGCTCTAACGATTCTGGCAAAACAGCTGCACTTTCTCAGCTTTTACTTTTCTTCATTGTGGATAGCATCTTAAAATTAATACCCACTAAGTATAATAATAAGAACCCTGTTGATTTCCTGCCTCCAATTTTCCACAGCTCTTTGCACATGGTTTGTCAATCTTACTTGAGATACTTGAAATTTAGACAACCGGAAGAAACCATTACTTTACGTCTGTCCAGTCCCAGCACTGGAAAAGTTAACAATATCTCATTTATACATTTCCACTTGATATTTATCCTAGAGCTTTGATCCCAACTAACAGGGAAGGTGAGAGTGACAGCCCTTGACATGGCCACATGTGGAAGTGTGGCATCAAGGACCCCTAAGCAAAAACTGGAATCAGTAGGTATGGGGAGTGGGGGGCTGCAAACTCTCTGAATAGAGAGATGTCTGACACAAAGATATAGTTATGGTTATTGGAGGTCAGTCATCTCAGCTCCAGGACATTACACCAGGAAATCCTCAGGATAATCTCCGATGCCCAACCATCTTCAGGTGTTTCATCAATGAACTTCCCTCCATTGTAAAGGGAAGTGGGGATGTTTGCCAATGACTGAACAATGTTAAGCAGCATTTGCAACTCCTCAGATAATGAAGCAGTCCATGTTCAAATTCAATAAGATCTGGACAACATCCAGATTTAGCTTGACAAGTCGCAAGTGGCATTTGCGCCACGCAAATGCCAAACTACAAAAATTTCAATCGCCCCTCATCATTCAATGGTATTACCATCACTGAATCCCCCACTATAAGCATTCTGTGGGTTACCACTGACCAGAAACTCAACTGGGTTTGCCATATAAATACAACGGCTACAGAGAAGGTCACAGGCTAGCAATACTGGAGTAACTCATCTCTCAATGCCCTGTAACCTGCCCCACCAGCTACAAAGCACAAGTTAAGATTATGACAGAATACACCCCACTTACGTGGATGGGTGAAGCTCCACCAACACTCCAAACTTGACACTTATCCCGAACAAAGCAGCCTGCTTGATTGGCACCACGACCACTCCCTCCACCAAAACTCAGTAGCAGTGTCTATCATCTATAAGATGCTCTGCAGAAATTCCATGACCACTACCATCTTGAAGGAAAGGCCAGCAGATACCTGGAAACAACTGCAAGTTTCCCTCCAAGCCATCTTGGCTTGGAAACATATCACTGTTCCTTCACTCTCACTGGGTTCAAATCCTGGAATTCCCTTCACAAAGGCATTATAAAAGTCTACCCACCCCGCATGGAACACAGCTATTCAAGGTAGCTCACCACCCAATTCAAGGGTAAATATGGATAGGAAATAAATGGCAGCTTGTCAGCCAGTGTCACCAAAAATAACTCAAATTTGCTGTGAAAATTCTTTGGCAATTCAGGGCAAACACTCATGACTTTTAAACAAAGTAGTTAAATTTAAATTGCAATCTTTGCCTTTGGTGAAAACAGAATGCTAAATATCAACTCTGAACATTACATGTACATAAACATTCCAATGACCTGTAGGGAATATTCTTGAAAGGTCATTCTAAATTTGTATCAAATTTCTTTGTCATTCCTTACAAATGCTCACAGTTACATACTTACACAGCTTTCTCAATGGCTCCAATCTCGTTGGACATTCCCAGTCCATAGTAACAAAGTGCCCCAAGACCTACAGCTGCTCCTCCAGCCACAAGCAATCTTCCTGTGGAGTCGACTGAAATACAATAGTTCAGATTTGTCAGAAAATTCTGCATTCCAAGCTAAATGAATGTTAGTAGAATCAAAAGGTCTAGTAAGCACACCAGGCAACAGTGTGCTAGTTAAGTCTTTCACACACATTAAATGTAGATTTGAGACAATCCCTGATAACTAGGCTGCTTGGCTCCTATGGATACTAATCCACAGACTACAACTCATAATACAGATTTAATGAGCCAATTTACTCAAGGGTCACCAAGATATTATTGATGTCAGATTCGCTAAAACATGAGTGAAACAGCATACAGAAAGCTTTATGAAGCATCCAACCAGATAGTACTTCATACTGAACAGAAGGTACAGCTGTCTTTAATCCATCTTCCACTTCACAGTAATGTTCTGAATGATGGCACATACCTAATATTGAAAAACAAAATTCCAAGACGTCTCAAAGAGTGACAAAACTAGAACGTGGTGGTGAATTAAGAAGATCGACGACCTGCTGAAATCTGACTTTATAAAACTACTGACTGCAAAGTGACATCTGAACAAAGTAAGAATTTCACCTTTTGGAGAAAGATGCAAGTGAAATAGATGAGGTTACTTCTAGGTGAGGATAAACAGAGGAGAAAGGGTGGAGGAATGAATTGGTAACATAGAAAGTGGAGGAGAAAGCTGAAGAGCAGAAATGATTACAGGAGTGCAGAACAAAAGTAGAGAGCATATTACAATGGACACAGATTGTAGTGAGAGGATTATTTAACTGCTGACAAGCTTTGTTCTTGTAAGTAGTTTGAATCAACCAGTTCAGACATTTTATGAATCAAATCATTTGTCGTCTGTATTCAATATAAAACAGTGAAATGTGTACACCATCACTGTACATAGGTGCCAGTCACATTAACAGTATTAAAAAAAATTTAGAGTGAGTGTCCAACTTTTCCTTCCCTGCTGATAGAGTCCCACTTCATGCTAACCTAGCCCACACCATGCCACTGCCAGGGGCCCACTGCACTGAAGTAAAAGTCTTGCTCCAAGCATCACAGGCCAAGTGGACTCTGTAGCCCTGCTGCCACTGCTCCAGAGCCCATTAAAGTTGTTTGTTGACAGAACAGCACTCTTATCAAGTAAGCCTACTCCTCTGCTGCCATCTTGACTTATGACATACCTACAGGACAATGGAATTTGAACTTGGATCTTTTGGCCTAGAGACAGGGATGCCACCACTCTGCCACAAGAGTCCAATGTTAGTGTCAGAACTTGCAGGATAACAAAGAAAGAAAACAGTAGTAGTAGTAGGCCATTTGAACCTTTGAGCCTGCCCAACATTCAATATGATCATGGTTGATTATCCACCTCACTATTCTATCCTATCAGTGAAGATAGACAATAGCACCTTCTCCACAATAATCCTCAACAGTGACACCTCACAAGGATATGTACACAACACCCTACTTACTCCCTGTACACGTGACTGCATGGCCAAATTTCATTCAAATGCAATCGACAAGTCTGCTGATGACACCATGTTGTAGGCTGGATACGAAGCAATGAGTCAGAATACAGGAAGGAGACAAGATGCTTGGTGTCCTTGTGCAAAGATAAGAATGCCTCAAGGTCAGCAAAACTGACTTCAGGAAGAAGGGAGGAGGACATGCCTCTATTCATATCAGCATCAAGTTCCTGGGAGTGACGATAAACAATCTGTCCTGGACTACCCATGTAGACGAGATGGTCAAGAATGCACAGCAACACCCCTTCTTCCTCTGCAAGCGTAGGGAAATTTGGAATGTCCATAAGGACCTGCGTCAACTTTTACAGATGCACCACAGAAAGCATTGTATTTGGGTGCATCATAGCTTGATATGGAACTGCTCTGCACAGGACTGTTAAAGTATAAAAATGTGTGAACACAGTCCAGACCATCACACAAACCAGCCTCCCATCCATCAGCTATATCTACACTTCACACTGCCATGGAAAAGCAGCCAAAGACCCCTCCCACCCGTTATAATACCTTCTGACCTCTTCTGTCAGACAGATGGGACAGAAGCTTAAACACATACCAACAGACTCAAGAGCAGCATCTTCCCTATAGTTATTATAGTGAATGGGCTTCTGAAATTTCGCATCTAATGTTGATCTTACTTCTGTTTACATTCTATGCAGCTCTAATTTTGTATGTCTCTGTTCAACCACCCCATGATCTATATGGCCGTATATGCTATGATGTGTCTGTACTGCATACAAGAACTTTTCACTGTATTTAGGTCCATGACAATAAATCACGTCAAACCAAATCACGCTTTCTCCCAGAACTCTGAACACTTTGGCCCTAAAAACTATATTTAATTCCTTAAAAACATTCAACGGTTTGGCCTTGTTTGCGTTCTGTGGCATAGATTTCCACAGGCTCACCACTTGCTGGATGAAGAAATTTCTACTTATTACTGCCTTAAAAGGCCTGTGTCACATCCTGAGACTGTGGCTCTGACTCCTGGTTCTAGACTCCCTGATCTTTGAGAACATCCTTTCTGCATTTACTACAGCCTGTTAGAATGTTGTGTGTTTGAGATTCTCCCTCATTTTCTTCTAAACGCCAGTGAACGTAGTTCAACAGATCTAATGCATCTTCATGTATCAGTCTGGTCATCCCAGAAATCAGTGTGATGTACTCCAATGGCCAGAATATCTGCGATGGGGTTAGGGTTAGGGTTGGAAGTGCACATAATACTCTGGGCATGGTCTTACCAATTCCCTGTAGAAGTGCAGCAAGATATATCTGTTCTTGCGCTTGAATCCTCAAGCTATGAAGGCCAACATACCACTTACCACCTTCACAGCCTTCTGCACCTGCCTGCTCCTTCTCAGTGACAGGTATATGAGGACACCAAGGTCACGCTGCACCACCCCCTCTCCCAATCTATTGCTACTCATTTAATTTCGGTTTTCTCCCTACCTATGTTTTAAAAAAATAGTGGGTTACATTAGCAACCACCTAATCCATTGTAACTATTTCAATTTCTAAAATACCTTGAAAGATAACCAATGTATCCACTATTCCAAGGGGCACTTCCTGAAGTTCCCTGGAATGGAGATTATCCTGGGTATTCATTGGTCTTTAATCTCAACAATTTCCTATTTTTCTACTCATACCTATTTTCTTCAGCTCCTCTGTTCAACTAGACCTTGTGTTCCCCAACATTTTTGGGACATTATTTGTGCATGGGTGAACTGCATGAATGGTTCATTTCTGTCACAAATATAAAATGTGGAAAGATGGCCGAGCCACAGTTGACAAGGGAAATTAAGGGTAGTATTAGATCCAAGAAAGGAGCATACAAATTGGCAAAAGAGCAGCAGTTCAAATTTAGCAAAGGAGTACAACGGAGTTAAGAGGGAGGAAATCGAGTACAAGGGTAAGCTTAATATTCATTTAGTTGGTCTGCCATCTCTTTCCTCCCCCCATGTAACTTCCCTCATTTTAACTGCAAAAGCCCTACATTTGTCAGTACTAATTTGTTTCACTTCACTTTACAATCAGTTTATTCCCTGCTAGCTTACCCTTGTGCTCTATTTCCTCCCCCTTAACCTGTTGTACTTCTTTGCTAAATTGCTCCTGCTCTTTTGCCAATCTGTATGCTCCTTTCTTGGATCTAATACTACCCTTAATTTCCCTTGTCAACTGTGGTTCGGCCACCTTTCCACATTTTATTTTTGTGATAGACAGGAATGAACAATTCATACAGTTCACCCATGCACTCTTTAAATGTCTGCCACTGTGTATCCACTGTGAATCCTTTGAGGAATGCTCCCAATTTAAAACAGCCAGCTCATGCCTCATACTATCATAGTTTCATTTGGATTCATGACCCTAATCTCAGAATCAACTATGCCACTTAACATCAAGTTATGCTTCCGTTGCCCCAAGATCACTTGCACATCTAAGCTGCGAATTATTGCTTTCTCACTACATAATACCCAGACTAACTACACCATTTGAGGAACTTTTTTTCAACATTTAAATCTAACAAGTAATGTTAATGGGGTGAAGATGGTGGAAACATTATTCCCAGATAGCAAACTTCAGCTAGCAACCTTTCGGTACAAAAGGTGCTAACCGACTGAGCTACAGTTTGTAAAGTCTTGTACAGCTGTCAATATTGGAAGAATTCAGCAAAACTCAAGGTAAATCCCGATGGTAAAAAACTGTTTGGCATAGACTAAAACTAATCCATATATTACAGGCAACAGAAACAAAAATTGCTGAAACTCAGCAGGTCTGGCAGCATCTGCAGGGAGAAACTACAGTTAATGCTTTGAGCCTGGTCACTGATCAAAATATATTATAAGGGTGTTGTGATAGCTCCATTGAAAAAAAGAAGCATGGCCGAGAATTTTAAGGGTGAATATAATGCATAGGGTGGTCACTCATTGGTGAAATGCCATTAAGAAAATATTAGCAAGAAATATGAATTTCCACACTCCATGCACATTAGGAACTAATTCACTTCAATCAAAAGAATACTAATTAACCTAAGATTGGATGATGGACATCATCCCTGGAAAGAAGAAAAATGAGGGACAAATCTGATTAAAAAATATAAAATTTTTTATGAGACTTGACAGGACAGTTGATGAGAAGGTGCTTCTTCCAGTTGGGGACAAAGTCTCTGAATAAGAGGTCAACCATTTGGGACTGAGATATCTTCACCCAAAGAATTATGATACTTTGGGATTTTTTTTAAAAATCACAGCTGTGGATGCACATATTCAAGATAGACAAGAGGCTTAATAGTTATGGGGGTGTGGCAGAAGATGGAGTTGAGATAGATAGCCAACCATAATACTGTTCAAAGGCACAACATGTTTTAAAGGACCTACTGTGGCTCTATTATTTTCGTTACCTTATCACAAAGTAGGCTCACTATAAAGGTAGTTAGGAAAAGCTTAAACTGATGGAAGATGACAGTCCAAGGCTAAACATAACACATGGACATCAAGTGGACACAAGGTATTCTATTTCCCTGTGCCTTATATCACATCATAATGTCAGACTATCATAAGTATATTTCATTCATGGTGCAGTATCTTCCAACTGCTTCAAACATCATTTTGCTCTTAAACTACAAATCTTTGCAGACAAGGACAAGCTCTTGAAACAGTCTTACATCTTGCTGCAGTTTCCAACGAAGGGCTGAATACTGCTTCCTTCATCTTTTCACGCATTGTTTTTGTCCGTCGTATGTTAACACGTGACTTGGTGGCATAATTCTGGAACAGGAAAGCTCGTGATTATTGCTATTGAACCAGTAAGATATTGTGAAGTGGGAAAGACATACATTCAAAACGGAAGGGGAGTTAGGGGATGACACATTGATAAATAAACAGACAAGTTCAAGAAACATCTCAAGTTCATAATACATAAAATCACAGTTACCAGTGTTGAAGAATGACTTTTCTGGATCTAAATGTAGCAATCATTGCAGTCTTTAACTAACACCTGTGTGTACCTCTTGCTACATCTCAAAGCCAGTTAATTTACAGCTCACAGAAAGCCACTTGAGTTAACGAACAACTATCACTGGAAGAGAACCAAACAAGTAGAGGTACAGAACCCTATGAAAATAACTGTGGGACTGAGACACTGAGAAGCATCAGTCAATATATTAATACAAATCTCTGGAACAGGTGTGACTCACTCAGGCTTCCCTTTCTAAGCCACAGATAAGCTGAGGCAGCCGTAGAGATGAGTAGAGCTGCACGTAGTTAGTCTTTTTGAATGAAAGAATATACAGTGTTGAGTAGAATGTTAAGCTTGGGAACAGACGAGTGCTGTTTGACATATTGGCCAGGGAGATGGACTGTTTCTGTGGTGGGGAACATCATTTGTAACAAGATGTGAAATCAGTGACTTAGTCTTACAACAGAGCATAAAAACACATGGGATCATTGGTAGTGAGGTTAGAGTTCAGAGCTGAGAGTGTACATGAGAAATATGAAGGGGACCACATGTCCCCAAGTTGGATCCAAAGTAATTTCTCAGTACTGGGTTAAGAAAGCACTGCAGCAGAACCACTGTTTTTTAATCCAGTCATATCTATCTTGTTATAGCCAATGTCATGGCAACACCAACTTCTCTAGCTTTCTCCAAAGAAAGAGGCATTGTCTGACTTACACACACACTGAAGTGGACTGAGCATAGTCATTGTTACTGCATCACAATCTTGTTTAGTGACAAACAAACTCACTTGTTTGGGCTGCAGAAGCCACTGAGTGCCTTTAAAGTTGCAGCTCCTCCATGCTGGACCCCCTTGGGTGAGAACTGGCCTCAGGCTCAGGGCTGGTAAATTTCTCAGACAGGTGAACTTTGCTGCGAACATGATGTCCCAGCATGTAATAGTGATTGTAACTGTCAAGAAAGCAAAGAGATATATCAGATGTGGCAGGTGCACCATACTGTCGGTGTAAAATATTGCTGAACTACTCCCCAAAAACCCATACTAGAGACTCTGATGAGAAGAATGAGAACCAGAGAGCCCAGGATGTTATTACTGAAATGAATACTTGATTTGAAAGACCTTTGTGCTTTCCTGAATTCTGGATTTTTGGCTATTGCACTAAGCCAGCTCTAACTAAAAATGTTTATTATTCAATGAAGGACACTGTTTGACAAAAGTGTGATCTCTTCTAACAGTACACACAGATCTCTGATCATAGCTTGCTTCATCATCTTGATCGATTACAGAACATCAGCTCACTCTGTTGCAGTATAGTTACAAACATTTACAACTGCATCATTTATTCATAACATGATGCAATTTCAAAAGTTTGAGAGAATTGGGAAAGCCAGATGAAAAATTACACCCTTTACCACCACAAGTCAAAAAGAATAGGAGCAATAAGATAAATCAAATGGAAGCAATGCTGTGCTTGGATCTTGAAAAACCTGCAGCTGCTCTACAAAAGGAAAGAGATGGGAAAATAGGGAGTTTCATATGACAGAGAGAGAGAGTGAGTGAGAGAGCGCGCCAGAGAGCGAGTGAGAAAAAGAGAGCAAGAAATAAATAAATAAAGTCTGAACAACAAATGTGATACAGTACATCATTGGATACAATAACCTGACAATGTCATTACAAAATATTCACTTGTTCCAGTAAAAGGTCGACAGCGCTACAGCTTTTCTCTTTAGAACGACAAAGGAAGAGAGGTGATAATGGGAACTGCAGATGCTGGAGAATCCAAGATAATAAAATGTGAGGCTGGATGAATACAGCAGGTCCAGCAGCATCTCAGGAGCACAAAGGATGAGAGGTGACTTGACAAAGTTGTACAAAATGATAGAGTAGACAGCCAGAGACATTCTCCTGGGTAGAGGTAGCTTTTATGAGGGGGCATAGTTTTAAAGTGAAAGGAAGGTGATATCGGGGAGACGTCAGGGTAGGTTCTTTACTCAGTGTCGGGCGTGGAATGCATTGCCGGAGAGGGTAGTGGAGTCAGCCTCATTAGGGGCATTTAAGCGGCTATTAGATAGCCATATGGATGATAGTATAAGGTAGCGGCGGAGGTTAGATAGGCCTTAGGTTTGGGTAAAAGTTCATCACAACATCATGGGCCAAAGGGCCTGTACTTTGCTGTACTGTTCTACGGGCTAAAACTAACAGCTTTCCTCACTTGGTAAGACTCTTGCCTCAGAACTAAAAGAATTGTAACGGAGTTAGGGTTGGGGGGGTGGGTGTCTAGGTTAGTACTGAGGGACTGCTGTGCTGCAAAAAAGCATTCACAGAAATTGCAGGAGTCCATGATATTATGCTGTCCTACATGTCCCCACCCAGCCTAAATCACACTTCCCAATCAGCATCTCTGGTTTTGTAGGTGATGTAGCATCAGGTACATCTTTCAATGTTGAGTGTTGCTGCCTCAACCACTTTCAGACTGTGAATTCCTGATCTTCCATCATTCTCTGGCATTAAATATCAAGGGGAAATTTTTCAACATCACTTAGTCACCTTTAAATTTATGCCTTCTGGTTACTCAGTGAAACCCACTGCCCTCTGGAACCTTCCATCTGACTCCATCCCCTCCCTCAACCCCACCTACTGTCACATATTTACCATCCTTCCTAACCATCTGCTCTCCGACGCTGAACATTCTGTACTTAGCAAAGCTCCCAGTTTTAACCCTCTGCATCTCCACCTTAATGAACTCTGGGCACAACAGGACATCGACCTCTTCTGTTGTCTTTGGCCTTGTGCCCATTTCTTTGGGCAAATGTCCTCTCCCTATCCCACAGAGCCCTTCACCCACCTCCAACACTCTTCCCCTCCACCTGGCCTTTTACCTTGACTCAACCGGTTCATCGAAAACTATCAACGTGATATTCTCAGACCCTCCCGTCACCCATTCCAACCTATCTCCCTGAACTGACTGCACTCAGCTCCAAAACTGACTTTGTTATTAAGCCTCCCAATACGGTGGTGCTGTTGTAGTTTCGCATTTAGAGTCTTTGGAAAGATTTGTAGGTCAGGCTGTGGATGAATATGTAAACTTGCTCATCAAGCCAATGTGTTTGGTCACAAATGTTTCATTACCCAGCTTGGTAACATAGTCAGCACCAAGCTGGTAAAGCCATTCCTGAAGAAGGGTAATACCCAAAATGTTTCCTTCAGATGCTACATAGCTTGCTGAGGTCTTCTGTCTTCCTAACTTGACTCGGGTTTTTCTCTTCTGGTCCAGTCTCTGTCCACAGTTCCTCTGATGCCTTACACCAGTTTTGGAATTTTCAGTTTGCAGACTCCTCTTCACCATGGACTTGCAATCCCTCTACATGCCCATCCCCCATAAGGATGGTCTCAGACTCTCCCCTACTTCCTGAAGCAAAGCCCTGAACTGTCTCCACCCACCACCACCCTTTGCTGCTTGGCAAAGCTTGTCCTCACCCTAAACAACTTTCTCTCAATTCCTTCAGGTCAGATGGGGTGGCCACTGGTACTTGCATGGGTCCCAGTTATGCCTGCCTCTTCGTGGCGCAAGTGGAACGTTGTTGCAAGCGCTATTCCAGCCCCCCATTCGTAACTTTGTCTCTGATGTATAGATGATATCGTCGGTGGTGCTTCCGTCTCTCTCATGGAATTGGAATGATTCATCGAATTTGCGTCCAGTTTCCACTATGCCCTCACTTTTACCTGGCCCATCTGACTCCTCCCTTCCGCAAAATCTGTTTGTATTTCTGGGGATAGACTGGCCACTGACATCCACTATAAACTCACTGACTCCCATAGTAAACCAGACTATACATCCTTACATAGGTAATAAAATGTGAGGCTGGATGAACACAGCAGGCCCAGCAGCATCTCAGGAGCACAAAAGCTGACGTTTCGGGCCTAGACCCTTCATCAGAGAGGGGGATGGGGTGAGGGTTCTGGAATAAATAGGGAGAGAGGGGGAGCCGGACCGAAGATAGAGAGAAAAGAAGATGGGTGGGGAGGAGAGTATAGGTGGGGAGGTAGGGAGGGGATGAGCAGCGAATGCAGTAGACTGGACTGTGTGAAATGCAGGTAAAAAGCACTGCTTCGCTTGGAAGGTATGTTTAGCCCCTTGGATAGTGAGGAGAGAGGAGGTAAATGGGCAAGTGTCCAAGTTCAGCAATTTTAGGGAAAGGTGCCATGGGGCTGGGGGGGTGGTGGGTGTTGGGAATGAAGGAACAGTGGACCGAGGTGTCCTGGAGGGAATGGCCCCTGTGGAAGATGGACAAGGGAGGGGAGGGGAATATGTGACTGGTGGTGGCATCTCTCTGGAGGTGCTGGAAATAGTGGCTAATGATCTTCTGGATGTGGATGCTGGTGGGATGATAGTTAAGGACACAGGGAACCCTATTACTGTTGCGGGAAGGAAGAGAAGGGATGACGGCATGACGGCATGACATGGTTCGGCCCCAGTTGATACGGTGCTGGGCAATCCTCCGTTGAGGAAGAAGGTGGATGTTTTGGATGCTCCCCTGTCAAACATGGCAGCATTGGAATTTATATGATGGAGGCAGAGGAACTGGGAAAATGGAATAGAGTCTTTACAGGAAGCAGGGTGTAAGGATGTATAGGTGATAATGGGAACTGCAGATGCTAGAGAATCCAAGATAATAAAATGTGAGGCTGGATGAACACAGCAGGCCCAGCAGCATCTCAGGTGCACAAAAGCTGACGTTTCGGGCCTAGACCCTTCATCAGAGAGGGGGATGGGGTGAGGGTTCTGGAACAAATAGGGAGAGAGGGGGAGGCGGACCGAAGATGGAGAGAAAAGATGATAGGTGGGGAGGAGAGTATAGGTAGGGAGGGGATAGGTCAGTCCAGGGAAGACAGACAGGTCAAGGCGGTGGGATGAGGTTAGTAGGTAGATGGGGGTGCGGCTTGGGGTGGGAGGAAGGGATAAGGTGAGAGGAAGAACCGGTTAGGGAGGCAGAGACAGGTTGGACTGGTTTTGGGATGCAGTGGGTGGAGGGGAAGAGCTGGGCTGGTTGTGTGGTGCAGTGGGGGGAGGGGACGAACTGGGCTGGTTTAGGGATGCAGTAGGGGAGGGGAGATTTTGAAACTGGTGAAGTCCACATTGATACCATTAGGCTGCAGGGTTCCCAGGCGGAATATGAGTTGATGTTCCTGCAACCTTCGGGTGGCATCGTTGTGGCAGTGCAGGAGGCCCATGATGGACATGTCATCTAGAGAATGGGAGGGGGAGTGGAAATGGTTTGCGACTGGGAGGTGCAGTTGTTTGTTGCGAACTGAGCGGAGGTGTTCTGCGAAGCGGTCTCCAAGCCTCCGCTTGGTTCCCCCAATGTAGAGGAAGCCGCACCGGGTACAGTGGATGCAGTATACCACATTGACAGATGTACAGGTGAACCTCTGCTTAATGTGGAATGTCATCTTGGGGCCTGGGATAGGGGTGAGGGAGGTGGCGTGGGGGCAAGTGTAGCATTTCCTGCTGTTGCAGGGGAAGGTTCCGGGTGTGGTGGGGTTGGAGGGCAGTGTGGAGCGAACAAGGGAGTCACGGAGAGAGTGGTCTCTCCGGAGAGCAGGCAGGGGTGGGGATGGAAAAATGTCTTGGGTGGTGGGGTCGGATTGTAAATGGCGAAAGTGTCGGAGGATGATGCGTTGTATCCGGAGGTTGATAGGGTGGTGTGTGAGAACGAGGGGGATCCTCTTAGGGTGGTTGTGGCGGGGGCGGGGTGTGAGGGATGTGTTGCGGGAAATACGGGAGACGCGGTCAAGGGCGTTCTCGATCACTGTGGGGGGGAAAGTTGCGGTCCTTAAAGAACTTGGACATCTGGGATGTGCGGGAGTGGAATGTCTTATCGTGGGAGCAGATGCGGCGGAGGAATTGGGAATAGGGGATGGAATTTTTGCAGGACGGTGGGTGGGAGGAGGTGTATTCTAGGTAGCTGTGGGAGTCGGTGGGCTTGAAATGGACATCAGTTACAAGCTGGTTGCCTGAGATGGAGACTGAGAGGTCCAGGAAGGTGAGGGATGTGCTGGAGATGGCCCAGGTGAACTGAAGGTTGGGGTGGAAGGTGTTGGTGAAGTGGATGAACTGTTCGAGCTCCTCTGGGGAGCAAGAGGCGGCGCCGATACAGTCATCAATGTACCGGAGAAAGAGGTGGGGTTTGGGGCCTGTGTAGGTGCGGAAGAGGGACTGTTCCACGTAACCAACAGAGAGGCAGGCATAGCTGGGGCCCATGGCCACCCCCTTAGTCTGTAGGAAGTGGGAGGAGTCATAAGAGAAGTTGTTGAGGGTGAGGACGAGTTCAGCTAGGCGGATGAGAGTGTCGGTGGAGGGGGACTGGTTGGGCCTGCGGGACAGGAAGAAGCGGAGGGCCTTGAGGCCATCTGCATGCGGAATGCAGGTGTATAGGGACTGGACGTCCATGGTGAATATGAGGTGTTGGGGGCCAGGGAATTGGAAGTCCTGGAGGAGGTGGAGGGCGTGGGTGGTGTCACGGACGTAGGTGGGGAGTTCCTGGACCAAAAGGGAGAAAATGGAGTCCAGATAGGTGGAGATGAGTTCGGTGGGGCAGGAGCAGGCTGGTCAAAACACTTGCTTCCAGGTTAGGATAAACAGTACAATAGCATTAAGAGGAGAAACTGAAGGTTATTCAGTTTTCATTTTCAAGTCAAGATAACATTAACACAAAAACGTGGGGCAATAGATACCTAGTTTGATTCTAACTCATAGCATTCACAGTTGAGATCTGAACAATAATCACATGGTGCAATACAGACAGTCAACTGCCTCACACAATTACAATCCTGCCATCCCATGAGCAAAGGATTAGAAGCAGCACAGAAAATGAGAAGCCAAATCCAAAAAACAGACGGGAGGGAATTGTGAGATAACAAGTACAATCTTCATCAAGTTCACAAGAGATATTAGTGGATCTACCCTGTATTGCGATTTCAGACGGATGAACAGTAGGTATGACATTAACAGTCAAACAGCTCTGGCTCAGAAACCACAACTCTGTTCCTCTGTGTAGGAACCCAAGCATAATCTCTTCAGGGGCATGGGGAATGGGGGAGAATAACGTCTATCACCCCGGGTGGCGGGGAAATAATCACTCTCACCCTGAGGGGGGAGGCAGGCTGGGGGGTGGGGACAGACAACCTCTCGCACCCCGGGGGAAGGCAGGCTTGGGGGGTGGGTGGTGTGGGGAGAAACAACCTCTCTCACCCCGGGGGGAGGTGGGGTGGGGGTGGGGACAGATAAACTCTCACACCCCGGGGGGGGGGGGGTGGGGAGATTATGTCTCTCATTCCGGTGGTAGGAGGGTTAACAACGTCTCTCACCACGTGTGTCTCGTTCCCCGCCGGGGGGGGGGGGGGGGGGGGGGTTTGGATTCTCGCTGAGCCGGGCCCTATCCCAGTTGCGGGGGGAACGGTCCCTCACCTCTCCGGCTCCAGTTGCTGCGCACTCACTGTCGGCTTCTTTCCGGAACCTTCTCCAGGGGGTAGACGCATGCGCCGTGGCGGCACTACAAGGCCGAGAATGCCGTGGGGAGCGCGAGCGTACGTCACGTGCATCGCTGTCTTTGTTCTGATTGGTGAAGCGGCGAGCGTCTTCAGCGACCACCAATGATTGGGCCTTAGAGTTTCCTGGGCAACAGGGGCTGGGGAGTGATTACCCCGTGCCCTGGATACCCCAAACACCGCCCCCCAACCTGAATCCATCTCCACTCTGACCCTCACCCTCACCCCATCCCAACCCCCAATCTTCATCCCCTCCAACCTGAATCCATGTCCACTCTGACCCTCACCCTCACCCCATCCCAACCCCCAATCTTCACCTCCCCAACCTGAATCCATGTCCACTCTGACCCTCACCCTCACCCCATCCCCCAATCTTCACCCCGCCCAACCTGAATCCATCTCCACTCGGACCCTCACCCCATCCCATCCCCCAATCTTCACCCCCTCCAACCTGAATCCATGTCCACTCTGACCCTCACCCTCACCCCATCCCAACCCCCAATCTTCACCTCCCCAACCTGAATCCATGTCCACTCTGACCCTCACCCTCACCCCATCCCAACCCCCAATATTCACCCCCCCAACCTGAATCCATGTCCAATCTGACCCTCACCCTCACCCCATCCCAACCCCCAATCTTCACCTCCCCAACCTGAATCCATGTCCACTCTGACACTCACCCTCACCCCATCCCAACCCCCAATATTCACCCCCCCCAACCTGAATCCATGTCCACTCTGACCCTCACCCTCACCCCATCCCCCAATCTTCACCCCGCCCAACGTGAATCCATCTCCACTCTGACCCTCACCCCATCCCATCCCCCAATCTTCACCCCCTCCAACCTGAATCCATGTCCACTCTGACCCTCACCCTCACCCCATCCCATCCCCCAATATTCACCCCCCCAACCTGAATCCATGTCCACTCTGACCCTCACCCTCACCCCATCCGCCAATCTTCACCCCGCCCAACCTAAATCCATCTCCACTCTGACCCTCACCCTCACCCCATCCCATCCCCCAATCTTCACCCCGCACAACCTGAATCCATCTCCACTCTGACCCTCACCCTCACCCCATCCCCCAATATTCACCCCCCCAACCTGAATCCATGTCCACTCTGACCCTCACCCTCACCCCATCCCAACCCCCAATATTCACCCCCCCAACCTGAATCCATCTCCACTCTGACCCTCACCCCATCCCATCCCCCAATCTTCACCCCTCCAACCTGAATCCATGTCCACTCTGACCCTCACCCTCACCCCATCCCATCCCCCAATCTTCACCCCCTCCAACCTGAATCCATGTCCACTCTGACCCTCACCGTCACCCCATCCCAACCCCCAATATTCACCCCCCCAACCTGAATCCCATCTCCACTCTGACCCTCACCCCATCCCATCCGCCAATCTTCACCCCGCCCAACCTAAATCCATCTCCACTCTGACCCTCACCCTCACCCCATCCCATCCCCCAATCTTCACCCCGCACAACCTGAATCCATCTCCACTCTGACCCTCACCCTCACCCCATCCCCCAATCTTCATCCCCTCCAACCTGAATCCATCTCCACTCTGACCCTTACCCTCACCCCATCCCATCCCCCAATCTTCACCCCGCCCAACCTGAATCCATCTCCACTCTGACCCTCACCCCATCCCATCCCCCAATCTTCACCCCGCCCAACCTGAATCCATCTCCACTCCGACCCTCACCCTCACCCCATCCCCCAACCTTCACCTCCCCTCCAACCTGAATCCATCTCCACTCTGACCCTCACCTTCACCCCATCCCATCCCCCAATCTTCACCCCACCCAACCTGAATCCATCTCCACTCTGACCCTCACCCCATCCCAACTCCCAATCTTCACCTCCTCCAACCTGAATCCATCTCCACTCTGACCCTCACCCCATCCCAACCCCCAATCTTCACCCCGCCCAACCTGAATCCATCTCCACTCTGACCCTCACCCCATCCCATCCCCCAATCTTCACCCCCCCAACCTGAATCCATCTCCACTCTGACCCTCACCCTCACCCCATCCCAACCCCCAATCTTCACCTCCCCAACCTGAATCCATCTCCACTCTGACCCTCACCCTCACCCCATCCCCCAATCTTCACCTCCCCAACCTGAATCCATCTCCACTCTGACCCTCACCCTCACCCCATCCCCAATCTTCACCCCGCCCAACCTGAATCCATCTCCACTCTGACCCTCACCCTCACCCCATCCCAACCCCCAATCTTCATCCCCTCCAACCTGAATCCATGTCCACTTTGACCCTCACCCTCACCCCATACCCCAATCTTCACCTCCCCAACCTGAATCCATCTCCACTCTGACCCTCACCCTCACCCCATCCCATCCGCTAATCTTCACCCCGCACAACCTGAATCCATCTCCACTCTGACCCTCACCCTCACCCCATCCCCCAATCTTCATCCCCTCCAACCTGAATCCATCTCCACTCTGACCCTTACCCTCACCCCATCCCATCCCCCAATCTTCACCCCGCCCAACCTGAATCCATCTCCACTCTGACCCTCACCCCATCCCATCCCCCAATCTTCACCCCGCCCAAACTGAATCCATCTCCACTCCGACCCTCACCCTCACCCCATCCCCCAATCTTCATCCCCTCCAACCTGAATCCACCTCCACTCTGTCCCTCACCCTCACCCCATCCCCCAACCTTCACCTCCCCTCCAACCTGAATCCATCTCCACTCTGACCCTCACCTTCACCCCATCCCATCCCCCAATCTTCACCCCACCCAACCTGAATCCATCCCCACTCTGACCCTCACCCCATCCCAACTCCCAATCTTCACCTCCTCCAACCTGAATCCATCTCCACTCTGACCCTCACCCCATCCCAACCCCCAATCTTCACCCCGCCCAACCTGAATCCATCTCCACTCTGAACCTCACCCCATCCCAACCCCCAATCTTCACCCCGCCCAACCTGAATCCATCTCCACTCTGACCCTCACCCTCACCGCATCCCCCAATCTTCACCTCCCCAACCTGAATCCATCTCCACTCTGACCCTCACCCTCACCGCATCCCATCCCCCAATCTTCACCCCGCCCAACCTGAATCCATCTCCACTCTGACCCTCACCCTCACCCCATCCCCCAATCTTCACCTCCCCGACCTGAATCCATCTCCACTCTGACCCTCACCCAATCCCATCCCCCAATCTTCACCCCGCCCAACCTGAATCCATCTCCACTCTGACCCTCACCCTCACCCCATCCCCCAATCTTCACCTCCCCAACCTGAATCCATCTCCACTCTGACCCTCACCCTCACCCCATCCCATCCCCCAATCTTCACCCCGCCCAACCTGAATCCATCTCCACTCTGACCCTCAACCTCACCCCATCCCCCAATCTTCACCTCCCCAACCTGAATCCATCTCCACTCTGACCCTCACCCCATCCCATCCCCCAATCTTCACCCCGCCCAACCTGAATCCATCTCCACTCTGACCCTCACCCTCACCCCATCCCCCAATCTTCACCTCCCCAACCTGAATCCATCTCCACTCTGACCCTCACCCCATCCCATCCCCCAATCTTCACCCGCTCCAACCTGAATCCATCTCCACTCTGCCCCTCACCCTCACCCCATCCCCCAACCTTCACCTCCCCTCCAACCTGAATGCATCTCCACTCTGACCCTCACCTTCACCCCATCCCATCCCCCAATCTTCACCCCACCCAACCTGAATCCATCTCCACTCTGACCCTGACCCCATCCCATCCCCCAATCTTCACCTCCTCCAACCTGAATCCATGTCCACTCTGACCCTCACCCTCACCCCATCCCATCCCCCAATCTTCACCCCCTCCAACCTGAATCCATGTCCACTCTGACCCTCACCGTCACCCCATCCCAACCCCCAATATTCACCCCCCCCAACCTGAATCCATCTCCACTCTGACCCTCTCCCATCCCATCCGCCAATCTTCACCCCGCCCAACCTAAATCCATCTCCACTCTGACCCTCACCCTCACCGCATCCCATCCCCCAATCTTCTCCCCGCACAACCTGAATCCATCTCCACTCTGACCCTCACCCTCACCCCATCCCCCAATCTTCACCTCCCCGACCTGAATCCATCTCCACTCTGACCCTCACCCAATCCCATCCCCCAATCTTCACCCCGCCCAACCTGAATCCATCTCCACTCTGACCCTCACCCTCACCCCATCCCCCAATCTTCACCTCCCCAACCTGAATCCATCTCCACTCTGACCCTCACCCTCACCCCATCCCATCCCCCAATCTTCACCCCGCCCAACCTGAATCCATCTCCACTCTGACCCTCAACCTCACCCCATCCCCCAATCTTCACCTCCCCAACCTGAATCCATCTCCACTCTGACCCTCACCCCATCCCATCCCCCAATCTTCACCCCGCCCAACCTGAATCCATCTGCACTCTGACCCTCACCCTCACCCCATCCCCCAATCTTCACCTCCCCAACCTGAATCCATCTCCACTCTGACCCTCACCCCATCCCATCCCCCAATCTTCACCCGCTCCAACCTGAATCCATCTCCACTCTGCCCCTCACCCTCACCCCATCCCCCAACCTTCACCTCCCCTCCAACCTGAATGCATCTCCACTCTGACCGTCACCTTCACCCCATCCCATCCCCCAATCTTCACCCCACCCAACCTGAATCCATCTCCACTCTGACCCTGACCCCATCCCATCCCCCAATCTTCACCCCCTCCAACCTGAATCCATGTCCACTCTGACCCTCACCCTCACCCCATCCCATCCCCCAATCTTCACCCCCTCCAACCTGAATCCATGTCCACTCTGACCCTCACCGTCACCCCATCCCAACCCCCAATATTCACCCCCCCCAACCTGAATCCATCTCCACTCTGACCCTCTCCCATCCCATCCGCCAATCTTCACCCCGCCCAACCTAAATCCATCTCCACTCTGACCCTCACCCTCACCTCATCCCATCCCCCAATCTTCTCCCCGCACAACCTGAATCCATCTCCACTCTGACCCTCACCCTCACCCCATCCCCCAATATTCACCCCACCAACCTGAATCCATGTCCACTCTGACCCTCAACCTCACCCCATCCCAACCCCCAATATTCACCCCCCCAACCTGAATCCATCTCCACTCTGACCCTCACCCCATCCCATCCCCCAATCTTCACCCCCTCCAACCTGAATCCATGTCCACTCTGACCCTCACCCTCACCCCATCCCATCCTCCAATCTTCACCCCCTCCAACCTGAATCCATGTCCACTCTGACCCTCACCGTCACCCCATCCCAACCCCCAATATTCACCCCCCCAACCTGAATCCATCTCCACTCTGACCCTCACCCCATCCCATCCGCCAATCTTCACCCCGCCCAACCTAAATCCATCTCCACTCTGACCCTCACCCTCACCCCATCCCATCCCCCAATCTTCACCCCGCACAACATGAATCCATCTCCACTCTGACCCTCACCCTCACCCCATCCCCCAATCTTCATCCCCTCCAACCTGAATCCATCTCCACTCTGACCCTCACCCTCACCCCATCCCCCAATCTTCATCCCCTCCAACCTGAATCCATCTCCACTCTGACCATCACCCTCACCCCATCCCATCCCCCAATCTTCACCCCCTCCAACCTGAATCCATCTCCACTCTGACCCTCACCCCATCCCAACCCCCAATCTTCATCCCCTCCAACCTGAATCCATCTCCACTCTGACCCTCACCCCATCCCAACTCCCAATCTTCACCTCCTCCAACCTGAATCCATCTCCACTCTGACCCTCACCCCATCCCAACCCCCAATCTTCACCCCGCCCAACCTGAATCCATCTCCACTCTGACCCTCACCCCATCCCAACCCCCAATCTTCACCCCGCCCAACCTGAATCCATCTCCACTCTGACCCTCACCCTCACCCCATCCCCCAATCTTCACCTCCCCAACCTGAATCCATCTCCACTCTGACCCTCACCGCTCCCCATCCCCCAATCTTCACCCCGCCCAACCTGAATCCATCTCCACTCTGACCCTCACCCTCACCCCATCCCCCAATCTTCACCCCGCCCAACCTGAATCCATCTCCACTCTGACCCTCACCCCATCCCATCCCCCAATCTTCACCCCCTCCAACCTGAATCCATCTCCACTCTGACCCTCACCCTCACCCCATCCCCCAATCTTCACCTCCCCAACCTGAATCCATCTCCACTCTGACCCTCACCCTCACCCCATCCCATCCCCCAATCTTCACCCCACCCAACCTGAATCCATCTCCACTCTGACCCTCACCCTCACCCCATCCCCCAATCTTCACCTCCCGAACCTGAATCCATCTCCACTCTGACCCTCACCCCATCCCATCCCCCAATCTTCACCTCCCCAACCTGAATCCATCTCCACTCTGACCCTCACCCCATCCCATCCCCCAATCTTCACCCCCTCCAACCTGAATCCATCTCCACTCTGCCCCTCACCCTCACCCCATCCCCCAACCTTCACCTCCCCTCCAACCTGAATGCATCTCCACTCTGACCCTCACCTTCACCCCATCCCATCCCCCAATCTTCACCCCACCCAACCTGAATCCATCTCCACTCTGACCCTCACCCCATCCCATCCCCCAATCTTCACCCCCTCCAACCTGAATCCATCTCCACTCTGACCCTCACCCTCACCCCATCCCCCAACCTTCACCTCCCCTCCAACCTTAATCCATGTCCACTCTGACCCTCACCCTCACCCCATCCCATCCCCCAATCTTCACCTCCCCAACCTGAATCCATCTCCACTCTGACCCTCACCCTTACCCCATCCCAACCCACTACCTTCACCCCCCCCCCCCCCCCCCGCAATCTGAATCCATCTCCAGTCTGGCCGTCACCCCATTCCAACCTTCACCCCCCTCAATCTGAATCCATCTCCAGTCTCGTCGTCACCCCATTCCAACCTTCCACTTTCACCCCTCTCATTCTGAACCCACCTCCACTCTGACCCTCACCCTCACCCCAACCCAACCCTTTACCTTCACCCCCCCCCCCCAACCTGGATCCATCTCTACTCTGACCCTCACCCCATCCCCTCGCACAACTCAGCCCAAACCCAAACCTGACGTTAACGTTCCCTCCTTGTCTTAACCTGCAGACTAGCTTCCCACCCCACCCCAAACCTTTACCTACCAATCTGCACCTGCTCTGCCCCCATCCCGCTCTGACCCTCCCTTTACACTGACCCTACCCCCACTCTGACTCACTCCCACTCTGACCCACTCCCACACCGACCTCACTCCCATTCCAAACCTCATTTCCATTCTGACCCCGTCCCATTGCCCCTGCTCCCACAGCCCTGAACCCACCTACAATGCTCCACTCTGACCCTAGCACCCCATCCCTCAACTTCCCACACCTACATGCAAACCCTATCCCTGAACTGCAACCCACCCCCACCATCTCCTGCAACAGCCCTCCCCGAGTCTGACTGTATTACCCTTCCTGTTCCCAACCTAAAACCCTACATCTAATCCTTACTTAGACCCGAGCCCCACATCTCTGCACCCACACTCATAACCTCAATCCTCCATCCTGACCCCAACCAGCCACTCTGAGCCCACCTTGACTCCAGTTCACACAGTGGGGATTCTATGATTCACCCTGCCATCCTCACCCCAGCCAAACCAAGATGCCAGTGGAGTAGGCTGCTTCAGCTGGATATTGTCATCTCTGTCCATTTGTTTTTTTTTTCTGTTTTATTTCTCTTTTGTGTTTTCTTTCTTCTTTTTTCTTCTCGATCTCAGTTTCCCCGCCTGAGCTTGTACTCGGACTCTTGGCCTTGCAAACCCAGCCTTGGACTCTGAGTTTCAGCGCAGACCCAACAAGGCATTCTCTCGTCACAATGTAGTGGCTTCCCAGCCCAGTGAGGCAATATTTCGCTCTGGTGGTATCTCAGCCCTGCGTGGCATTCTTTCAGACTGGCATGGCGCCCTCTTGGCCGAGTGAAATGTCCTTTTGGCCCTGTATGACGGTCTCTCAGCCTGGCATCGTGGTATCTCAGCCCAGGATTGTGGTCTCTTGGCCTGGCATCGCAATCTTTCAGCCCAGCGTAGCTGTCTCTCGGCCTGGAATGATGGTTTTTCAGCGGCCCATGGTGGCCTTTCAGCCCAGCATGGATCTCCTGTGTGAAGGTGACTCCAGAGCAGTGTCCTGGTCTCAAAAACCTTGAGGTGATGCCCAGCTCTGACTGGAGTCAATGCCCTGCACTGATTGGAGGCCAGGTGCCAGCATGGAGTAGATTGGAAGGACTGTTATTCTCAATTTTTTTCCTGTTTTCTAATTTATCCTTCCAGTCTGCAATGCTGGGCTTTTTATTTCTTTATTTTTCTAACATTTCTTTTTCCTAAGAACTTGCACTGAAAAATCTATATCTAAGTCCCTTTGTACCTGAGATGGCACTGTTAGTGGCGACTTGTAAATGTTTCACGACTTGTCTGAGTACCTGTTACAATAAAGCTAATTCTTTCAATAAACCAAACCCTCCCTGTTCTCCATCCTCTCCTCTCACCTCCTCATTTCCACCCCCAATCCCCACTTTCACCACTCAGAATGTCCTCTAACTCACCCAAGACCCTGCTTTCATTCTACCTTCATCTATTTTCCTCTTTATCACGCTCTCCTACCTTTCCCTTATCATTTGTATTCTTTATGTTACTCACAATGAGCATCTTGCAAGGCTCACCCTCAACTTGCAGCTCACACTTATTAGCAGCACATTGCTCGGGATGTTTCTGGACTCTCAAACATGCTTTGCCATCGTTTTCAAGAGGAAGATATCTACATATCTAATTCTACTTCTCTCATCTCATTTCTTCCTCATGACACAATGTCTCTAAGAAGTGAAGATGGTACGAATATGTACCTGTTACTTTCCCTTGTCCCTACACCATGACCCAGCTCATATCCCTTTTTCATTATGGTTACTCAGTAACTAAGATCTGGCGAGACAGTGGAGGAAGAGGAAGAAGACAGTCTCTCGCGCTCAAAGTTGCAACTGCCAGTTAAGATACTGTGCATTTTAAGATATTGAACCAGAAGAGGAACATAGGAAGTAGGAACAGGAGTTAGCCATTCCACCTGTCAAACCTGTTGCACCATTTGGAAATGTTATGGCTGATAATCTGTCTCCATGCTGCAATGCATCTTGTAGATGGTATGCGCTCCTGCCGTTAAGGGACAGTGATGGAGAGGTGAATGTTGAAGGTGGTGGATGAGGTGCCAACCAAGCAGACTGCTTTTGTCTTGGAAGTGGGCAGTATAACATTACACTTCTGACTTGTGTGATGAGTAATGACAAAGTGAGTTTCCCATTTCAAGATTCCTAGTTTTTGACCTGCTGTTGGATCACGGAATTTCAACGCTTGTTCCAATTCAGTTCTGGTCGATGATAACTCTAGGATGTTGATATTGACAGAATTCATTGATGGTAATGCTATTGAATGTCAAGTGAGAGGATAGTTGGATATTTTTTCTTCTGATGAGTGGTGTCCCCTCATCATCATTGGTACGTGCAGCATGCAGCAGATTGCAACAAATCTGGAAAACCACTCAGCTGATTATTGCAGAGCTCTTCCAGAGACAGTGGAAGCATTTCCTAGAGACACCAGTGGTGTGTTCCATCACATTCCTCGCAGCAGCACATTGCTTATTGTAAGTTGGATGTTCCCATGCACAAGAGCCATTGAAAGATTGGATAACACTTGATGCCCAGTCGTCAGCTTTACCCTACCAAGGTGGCTCAAATACAGACACTAGGACAGACTGTTGCAGAATGAATAACTCACGATCGCTGCTTGGAAACAGACATCATGCACTACTTGTCATCATACAATAGCCTGAAATTAATGAAATGAGATTGCTTTTAATTCAAAAATCAACATGTAGAATTGACACAAAGTGCATGCAAAGCATTGGTGCTGTGGTGCTGGAGAGCTGAAGAAGGATTATATTGGACTAAGAATGTTAGCTCTGTTTTGTTTCTCCGTGGATGCTGCCAGAGCTGGTTATCCAGCACTTTCTGTTTTTAGTTCAGATCTCCAGCATTTGCAGTATTTTGCTTTTATTTTAAGGAATGAGATGAAGCTGTTTCTCTTTGTGTACAGACCTACAGTGAACTCTTTAATGCATCCGTGTTGTGCAACCCTGACATCACAATATACATTAATGATTTGATAGAAGGAATTGAATGCACTAACTCCAAATTTGCAGATGACACGAAGCTGGGTGGAGTGTGTGCTCTGAGGAGGATGCTCAGAGGTTTCAAACTGGCTGAGTGGGCAAATGCTTGACTAATGCAATAGAATGTGGATAATGTGATCTGCATGTGCTTGTTTGCTGTGACCTGCCTGTACTGCTCGCAAAACAAAGCTTTTCATTGTACTTAGATACATGTGACTTCAGTAAATCAAATCAAATCGATCAAATCATAATAAATCAAATCAAATAAATGTGAGGTTATCGACTTTGATGGTAAGAACAGGAAGGCAGAATATTATCTGAATGATGGCAGTTTAGGAAAAGGTGAGTTGCAACGAGACCTGGGTGTCACAGTGGAACAGTCGCTGGAGGTTGGCATATGGGTGCAGCAGGCTGTGAGGAAAGCTAATGGCATGCTGGCCTTCAAAGTGAGAAAGTTTGAGTGTCGGAGTAAGGATGTCTTGCCGCATTTATACAGGACCTTGTGGAGGCCACACCTTGAGTAATGTGTGCAGTTTTGGTCTCCTACTCCGAGGAATTACATTCTTACTATTGAGAAAGTCCAGCGAATGCTCACCAGACTGATACCCAGGATGGCACAACTGACATGAGGAAAGACTGGATTAACTGGGCTTGTACTCACTGAAATTTAAAGAATGAGGACGGATGTCATAGAAACACACAAAATCCTGATTGTACAGGCTAGATGCGGGAAGGATATTCCTGATGTTGGGGAAGTCCAGAACTAGGGATCACAGGCTAAGAATAAAGGGTAAGCCATTCAGGGCTGAGATGAGGAAGAATTTCTTCACTGAGAGAGTTGCAGGCCTGTGGAATTCTCTATCACAGTTGGGGCCAGTTCATAACATACAATCAAGAGAGAGCTGGACATGACCCTCCCAGCTAAAGGAATCAAGGGATATGGAGAGAAAGTGGGAATGAGATACTGAAATTGCATGATCAGCCATCATCATATTGAATGGTGGCGCAGGCTTGAAGGGCAGAATGGCTTAATCTACCTATTTTTTGTGTTTCTATGTTTCCATCTCGCTAATGTTGATCCATCAGCAGCCTGGAATGTAGCCTGACTCATGATTATTTTGGACTACTGTTACCTTATTGCTAGGCACAATGCATGTTGAGAATGCATTTACGGCTGAAGTAGATGGCATGTTTTAATCATGTACTGGAGTCTCATTGATTGTTTGTTGCTGAAGTTCAGATAAGAGAAATAACTTGGTGAATACTTTTTACAGATTTGACTTTCCGTGCAAAGCTGTATTCCCCATCGTAGGGATGAAGTTCCTTGAAAGTAACGTCACAGGTGGTCTAATGTGGAGGGGCCGGTGTTGGACTGCGGATATAGTCCAACGGGTTTATTTGAAAACACAAGCTTTCGGACCCTCAAACTACTTCCAGATGTTAGTGAGAAAGGTAGTATCAGACATAGAATTTATAAGATCAAAGGTTTACACCACTGATGAGGATGTAATAAACAAATGTAAGATGCTGTTAAATCTTTAATCAGTTAGAAAGTTTTAATTGATTGATATGTATATGTAAATCCCCAAAATTCTTTCAATTCATGACCCGGAGAGAACTGAAGGTTTTATCATTGTAAAGAAGAGGTGACATTTTAGGTCAGACAATGTATGTAAGGTGTGAGACCTTGTTTAGCAACTGCCGGTGCCTACACATTTCTTACAGAAACTCAGCACCCACTGACCAGTCGAACCAGGAACATTCCTCGCCACAATGGACGCTTTGGCACTCTACACCATCTGGCCCCATAACAATGGCATCACCACAACAGCGTCAGTACTCAATACCACCAACTGCGATTCCCAAACACCATCCTACAACTCATCTGCTTCATCCTTGACTACAATATCTTCGCCTTTGACAACCAGTTCTTCATCCAGACACACAGAGCAGCCATGGGAAGCAAATTTGCTCCCCAGCATGCCAACATCTTCATGCACAGGTTTGAACAAGATCCCTTTGCTGCGCAGAATCTCCGACCAACGCTGTACACCAGACACTTGATGGCATTTTCTTCCTCTGAAGCCATGGCAAGGAATCACTGAAACAACTACACAGTGATATCAACAAGTTTCATCTCACCATCAGATTTACCATGGAGTACTCCTCAGAATTAGTCTCATTCTTGGACTCATGCACCTCCATCAAGCATGGACACCTCTGTAGGTCACTCTACCACAAACCTACAGATAACTTCACAATGTTGCATTTTTCTAGCTTCCACCCGAAATATAGTAAAACAGCCATCCCCTACCGACAAGCCCTATGCATACACAGGATCTATTTGGATGAGGAGGAGCAAGACAGACACCTGAAGGAGTTGAAGAACACTCTCATATGAACAGGATATGATGCTCAAATCATCAATCACCAGTTCCAATGTGCCAGAGCGAAAAACCATAATGAGCTCCTCAAAAGACCAACACCGGATACGTCCAACAGAGTAACCTTCATTGTCCAGTTCTTCCCAGGAACTGAGAAACTAAGCCATGTTCTTCACAGCCTTCAACACGTTATCGATGATGCTGAGTACTTCACTTCATGCCTCCACTTCTCACCTTCAAACAGCCACCAAACTTTAAACAGACCATTATCTGCAGCAAACTACCCAGCCTTCAGGGCAACGTCGACCAAAACATTATGCAACCCTGTCATGGCTACCTCTGCAAGACATGTCAGATCTTCGACATGGATACTATCACACTTGGGGACACCATGTGCAAGGCAGATACACATGTGACTCGGCCAACATTGTCTAACTCATATGTTGCAGACAAAGATTCCCCGAGGTGTGGTACATTGGCAACGCCATGCGGATGCTACAACAATGAATGAATGGACACCACGCAACAATCACCAGACAGGAGTGTTCCCTCCCAGTGGGGGAACACTTAAGTGGTCAAGGACATTTCAGCCTCAGATCTTCAAGGCAATGTCCTCCAAGGTGGGCTTCGAGATACACAACATCGCAGTGTCACCGAGCAGAGGCTGATAACCAAGGTCAGTACACGGGAGGACGGCCTCAATCGGGATCTTGGGTTCATGTCGCTCTACAGGTGACCCCACCTACTATACACTCACAACACACACACACACACACACACACACACACACACACAGTCCCTCTCTCTCCAACTTAGTGCTTTGGAGATTAAAACCAATCTGGCTCCAAACTAAGACACAGACAGACTCTAAACAAGGTCTCACACCTCACATGCATTGTCTGACCTAAAATTTGACCTCTTCTGTACGCTGATAAAACCTTTAGTTCTCTCAGGACCATGACTTGAAAGGAACTCAGGGATTTGCATACACACATTAATCAATTAAAATCGTTCAACCAATTAAAGACTTAATAGCATCTTAGGTTTGTTTAGCACATCCTCATCAGTGGTGTAAACCTTTAATCTTTCACTTATAAATTCTGTCTGATACTGTCTCTCTCACTAACACCAGAAGAAGGACTGAGGCTCCGAAAGCTTTTGTTTTCAAATAAATCTGTTGGACTATAACCTGGTGTGGTGTGATTCCTGACAGGTGGACTGAGTGATGAAGAATGCATTTGGAACTCTTGTTGGTCAGAATATTGAGAACAATCTTGTTATGGATGCACAAGACAGTGGTAAGGCCTCATTTGGAATGCTGCATACAATTCTGGTCACTCTGTTATAGGAAGGATGTTATTAAACTGGAAAGGATGCCAAAAATGATTTACAAGGATGTTGCCAAGACTGGAAGGTTTAAGTTATACGGAGTGCTGGATAGGCTAGGACTTTTTTCCCTGGAATGTAGGAGGCTGTGGTGTGACTTTATGGAATTTTATGAAATTATGAAGGGGGCAGTTAAGTTGAATAGCCAAGTTCTTTTTCCCAGGGAAGGGGAGTCCAAAACTAGAGGGCTTAGGTTTAATGTGAAAAGGGAAAAATTTAAAAGGGATCTGATCAGCAACATTTTCACACAGAGGATGATGCATATCTGGAAGGAGCTGCCAGAGGAAGTGGTAGGGGTGAGAACAGTTACAACATTTAAAAGACATTTGGACAGGTACGCAGATAGGAAAAGCTTAGTGGGATAAGGGCCAAATGCAGGGAAATGAGATGGGTTCACTTGAGGAACACGTTTAGCATGGACGAGTTGGGCCGAAGGGTTTGTCTCTGTGCTGTGTGACTCTTTTACCAGTTTGTGCTGGTCTGTAAGATCTCTGTCTATTCTTCCTGTCATCTTCAATTTTAACTTGACAATCCATGTCTTGAAGCAACTAATTTTTGGATAACAAGATAACAAAGTGTGGGGCTGGATAAACACAGCAGGCCAAGCGGCATCTTAGGAGCACCAAAGCTGACGTTTTGGGCCTAGACCCTTCACCAGAAAAACTTGCTTTTCTGATAATGATTCTGGGCCTCAAATGTCAGCGTTTGTGCTCCTGAGATGCTGCTTGGCCTGTTGTGTTCATCCAGCTTCACACTTTGTTATCTTGGATTCTCCAGCATCTGCAGTTCCCATTATCTCTGATCATAATTTTAGGATAAGGCTTTCTATTACCCAGAAGGGTATTTCAGTACCCAGGTAGACCACTCCCTATGGACTATTCAAAGTTTAAATTTGAATAAGAGAACTCCAAAAGGTGGGATTTCAACAAAAGCCAGAATAAATAATAGAAGGGTGAGTGGTTCATGAACCTTAAGTAGTGCAATGGGGTTTCCTTGGTACAGTAGAATGCCATGTTCAATTATACAGGATTGACACAGTGCAGGCTACAGCATGGAACTCTGAAAAACAGGCACGACAGGACCCACTTTAATTTGAATCGAATTTATGTTCTGGGTGGACAATTGATGGGAAGTGGTGGACATTTGCAAAACCACCTGGAAAGAGCCCGTTCTGACATGTAAATGGCAGCTTAGGGTAGTGTAGCATCTGGCAAGGGCCGGGTAATGCGGACTGCGGACAAGATTATGGTCTCCAATGGAGGATTTTCAAAGACTCGTCTTCCTCCTGAGCCCACACAGAAATCACAGGAAAATGTAAAATTTGTATTTTGGGTGAACTTCTATCCCAAAACCACCTGTAGGCTGGGTGGAAACCTATCAGGATCTCACTGCCGTTCCAAGGGTCAGCTAGTAGTTATGTGTCCCACTGAGTTGACATAGAGACAAAGTCTCAAGGGAAGAAGTCAAAAATCACAGGAATATATACAGTGAGTAAATGATTGTGATCATACGAATTATAAAGGTAAAGTTGCCTACTCTCCCATTAGAGAGAGAGAGAGAGAGAAAGAGAGAGACAAACTGCTGGTGGTTTAACCTTTGGGTCACTGTGCTTCAGGCAACATTTTAATTATAACTCCCTGCCCAACACCAGCCTGTGGTTACTCTAGCACTGATTCTGTTCATCTGCAATTTGAAGAGCATGAGTTTTACTCAGAAACGTTATGGTGGCACCATGAATTTTCAGTTGACTTTCTTAGACCTAGCACCCAATTCTTTGGCGATATGGGTTCAATTGCCACCACAGTGGCCATTAGAATTTAAATAATTTATCATTTCAATAAACTCCAAATTGAACATTAGAAACATTCATGGTGACCACAAAACTATGATTGACTTGTAAAAACTCTGTTGAAGTTTTTGAAAAACACTGCTAAAAAGGTTCTAAGAGACAAGAACCATTACACATTTAAGTATTTCTATGAATATTTGAGATGCCCTAGCAAGCAAGGATGTGGACTGAATCCTGGGGAACCGGAGTAGGTAGATATTTGACTTCTTATGTTGTAACACGCAATGACTCTGTGGTGTTTCTTGCGCACATATCATGAAGTGTACTTCCTCAATTTTCCAGTAGGTGGCCTAAAAACACTGAAGTGCGACAAGACCTGGAGTGAGCCATTAATTTGCTGAATGACATTCCAATTTAAAACCCAGTCTGTTCAACTTCCCACCTCTTTACAAGTCAAAGTCCTGCATCTGACCACCTTTTAAAGTAGGGTGACTACATCGTGTTTCCATCCCACCCCGAATAAGACTGACCGCTTCAGTTGCCACTGGTTTATTTTTATCTGCCTTCCCAAGCAAACCATGCAAATTCCGCAATCTCCCTAAGTTTTTCTCCTGGGTGGGTGAATCACCATCAAGACTGTACTTAACAGGGAGGCTACCTCTGTCAAAGTGTGTATAGACTGAGCAGATATTCCTCAGTAATCCCAATGCCCAATACATACAGTGGTAATCGGACATGACATAACAGTTTTCATCTTCCTTAAACTTGGAAAGGGAAAGATAAAGATAATTAATCAATTAATGTGTCAGTTTCCTCCTTATCTTTGTGCCTGCATGGTGGATCTTATATTTGTGAACTCACTCAATTTTCTGACAAAACTTTCACGTATCTTTTTTACCAAACCTGGCCGTATGAAAATATTATTGAATTTGACATGTGGTTTGACTTAAACGTATTTGTGTCAAATGTGATTTAATTCAGAATGAAACTGGTGCTTAGTGGTTTGAAGTATGAGGACAGGTCGCATTAATTGCACCGGCCTTGAGTATCGATACTTCAGCAATGATCTGGATAAGGTGTTTTATTTGTGCTACAACACTAGGGGAGCACCCACTGCAAATGTGCACGGGCACTCTCAGTGTTAGAATGCCAGCTTCCTGTCCTTAAAAGGAAAACAACTCTTTCGTGTTCTTTCATAAATGATGTGGGCATTGCTGGCCAGGCCAACATTATTGACTTGCTCTTGAGAAGGTGGAGATGAGCCACCTTCCTGAACCGCTGCAGCCGATGTTATGTCAGTATACCTACTGTAGTTTTAGGGAGGAAATCCCAGGAATTTGACCCAGGAACACTGAGAGAATAGCAATATATTTCCAAATCAGGATGGTGTGTGACGTATAGGTGGTGATGTTTTCAAATTCTAGTGACTGCTAGCGAATTTTGACTGCATTGAGGTCAGCCAGGTGGACCTCATAGAATATGAGTTCCCTGTTTGAGGCTGTTAATCTGTTCTAATTAGGGAGCCCTGACTGACAGATTAGAACAGGAGTGCCAGATATCCTGTTCACTCTGAGACCTGGCTCTGAGGGAGCTGGTTCAGCATCAAGGACTCTCCACATGTAAATAAAGGGTGAATTTGGTGACAGGATACTGGCCTCTGGGAGTTATTTCACCTACGTTTGCTGCTTTATATGTCTGGGTGATTTTCAGTTTGGAAAATACTGTTCAGGGAGCCTTGTGACTTCCTGCATTGCATCTTTGTTAATGGCACCTTGCTGCTACTGTGCATTATTGATGTAGGAAGTGAATGTTTAAATTTCTGGATGCTGTGTTGATCAAGCAGGATGCATTGCCCATAGAAACCGTAAAAAATCACAGTGTATAAAAACAGGCCATTTTACCCATTATATCTGCACGAGTTGAATAAACTAGCAGCCCATTTTCCAGCACCTGATCCAAAGCCTTGCAGATTCCAGCTTCAGGTGTAGATTCTTCAGGTTCTCCTGAAAAGAGTTGAGGGTTTCTGCCTCAATTACCAAACTGGGTAGGGAATTCCAGATCCCTACTACTCCCTGGGTAAAAAGCTTTTCTTCTAGTCCTTCTGCCAGTGATGTCAAATCTGTCATCTCCCTGATAATTGACTTCTCCCTGTCGACTCTTTCCAAGCCTGTCATTATTTTATCCACCTTTATTACGTCACCCCCTCCTGTCCTGCTACCTTTCAGGAATCATGGGCATACATTGCAAGGTCCCCCATTTCCTCCACCTTTCTCAGTATCCCCCACCCCTCTGTTTATTGTTTATTTCTTTGCATTGTTTGCCCTCCCTAAATGGATAATCTCGCAGTTCTCCAAGCTGAATTCCATTTGCCACTTTTCTGGCCACTCAACCAAACCTTCTCCTGCAGTCAACAAGCATCCTCTTCACTGTCAACAACCCGACAATTTTTGTATCGTCTGCAATTGCCCAGCATGCTTCCACATTTAAGATCCTACAGACAGCAAGGAACCCAAGATTAAATTGAGTAGAACATCACTGGACACCACCTTCCATTTGCAAAACAAAATATCTGCCAAGTGTTACACTTTGTTTCCTGTCACTCAGCCTGTTTTGGATCCAGCTCACCATATTCCCATGTATCCCATGGGGTTGAGTTCTTTTTTGACCAGTATGTTATGTGGAACGTTGTCAAATGCTCAACTATAAGCCAGGTAGCCAATATTCAATGCACAATCCTCATCAATCCTCCCTGTTTACAAAAATTCCATAAGTTAATAAGACATGACCTTCCCTGAAGAAAAACATATTGGCTATCCCTGATTAATTTGAATCTCTCCAAAATAGCAGTTAATCTGAAATTTCAATATGGATTCTAATTATTTATCTACTACTGAGGTCAGACTGCTCAATCTATATTGTTTGTCCTATCCCTGTCACCCATTTTGAATAATGGTACAATAGGTGCAAGTGAGTTTTGAGAAGATTTGTAGCTCAGGTTGAGGTTCTGGATGTGAATTTGCTCGCCGAGCTGGAAGGTTCGTTTACAGACGTTTCGTCACCATTCTAGGTAACATCATCAGTGAGCCTCCTACGAAGCTTCATCGGAGGCTCACTGATGATGTTACCTAGAATGGTGACGAAACGTCTGAAAACGAACCTTCCAGCTCAGCAAGCAAACTCACATCCAGAATAGGTGCAAGTGTCCAGTCCTCAAGTACCTCACCTGTACATGGTGAGGATTAGAAATGGTCCCCAGAACATCTGCCAGCTCTTCCCCAGCTTCTTTCAATAGCCTAGATGCAATTTATCCAGACCTGCTGATCTATCCACCTTCAAAGTGGTCAGTCCCTCCAGTACCTCTCTTTTCATTTTATTTAATATTATCAGGAATGAGAGATGGACGCTCCTTACCTTTGCAAACCAGGTCTCAACACTAATCCCACTCCCAACACAATGAAGCCACAACTGCAGTTGCTCTAAATCAGAAATAAAAACAGAAGTTACTGGAAAGGCTGAGGAAGGGGTCACCAGACCTGAAACATTAACTGATTTCTCACAGAAACTGCCAGACCTGCTGAGCTTTTCCAGCAACTTGTTTTTTTTTCCGAAGCCATAAAACTGTGTTATGGTTATGAAGAGGATTTCTGCTGAACAAGGCCTGAAAGGGCTCACTGACATCATGAGATAAGTTGTGTGCCATCAAGGTATAAAGGGCAGTTCTTGGGAAAAGCTAACTGGTGTTCGCCAAGTGTTGCACATAATTATTAGGGCTCTGTGCATGTTAATAATACGGATGCTTTAGTAGTATAAATGTGGATATAATCTTCAGTTGTACCTGCTGTCTCAGATGTAATGTAACTAGCTATTAAGAAATATGTAATTAACCCATGTGCTGGTCACCAAAATTGACCCTATCATCTGCCAAGACATCATCCTCCCCCTCATGGTACAATTAGCCCAGACTAATACCAATGGGCCGGATTTCTACCAAGATCCAAATCTACCCAGTAGTTTCAGTAGAAACCAACATAAAATAAAATATCAACATAGCTCCTGATTCTGCTTGAAAGTACCACCACGTCCTTTAATGCAGCCAGCAACAGTAACAAATAAAATTTGACACACGAGAATTAGGGAAAGTGACCAAAATCTTATTAAGCAATAAGTGTACAAATTGTCTTAAATAAGGAAAAAGGGGAAGAGAGATTTTGGAGCAGGATTTTAGAACAAAGGTCCTCAGCAGCTGAGGGCACTGCTGGTGCTGGATAATCAGTTTAAATCAGGGATGCACAAGGGTCCAAAATTGGAAGTGTGCACAGACTTTGGAAGATTGTGGCACTGGAAGAAATTACGGAGACAGGGAGAGCTGAGATCATAGAAGGATTTGAAAACAATGATGCTTGCTCATATTATATCTGGACTGCTACCATGCCAAAAATAAAGGGAATTTGAATTCTTTCCCAGTCTGAGTGCTGACATGGGGAGCTCAGATTTTTTTTGATTTACATTTTCCTATTTTTAGCTCAGCTCCATGTCATCACTTATCAGAAGATTTACACTCTGGGCTGATTTGAATTGTCAGCTTTTTTTGAAACTCTGGTCAGAACAGAAAATAAAATAAAGAACTGCAGATGCTGGAAATCTGAACTAGAAACTGAAATTGCTGGAGAAGCTCAGCATCTGTGAAGAGAAATCAGAGTCAGTGCTTTGGGCCCAGTTCTGATGAAAGGTCACCGGACGCAAAACATTAATGCTGTTTTGCTCTCTCCACAGACCTGCTGAGTTTCTCGCACAATTTCTGATTTTTTTTGCATCTAGTCGGACAGAATTGTTTCTCAGCTTGGCGCATGCATTTAATGTGAAGGATAAAAGTGCTAAGGAAAAGTCCTGCAAAAACACCTCAGTGATAACCTGTTGAAGACTGAAAGTGATTTCAAGGAGGTTGACAGGAACAATCTGTGTGACTGAGCATCACTTCTCCCTCCACACAATAATGGATCAATATTGTAAGAGAGAGCTCTACCTCTTCTGTCATATCATCTTGGAAATACTTTGCAAGGAACTGAAGTGGAAACTTGTGTTCTGCAAAGGAGGACGGTGTAGATCCGGTGAATTTTTAGAACACAGCAAGTATGAAACCTTGCCTTAGACAAGACAGGGGAACAAACTCAGTTTAATAGTTATGCTAGTTAATGGTAAGTTCCTAAAGGAGCATTTTCAATTTGCTTGCAATATCTACCCAGTTTACTAAACAAAGCAGTCAATTTTATGAAGATAAACTTTGTAACTTTTACCTCATTCGAGGATAATTAAGTAAACGTAAACAGAAATTCCTGGAATAGCTCAGCAGGTCTGGCATCATCTGTGCGGAGAGAAATCAGAGTTAACGTTTCAGGTCCAGTGACTAGTTGAGTTTTTTTTTCCAGAAATTTCTGTTTTTGTTTCTCATTTCCAGCATCCGCAGTTCTTTTGGCTTTTATGTAATTAAGTTAATGTCCAGCATGTGAAGGCAACACTGATGGATGGCTAACAGCACAAAGCTTCATCTCTGTTCTAGCCGAGGCAGATTTGGAACCTGCCTCTTTGCTCTCCTTCATAGTAAGGTGACAATATAAGTCTTGGTTTAGCACCCACCAAATTAGCTGGAGAATAAGGATGGTTACACAGCGACATTTCCACAGAATATCCTTTCAGGCCTGCAAATCTTTCCTCTACATCAGTGTGGGCTCCTCTCAGCCTCTGTTTTCTTAGTGAACTCCAGTGAGCCTCCTTCATACGTTTTGTGCTTTTGGATCTGGAGCTATCGGTCCATTGGGTGTTTGGCACTGACAAGTTGAGACGCCCATGGCAATTCATAAAATTGCAAAAATCAGTGACTGAAAAGTGTAGGTCAGGGAGAAATCCTTGTTAAAACTGAAGGGAATTTTTGTTTTCACTGAAGAGAGTGGTGAGCCTGTGGAATTCACTACCACACAAAGCGATTGAGGCCAAACGTGTTCAAGAAAGAGGTAGATATACCTCGAATAGCCAAGGTCTTTTCCCCAGGGTAGGGGAGTCCAAAACTAGAGGGCAGAGGTTTAAGATAAGAGGAGAAAGTGTTGAAAGACCTAAGGGGCAATGTTTTCACACAGAGGGTGGTGCGTTTATGGAATGAGCTGCCAGAGGAAGTGGTGGAGGCTGGTGCAGTTACAACATTTGAAAGGCATCTGGACGTCTACATGAACAGGAAGGGTTTAGAGGGACATGGGCCAAATGCAGGCAAATGGGACCGGAATTATTTAGGATATCTGCTCAGCATGGATAAGTTGAACCAAAGGGTTGCTTCCACGCTGGACATTTGTTATGACCCTATGACTTAGAACATAGAACATAGAACAATACAGCGCAGAACAGGCCCTTTGGCCCTCGATGTTGCGCCGACCTGTGAACTAATCTAAGCCCCTCCCCCTACACTGTCCCATCATTATCCATATGCTTATCCAAGGACTGTTTAAATGTCCTTAATGTGGCTGAGTTAACTACATTGGCAGGCAGGGCGTTCCACACCCTTACCACTCTCTGAGTAAAGAACCTGCCTCTGACATCTGTCTTAAATCTATCACCCCTCGATTTGTACCTATGCCCCCTTTTACAAGCTGAAGTCATCGTCCTCGGAAAAAGACTCTCACTGTCCACCCTACCTAATCCTCTGATCATCTTGTATGTCTCTATTAAATCCCCTCTTAGCCTTCTTCTCTCCAATGAGAACAGACCCAAGTCCCTCAGCCTTTCTTCATAGGGTCTGCGCTCCAGACCAGGCAACATCCTGGTAAATCTCCTCTGCGCCTGTTCCAATGCTTCCACATCCTTCCTGTAATGGGGCGACCAGAAATGGCACACAATATTCCAAATGAGGCCGCACTAGCGTTTTGCACAGTTGCAGCATGACATCACGGCTCCGGAACTCAATACCTCTGCCAAAAAAAAACCGAACACACCGTAAGCCTTTTTAATGGCACTATCAACCTGGGTGGCAACTTTCGGGGATCAATGTACATAGACACCAAGATCTCTTTACACATCCACACTACCAAGAATCTTTCCATTGACCCAGTATTCTGCCTTCCTATTATTCTTCCTGAAGTGAATCACCTCACATTTATCAGCATTGAACTCCATTTGCCACCTTTCAGCCCAATTCAGCAGTCTGTTATTCCTCCCATACCTCTAGAAAGCTTTAGGGTACTCCTTTATTCTACCTGCTAATGTCTGCTCATGTCCCCTCCTTGCTGTTCTTAACTCTCTCTTGTCACTAAATGGATCAAGGGATGGGGAAGATGGTGGGTCGGGTGGTGGTGAGGTTAGGATGTGGGTATTGAGCTCAATGTTTAACCATGATTAACCTTTATCATATTGAATGGTGGAGCAGGCTTGAGGGGTTGAATTTGCCTCCTCTTGCCCCTGTCTTCTATGTTTCTACATTAAGGAAGGTTGAGAAAAAATGAGGCGGAAATAAAAGTTCAAAGAGACAGGACAAAACTAAAACTAAAAGAAAAGAATTGGAGGTGCGGGTTGACAAATGTTAATGGAACTTGATAGAAATGTTCAAGAGACAACATAGAGAAAGATTATTTTCACTGGATTGTGACTCGGTTTTTATAAAAAGAATTATAAAGACTGAGATAGTAGGAACTGCAGTTGCTGGGGAATCTGAGATAACAAGGTGTGGAGCTGGATGAACACAGCTGAAAATCTTTTCTGAAGAAGGGTCCAGACCTGAAACGTCAGCTTTCCTGCCCCTCTGATGCTACTTGGCCTGCTACTTGGTGTTCACCCAGCTCTACACCTTGTTATCTTATAAAGACAGAGGTTTTTTGTGTACAATTAGAATGTGGGATACGTTATAGCTAATGGCAGGAAACATGTAACATGTCCATTGCATATAAAAAAGGAGCTGTTGATTTATTTTTGAGTAATAAAAAACACCAAAGGATGTAAGAAATGAAACGGAAAATGGGGTCAAAAGTAGATTGTATCAACAAAGGCGAAGGGGACCAGAGCACATAAGCTTCTTTTCTTACCAAAGTTTTCATTATTCTTTCAAGGACAACTAATACAACAGGCTTCAAAACAGCAAGTATATTCAGTCTGAATTAAACACACCAATGGTTAAGAGTGAGTTTATCACTGAGAAAACAGGAAGAAAGAGACAGAAAATAGATACGGACAGAAAGTAGAACAAACACAAAATGAGCCGGGCAGTTTTAACTTCAGAAATTACAAGGCCTTTAGCAGCAAAACAAGGGGAATGTTCTGAATAAAAATTGTAACCTAATAATGACAAAAAGCCACAGCCTAGAAGAAACAATAGTTATGGTAACTTAGAGAAGATCTGATGCAGATAGGAGCAGTTTAATGGCAAGAAAGAGAATATGTGTGAGGAGGACCTGAAATCTGAGTTTCCATCTCTTTCATGTAAGAGCTCAGTGAAAAAAGAGCAGCAACTATGTTAGACCCAGAAGAAAAGTGAAAGAACCAAGATTCAAAGAGTCTTAAATTACTTTGTAATGTATGTTTTATCGCGATATCCTTTAGGGATATTTTATTAGAGATGCCCTTGTTAACAAACTTGACATACTTTAGAATGAAACAAGATCTATTCACTGCCGACTGTATTAACTGATCGTTGTCACAAGAGAATTAGTAATTCAATTGAATCTAATAGGATTACACTTTATCACTGGATACAATGATGTTATGTAATGATTGAATGTTAGTAGTCAGACATAACACACAATACCATGTTTTGTACATTGAGGCCTATTCTCAGAGAGATATGGAGCCATAAATCACTGAACAACCAAATCATACAATTTCCTGAAGAGGAGTTTCCAGGTAGGTTGATTTAGTTGTGGAATTTGGCCATCCCTTCCTGTACTATGATCTTGCACAGGGATAACTTCATGTACCTATGGGATGCTTTAAAGAAGCATTGGGTAGCATGGAAAGAGATGCTGACAGTTCTATTTGTGGCATTTCCAGTCCTGCAGGATATCTAAGTTTTCTTGCTAAATTGGTCCAGGGAAGAAATTAACTTTGTTCCAAGTGCCTAGGAAATGGCCCTCATCTTTACAGATGGCTAACATTAAAGTCAAACCATCCAAATATGAAGAATGGAACTGATTGAATGCCTTGCCTCCAGAGCAGACATCCAAAGATACAGACCATCAAAGGTGTATCATTGTAATTTTGTACAAGAAGCTCTCTTGAATACAAACTAGCAGGCCCATAAAGAAAGACGCAGTATCATCCTTAGCCAGTTATACATCCAGTTTCACATTTTTGCCTGTTACTGGCTCTGTTGCACTAATGGTATTCATGACTTGACTACCCATCCACTTGGGTATCAGTCTGGATCGGTGCTACCACTGTCACCTCTCAGACGTGCCCTGGGTTCAAGTCCCATTCTGCAAACCCGAGTGCGTTATCTAGACCATTGCTCCGTTGCCTTTCAAAAGAAGTTGTGCGCTGTCATCGCTGAACAAACACATTCTCTGCCTTCTCAGTTGAGTACAGGAGGTTCTGTGTTACATTTTGAAGGAAAGTAGAAGAATTTTCCATGAGGCCCATTTAACCTTTGACTAATGTCACTAAAACTGGTTATCGGGTCCTTCAGCCTTTTACTGACTGTGGTATCACTCACTGAAAGTATTTAAAGAGAAGTTGGAATATTGAAATAACAGGGAGTTGGTGGCTTTGTTGAGTGGGCATGAAAGAAGAGTTGAGGCCTGGGTGAATCTTGAGAACGTAAGACCATAAGAAATAGGAACAGAAGTAGGCCATTCGGCCCCTTGAACCTGCTCCAAGATTCAGTAACAACATGGTTGATCTGACAACATTCCTCATGGCCACTTTCCTGCATTTTCCCCATAACTGTTGCTTCCCTAACTGATTAAAAATCTGTCTGTCTCACCTTGAATATACTTAATAACTCAGGAACAGCTCTCTGTACTAAGGGGTTACAAAGACTCTCAATGCTCTGAGAGAAGGAATTCCTCTTAAATTGATGCTCCTGTATACTGAGACCATGCCCTCTGATCTTAGGCTGTTCACTGAGGGGAATCTTCCTCTCAACATTGAACCTGCCAAACCTCTTAAGAATAATTTTTGTTTCAGTGAGATCAACTCACATCCCTCTAAATCCCAGTGAGATGAGTAGAGTCCCAGCCTGTTTAATTCACATCCCTCTAAATCCCAGTGAGGTGAGTAGAGTCCCAGCCTGTTTAATTCACATCCCTCTAAATCCCAGTGAGGTGAGTAGAGTCCCAGCCTGTTTAACCTCTGTTCATAAGACGAAGCTTCCAAAACAGGTAACATTCTAATGAACTCTCTCTGAAAAGCCTCCAATGAAATAATATCCTTCCTGAAATAAGGAGACCAATTCTGCTCATAATATCCCAGACATGGTCTCACCATTACCTTGTACAGTTGCAAAAAGACTTCCCCACTCCTATTCTCCAACCCCAATGAAATAAGTGGCTACATTCCATTAACCTTCCTGATGGCATCCTGCACCTGTGTTAGCCTTCTGTGTTTCTCAAGTACCCAAAGTCCCATTGTGTTGCAGCCTTCTGCACTCTTTCTCCAATTAAATCATATTGTGTTCTTTTGTTCTCCCTTTCTAAGTTAACAGCCTCACCTTTTCCCACATCATACCCCATTTCCCAACTTTTTGACCATTTACATTACCTATCAACGTCTCTCTGTACACTGTATCTATCTCCCAGCTTGCCTTTTCACCCATTTTTGTGTCATCTGCAAACTTGGCTACAATACATTCACTTCCTTTCTCCATGACGCTAAATAACAAGACAGCTTGTTGAATGGTCGAACAGGCCTGATAGCCTGATGGTCTGCCCTGCTCCTATTTCTTATGTTCTTACGCCCACAAACTTCCTCTGGTTTTCCATTGTTAACCGTGACCCTCCCTTTTCCTTTAACAGCTTGCTATTGTCTCACTCTGGACAATGCCAATATGTCAGATTTCCCAGGTTCTGATTGCGTGGCAATGATCAGGTCTCTCGTTGCTGGAGTTGCCCATGCAGGCCCTGATTTCAATTTGAGTGGGTGGAGGACCCAGGAGTTCTTTTAGCGTGGTGTGGCCATTGCTTACTGACTGTCGAACAGTTCCAGTAACACAGTCCTTTTCCAATGACACCAAGATGGTTGGAGATCAGGTTCCAATGTTTAGACAGGGGCGAGTACACACACAGATGTGTCCTTGCCCCACCCCAACATCACCTTGGGATCTCACAGTCCTGCTTTCTTCTATGCCAGTGTTGAAATGATGAAAATAGTATACTTCAATAAAACAATAGTAGGCAAAGATACAGGAAAAAAGCAGGAGATTGACACGAGGTAATGATGGTCATTTAATGAGCCAGTACAAGTATGATGGGCCAAATGATCTCCTTTTGCCTGTAAGATTATGTGATTCTGTTATTCAGCCAGAAATCTGTCAATGCTGTGCACTTTATCTGAGAGTTAGGCTTTATTTTGTCTGATATTATCAAAGCAATCTTCGTATTTCCATTTAGCAAATGTAAGGACATCAGATACCGTACTGTAAGTAACTGTGCATAAGTTTTCCAAAACATCTTCCATGTCAATTTATCTTGTCCTCCAGAATGTCACCAATTCCAGTATTCCAATTTTTGACTTTTGGGCATGTCTTCACGAACAGTTAAATGTTCTCTGTGGCTCTAGGGTTTAGTTTTCAAAAATGAGCCAATGAGCCAATGGCCAGAATATCATTCTGCAGCTCAAAGTGAGCAGGAAGAGCATGTCATACAATAATACAGCCATCATGGGGAGCAGACCTGTGCAAATCTGATCTGCACTGGCTCTCCTGCTTGCAGTCCTCCTGTCCCAGCAAGCCTTGGAGTGAGATTTGAATCCTGGGCAGCCTCAAATGCCGGCAGTGAGAGCGGGAGCATGCAGCTCAAGGCGATGGTGAGAGTGGGAGCAGGCGGTGAGATTGGGAGCAGGCGGTGAGAGTGGGAGCAGGCGGTGAGATCGGGAGCAGGCGTTGAGAGTGGGAGCAGGCGATGAGAGCGGGAGCACCCGGTGAGAGTGGGAGCAGGCGGTGCGACTGGGAGCAGGCGGTGAGAGCGGGAGCAGGCGATGAGAGCGGGAGCGCCCGGTGAGATTGGGAGCAGGCGGTGAGACTGGGTGCAGGCGGTGAGACTGGGAGCAGGCGGTGAGACTGGGAGCAGGCGGTGAGAGCAGGAGCAGCAGCGTGAGGCGGTGGTGAAAGTGAGTTCCAGTCCTTGTGAGGTGTGTGAGCCCAGCGTGTCCACGTGCTTATGGACTGTGATGTTGAAGTATTAACCATGCTTCTTCGTGATTCTACCCTTTATTAAGATGAACTGTATTGTTTACCTTGTTAACTTGCTTTCTTCATGTTTCTGCTTTGGTCTAAGTTTCTGTGCCCAGGTACATTTGTACCTGAGATCGCGCCGTAAGTGGCAGCTTGTAAAAGTTTCACTGTGCTCATGTGAGTGAGAACATGGGAAGCTAATTGTAATTCCAATTCAGAGCTTCTGGCTCAAAGGCAGGATCACTACTTACTGTGGCACGGACATCCTCCATGGCAATTAGCACAATTATTAACCCACACCTCTTCAGCAGGTGAATAACTCTGCAACAAACTCTCCAATTATTACATCTCCCTCTGCTCCTGCCCCACTCTCCCTGGGAGATTTTCTGTCCCTCACTGTGGGAACCAATTGCACAGGGCCGAATTAGCCGGGTCCTCTGCAAAGGCATCTAACACTCCTGTTTCAGTGGGAGCTGTTGCAATCCTTTGTCTTCCCTTCAAAGTTTAACAGTCCAAAAAAACACTCACAAAACTACAGATCTATTCGAGCAGAGAGGTGAGAAAACACAATAACTTCCAGCTACTGCAAGATGATTGTTAAAACTAACTTGGAATTGAACTAGCAATTTGTTGATTATCCAGGGTCACTGGGGCAGAACAGACTGAGTTAATTTGTAGACATATTTGAAAATTAACAAGGATTTTGTGGTGCTGGACTGCAATTTAACAATGTCTACCCAAAGGTGGTAGTGACCTTTGCAGTCTTTTAACTTGGAGACAACTTGTCTCATTGCTAATCCTAAAGTTTCACTTTTATTCAACCGAATGCACAGTCACTGGCTGCTGAGGCATGCAATAGCGTGTCTTACCAGGTCGGTTAAAATATCTCTGACACAGACAGGAGCAGGATAAATATTTATATGAAAAAATACAGTGAAAGGTTTTATAAATTGCCTCATCATGCCACCTATATCAATGGCAGAGGTAATAGGTAATAACGAAATGTACAATTCAGACAAACTCCATCACAATTTCAGTTAACAGCTCCTGGGCTCAGGGAAAGCTGATTAAGGAGTCCCCTGAAGATGTGGCTGGGATGACAATGTTATGTTGGGCGACTGGCAGCTGGGTTGCAAGCCTCCATCCAAGAAGAGCACCTTGCCAAACAGAGATGGCCACCCCTAGATAAGACCATCTGCTGGGCCACTGGAATACCGAGTCAATGAAGATAAAGACATTCATGCCAGGACAAGATCATCACACTGGGAAAACGTCACACTGGGAGACCGTCACACTGTGAGACCGTCACACTGGGGGATGGTCACACTGGGAGACGGTCACATTTGGAGATCATCACACTGGGAGACCGTCACACTGGGAGACCGTCACACTAGGAGACCGTCACACTGTGAGACCGTCACACTGGGGGATGGTCACACTGGGAGACGGTCACATTTGGAGATCATCACACTGGGAGACCGTCACACTGGGAGACCGTCACACTGGGAGACCATCACACTGGGGGATGGTCACACTGGGAGACGGTCACATTTGGAGACCATCACACTGGGAGACAGTCACACTGGGAGACGGTCACACTGGGAGACCATCACACTGGGAGACAGTCACACTGGGAGATCATCACGCCGGGAGACCGTCACACTGGGAGATCGTCACACTGGGGGATGGTCACACTGGGAGATGGTAATACTGCGGGACATCACACTGGGAGACAGTCAGACTAGGAGACCATCACACTGGGAGATGGTCACACTGGGAGACGGTCACATTTGGAGACCATCACACTGGGAGACAGTCACACTGGGAGACGGTCACACTGGGAGACCATCACATTGGGAGACAGTCACACCAGGAGATCATCACACCGGGACACCATCACACTGGGAGATGGTCACACTGGGAGATGGTCACACTGGGAGATGGTCATAGTGGGAGATAGTCACACTGTGAGACCGTCACACTGGGAGACCATCACACTGGGAAAATGTCACACTGTGAGACCATCACACTGGGAGACCATCACACTGGGAGACCATCACACTGGGAGATGGTCATACAGGGGGACGGTCACACTGGAGGATGATCACACTGGGAGACCGTCACACAGTGAGACCATCACACTGGGAGACTGTCACACTGGGAAAATGTCACACTGTGAGACCGTCACACTGGGGGACGGTCACACTGGGAGACCGTCACACTGGGTGATTGTAACACTGGGGGACCATCACACTGGGAGACCGTCACACTGGGAGACAGTCAGACTGGGGGACAGTCAGACTGGGGGACGGTCACACTGGGGGACGGTCACACTGGGGGACGGTCACACTGGGAGATGGTCACACTGGGAGACGGTCACACCAGGCCGAAACCGTCTATCTCCTCCTTCAGGCATCGGGGTCTAACTGCGCACCTGGAGCTTTGGCCCAGCCTGTGAGTTGGGGCTGAGGCAGTCAGTCTGGGACACTTTCCTCGCTTGCTTGGAGACCCCGGGCTGGGGTAGAGCTGTGTCTGGTTAGTCCTGGCATTGCAGCTACTGCAGCTGGGAGGGGGGGGTGGTGGGTGCTCCTCCTACACCTGCCACTTTCTGCCCTTAAAAGGAAAGAAAATGAAGGGGAAAAGGGGAGGAAAAGCAAAAAGAATTTTGAAAAAGAACAACAGATAGTTGACAGGAGTGGATGAACCCTGGGCTCAGCTCGGCCCCCAATAGTGGCTGTATTTTGGTGTCCAACAATAAATGACATTCCTCTCCAGTCAGGCTCCCTGCGTTATTGTAGCAGTATAGTGACAGAACTGGGGCAGCTGGGGTGTATTGAAGATCTAGCCCTGGTGCTCTGCTTTTCTGGGTGGCATACTGATTGGAAAATTCCTGGGATGAGGAGGATTGTCCTATGCAAAGAATGTGAGATGAACTGAGCCTATAACCTCTAGGTTTTAGAAGAATGAGAGCTGACCCCAATCAACCATCCATAATTCTTACTGGAGCTGATGGTGTCGATACAGGAAAGATGTTCCCACTGTTCCCAAGGCATTGCGTGGGGTTGGTGGGGGCGCAGGGTGGGGGGGGGGCAACAGCGTTCTCTCTAAGCTACAAGACTGCACTTGTGTGCAGCAGCTTCAGTGCTCTGCTAATTGCACCTTTGGCTTCCAGTTGTTATTGTGGAGGTGACACTGTCTCAGAGAAAAGGGGGCAGGCCATTTCGGACTGAGGTATGGAGGAATTTTCACTCAGAGGTGCCTCAATGGAATTCTCTGCTCCACAAGAGCTGTGGAAGTTCAGTCAATGAGTCTGTTCAAACCAGATCAATACATTTCTAGATATTAATTAGAGACGGTGGGGCGGGAGGAGGGTGTAAGTGAGTGTTGAAGTAATAGGTCAGCCATGTTCTCATTGGATGATGGAGTGGACTTGATCAGCTGATTGGCTCCAGCTTCCTGTTTCTTATCTTCTTATGAGATTGTGTCTCAACTAAGACCAGGAATCAGAGAACGATCTGATAATGTAAGGTGGAAGGAATGATAAAAGTGGGGACAGAATTGTGTAAGGTCAGTGTGCATGATATTACCTCTTGTTCTTTCGTCAGCATTTTACATCTGTGTGCTCTGGTTACAGTCCCTTGAAAAACTGGAAACAGCTTCACTTCCTAGATCAAATTCCTTTGGTGTGTACCAGGTTGGAGATCCATGCATTGCTGCTTGTGATTGTTTCAATGCATGGCAATGGTTGCTCAGCAAGGCTCACCTTCCCTCTCTTTACAGTTGCAAAAACCAAGATATCAAAAGGACTTGGATAAAAGGAAATGGACAAGTGGGAAGCAGTAACAGTTAGGTAGCACCAGAATGAAGCTCCAGCTTCCTGTTTTGTTGTACGTGCGGGATAGCTCAATAGAGAGAGGATAAGAGAAAAATGGCCATTGTCCTTTAACTTTCAGCCTGGTTACTAATACCATGTGGTTTTGTTTATTCGTATATGAGGTGCAGACATCACTAATTAGGTCTGTATTTACTGATCATCCTAAATTGCCCTTGAGAATGTGGTGTTGAGCTGCTTCCTTAAATTGTTGCAACATCCAGGGTGCCTAATAATGTTAGGGAAGGAATTCCAGGATTTTGACTCACCAACACTGGAGGAACTGCGATACATTTCCAAGTCAGGATGGTGAGCGGCTTGGAGGCGAAACTGCTAGTGGTGGTGTTCCCATGTATTTGCTGCCCCTCTGTCTCCCCTCTGTCAATGATGCCAAGGACTGAGAGTTGGCAATCTGGTACCACACCTGCAGGTTCTGCTGATTCCTGCTGTGAGCCATCTGGAGCAAGAAGCAGAGCGGAAAAGAATTTGCAAAGTGTGGAGCAGTCTGGCATCATCTGAATGCTGTTTGAAAGAAGCAAGAGCGTGTACAACTGAGTCATTGGATGAAGGCAAGCGTACGCAGCTTGAGATACCAAAGAATTTAATGAAAATGCAATATTTTTTTCCAGGACCTAACACAGATAAAAGTTGTGACAGTTTTGGGGGCTGTGACGAGAGTTGAGTCAGTGCCAGCAGAAGGAGTGCCTAGTCATGATGGAAGAGAGTTCTGTGTTGTCATCTTGCAAGCCATCTGCTTATCTTCAAATGTACTGCCTTCAACTCACAGTTTTCTAAGATTCACAAGTAGTCCCAACTTCCGACTCTGCCCTGTGATCTCATTTCATTATTTTTAACCTCTCATCTCTTAGGAAGAGTTGAATTTTCCTTTAAAAGCTACCATCTCTGCGCATGCAAACATAAGGACTGGAAAAATGTGTGTAAAAAATAAACACCATGGATGCTGGAGCTTGAGAATAAAACCAGAAAGCCAAGAGAGGGCTCGGCAGGTCTGCCAGCATCTGTAGAGACAGGGAGAAAAATGCTAAGATCTTTTAATTTGTCCAGCCTGGCACACATAACTGCCAAGCTTTGTACATCACGTGAGGGAGAGATGGTGGTGTTGTGATAAGCCACTGGACTTGTAATCCAGGCAGATGCCCTGTGGGTTATCAGTTTGAATCCTACACTGGCACCTGATGGCATTTCAATTCAGTTAATTGAAACAACTGGAATTGAACGCTGGCGTCAGTTGTGATAGCTTTCATTGAGTGTAATTGAAACCCCAAATAGTTCATTAGCAGGATCAGATCACACATTCTGCATCTGAGCAACAATTGACAGACTCAAGTCTCAGCAAGGTTCACTCTCCTTGTCTTACAGTCATAGAAGCCAAGACATCAAAAATACTTGGATAAAGGGGAATGGACAAGTGGGAAGTAGTAACAGATAGGCAGCACCAGAATGAAGCTCCAGCTTCCTGGTTTGTTGTATGTGCAGGAAAGCTATAGAGAGAGAGGATAAGAGATAAATGGCCACTGACTTCAAATTTCAGCCTCATCATTACTAATACCATGTTTTTTTATTATTCATGCATGGCTACAGTCTGTTGACTCATTGGAAACAGCTTCATTTCCTCTATCAAATTCCTTTGGCGAGTATGGGGGTGGAGATCCTTACATTGCTGCCTGTGATTGTATCAATGTGCGGTTATTGGCTTTGCATTTTTACAGCCTGGCTGGCTTAAGGCTCTTGCGGTGCAGTGATAGTGTCCCTATATTTAAACAATAGGAGGCCTGTGTTCAAGTCCCACCTGCTGCAGGAGTGTATCATAACATCTCTGAACAGGTTGATTAGAAAGTATCTATAGCCTGATTGAGAGCTCTGACCTTCAAGCCAATCTGGATCTTGCTTGCTTGTCATATGACACCTTCGTTTTCCCTTGTTTGGCCAGAATGCATCTCTTATGATTGAAAACAAGGACAGGTGAACACTTGGCAGGATTGAGCTCTCCTGCCTCTCAAACATCCGATGCGTAGCACTACAATGTTAAAATCCTGACCTATCTGCCTCCACTCTAAAATTAACACTTGAGGCAATGAATGGACAAGGCATTCAACTATAGTAAAGACCTTGTAAGTCAAATTCCAGGACACTTTGTGTTTAGTGGAGCTTCACAATAGGTGGGGAGGCCCCACTGGAACCTAATTTTACCTATCACCATGATCTCAACAAATAAGTGACAAAGCAAAACAAAGTAATCAATTTCTTCCTTGGGTTGACCTTGTAGGGGCATTGTTAAATGTCAGGAGTTGGAGTTGGAGGGTCATACAGGCATACAATACAGAAATATGCCCTTTAGTCCAACACATCCCAATCTGACCTAGTCCCATTTGCCAGCATTTGGCCCATATCTCTCTAAACCCTTCCTATCCATATACCCATCCAGGTGACTTTTAAATGTTGTCATTAGACCTGCTTCCAGTGCTTCAGACAGCTCATCAGAAAAACTCATTAATCTGTTACCATGCCGTCTTCAGGTCAGTAATGATTGAGTCAGTAGCATTATAATTATTGCAACCTCACCACTGAGCACACAAAAAGTGATACATTGCCTTGTCTTGAATTAGCCCAGCAATCTACCATTGCAGGAGAACTCATTATGGCCCAGCCTCTCTGCCAGGACGACTCCACTTTCCTGCAGCATTGGACTGGATGTTATTTGCAGGAATTGGACAAATTCAGCGAATCCAGTATAGAACTTCCACCTATTATTCCACTGGATTTGCTACTGAGCTGTTGGGAATGGTAGTTGATTTCCACACAAGGCTAAATAATGGTGCCATCAGAATTTGACACATCATGATTTTTTGGACTTGTGATAATACAGCAACAGCATCATGTGGCAGAATCTCACCTTGCAGTCGCCTCTCAAAACTAGAATATTGTGGTCCATTTTTGGAACTATTTCCCTCTGCCATGCCAATTAAGATAAACAGCATACTGATCAACTTCTGCAACCAGTAATTTCAATGCATTGTGTAGCTGCTGGATGAACAGAAATATCATGAAGCCATTAGCTACAAGGAAAATAATTATTCCTTGGAGGTGGAAAAAGTCAGTACTAATTATTGTCCTGCTGTCTTCCATTGATTCGCTTGATAACTTTAGCATATCTCAGAAAATCTCGCTATCTTCTCCACATTTCTACTGGTTCCCAGCAAGTAGACCATCTCCCCGTTTAAACTCTGAAAGCCCTTGATTTAAATTGATTTAAATATCAGAATGCAGAGCTATGGACATGACCCCACTGCTCCCCCACCCAACCTTAAATAAGTTCTGCTGGATGAACACAGCAGGCCAAGCAGCATCTTAGGAACACAAAAGCAGACGTTTCAGGCCTAGACCCTTCCTCAGGCCCGAAATGTCAGCTTTTGTGCTGCTAAGATGCTGCTTGGCCTGCTGTGTTCATCCAGCTCCACACTTTGTTATCTCGGATTCTCCAGCATCTGCAGTTCCCATTATCTCTCTTAAATAAGTTCTCTCAGGATTTACCAAGTTCTTCTCAACGCAGCCAGAAATGGGCAATACGTTTGGTTGATTCCATATTGTGTCTATGAAAGGTATTTTTCGGTTTACTAATTTGTGGGGTGTGGGTGTTGCTGGCTGGCCCATTTCTTGCCCATCCCTAGTTGCCCTTGGGAAGGTGGTGGTGAGCTGCCTTCTTGAACTGCTGCAGTCCTCCTGCTGTGGGTTGACCCACAGTGCCCTTAGGGAGTGAATTCCAGGATTTTGACCCAACGACAGCATTGAAATGGAAATATATTTCCAAGTCAGACTGGTGAGTGGCTTGGAGGGGAACTTGAGGGTTGTGGTGTTCTCAGATGTTTGATGCCCATGTTCTTCTAGATGGACGTGGTCGTGGTTTTGGAAGGTACTGTCTGAGGATCTTTGATGAACTTCTGCAGTGCATCTTGTTGATAGTACACACTGCTACTACTGAGCTTCTGTGTTGGAGGGAGCAGATGCCTGTGGATGTGATGCCGATCAAGTGGCTGCTTTGTCCTGGATGCTGTCAAGCTTCGAGTGTTGTTGGAGCCGCACTCACCCAGGCAAATGGGGACTGTCCCATCACCCTCTTGACTTGTGCCTTGTAGATGGCAGACAGGCTCAGGGGAGTCAGGAGTTACTCGCTGCAGTATTCATAGCTTCTGACCTGCTCTTATAGCCACTGTGTTAATGTAGTGAGTCCAGTTGAGTTTCTGGTCAATGGTAACCCCCAAGATGTTGATAGTGGGGGATTCAGTGATGGTAACACCATTGAATTTCAGGGGGTGGTGATTAGATTGTCTCTTATTTGTGATGGTCACAGCCTGGCATTTGTGTGGCACGAATGTCACTTGCCACTTGTCAGCCCAAGCCTGGATATTGTCCAGATCTTGTTGCATTTGAACACAAACTGCTTCAGTATCTGAGAAGACACGAATGGTACTGCACATTGTATAATCCTTGGCAAACATCCCCACTTCTGACCTTATGATGGAGGGAAGATCATTGATGAAGCAGCTGAAGATGGTTGAGCCTAGGACACTACCCTGAGGAACTCCTGCACAGACGTTCTAGAGTTGAGATGATTGACCTCCCACAACCATGGCCATCTTCTTATGTGTCAGGTATAACTCCAACCATTGGAGAGTTTGCCCCCGATACCCATTGATTCCAGTTTTGCTTGGGTTCCTTCATGCCACACTCAGTCGAATGCAGCCTTGATATCAAGGGCTGTCACTCTCACCTCTCCTCTGGAATTCAGCTCTTTTGTCCCTGTTTGAACCAAGGCTGTAATGAGATCACGAGATGGGTGGCCCTGGCAGAACCCAAACTCAGTATCACTGAGTGGATTATTGCTGAGCAGGGACTGCACTGTTACTGATGCCTTCCATCACTTTACTGGTTCACTGATTTACAGAAAGCAGTTGAGCTCCTATTGTGAGATGAGAGTGAAAAGGTCTTGAGATCAAGGCTGCATTTGATCAAATGTAGCTTCAAGGAGTCCAGCTAAACTGCAGTCAGAGAGAATCAGAGGAAGACTGATTTAAGGTTGATTATTCCAACGGCTGGTTGGAGGCAGATCGTGCAAAAAGGAAGATGGTTGAGGTTATTGAAGGTCAGTCAGCTCAGCTTCAGGCCTTCTCTGGAGGAGATCTCTGATGATTATTGCATAATGTTCAACACCATGGAGACACCTCAGGCTGAAGCAGCCCACAGCGAAATGAAGCAAGCACTGGGCAATTTCCAGGCCTGGGCTTAAAGCAGCAAATATTATTTGCACCACTCAAATGCCAGGGAATAACTGTCTCCAACAAAAGAGAATCTAACTACTTCCCTTAACACTCAAAAATATTACCATCTTTTAACTCCATTCATGGCATATGGGCTTCAGTGGCTAGGTCAACATATATTTCCCAAGTCAGGATGGTGTGTGAAATAAAGAGCAAGGCTGTGGTGTTCCCTGAAATCTGCTGTCTGTGTCCTTCAGGGAAACATTCCTGATTTAGAAGGTGATGTCTAAGGAGTCTCTATGAGTTAACACTGGTCATCTTGTAGATCAGAGTGCTGATACTGTCTATCATTGGTGCAAAGAGTGAATATTTAAGGTGGTGGATGGCCTGTCAATCAACTGCGGTACTTTGTCTGCCTGATTTCGAGGTAGGCAACTGAGGAATATTCTGAGATAACAAAGTGTGAAGCTGGATGAACACAGCAGGCCAAGCAGCATCTCAGGAGCATAAAAGTTGACGTTTCGGGCCTAGACCCTTCATCGGACAGAGGGATGGGGAGAGGGTTCCTAAATAAATAGGGAGAGGGGCGAGGCGGACTGAAGATGGATAGAGTAGAAGATAGGTGGATAGGAGAATATAGGTGGGGAGGTGGGGAGGGGATAGGTCAGTCGGGGGAGAACGGGCAGGTCAAGGAGGCGGAATGAGGTTAGTACGTGGGAAATGAAGGTGCGGCTCGAGGTGGGAGGAGGGGATAGGTGAGATTAGGGAGGCGGGGACGAGCTGGGCTGGTTTTGGGATGCAGTGGGGGGAGGGGGAGATTTTGAAGCTTTTGAAGTCCGCATTGATAACACTGGGCTGCAGGGTTCCCAAGCGGAATATGAGTTGCTGATCTGCAACCTTCGGGTGCATCATTGTGGCACTGCAGGAGGCCCATGATGGACACGTCGTCTAAGGACTGGGAGGGGGTGTTAAAATGGTTCTTGACTGGGAGGTGCAGTTGTTTATTGTGAACCAAGCGGAGGTGTTCTGCAAAGTGGCCCCTAAGCCTGTACACCGGGTACAGAGGATACAGTATACTACATTGGCAGATGTGCAGGGGAACATCTGCTTAATATGGAAAGTCATCTTGGGGCCTGGGATGGGGGTGAGGGAGGAGGTGTGGGGGCAAGTATAGCCCTTTCCTGTGGTTTCAGGGGAAGGTGCTGGGTGTGGTGGGGTTGGAGGGGAGTGTGGAGCGGACGAGTGAGTCATGGAGAGAGTGGTCTCTCTGGAAGGCAGACAAGGGTGGGGATGGAAAAATGTCTTGGGTGGAGGGGTTGGATTGTAGATGGCGGAAGTGTAGCAGGATGATGTGTTGTATCCGGAGGTTGGTGGGGTGGTATATGAGGACGAGGGGGATTCTCTTAGGGCGGTTATTGCGGGGGTGGGGTGTGAGGGATGTGTTGCGGGAAATGCGGGAGACACGGTCAAGGGCATTCTCGACCACTGTCGGGGGGAAGTTGTGGTCCTTGAAGAATACAGCCATCTGGGATGTGCGGGAGTGGCCGGATTCTCCAGCATCTGCAGTGCTCATTATCTCTGGGGAATATCCCGCGATCCTCCTGACCTATGTCTTGTAGATGGTGGACAGGCTTTGTGGATTACTTTCTGCAGTATTCCTCGCCTCTGACCTGCTCTTGTAACCAGTATATTTATTTGGCTGCACCAGTTGAGTTTCTGGTCAATGGCAAACCCCAGAATATTGAAAGTTGGTATTTCTGCAATGGTAATATCAAGGGGTGGTGATTAGATTCTTTATCATTGAACATGGGCATTGGCAACAGTGTGGCATGAATATTGTCTGGAACCATATTGTCATTCCTTCATTGTTGCTGAGTCAAAATTCTGGCATTCCATTCTGTGAGATACTGCGAGTCTACCTACACCAGGCATCACCTTCTCAATGGAAAGTGGGGATGGGTAATAAATGATGGCTCAGTCGGCTAGCAATGCCTGCATTTTGCCAATTAATAAAATAAACCAGTCACCCATTGCACTCCAGGTCTCAATCAGTCACGCTATGAAAACATTTTTTCCTCATGATTCCGTTGCTTCTTTTGCCAATTACCTCAAATCTGTGACTCTCACTCCTAATCCAGCCACTAATATGAACAATGTTTTCCTCTCTACTCTATCCAAAGCTTTTGTGGTTTTGAAACCACTGGAACCACAGCATGTCACCTGAGAATGTTGATGACTGGCCTACATGTTTACAGGAGGTTTAACCTGAATGGTGGTGCTGTTCTGTGTAATCCAGGTGATTCCTGCAGGCTACCAATGCTGGCATTTTCCCAGTTGATGTAACCTTCAGTGCTAAATAAAAACATAGAACATAGAACATATTTTCCTTCCTGAAGAATTTGTGACCAAGCTGGCTCATATCAGCGTATCCTGAATGGAAGAGGATTTACTTCGCCAAAGACTATTGTGTTTTGGGAGGTCAGTCAACATTGTAATAATGACAGGAAAGGTGAGGCTGACCTCTCATTTTGTTCTGATAGAGCTTTGGGGCATTCTTGTTTCATTCGCTTAAATTATGATTATTTCTGAGACGTTCTCTCCTTCAAATGGGAAAGGACACAATAGGTTTTGAGCATAACACAAGTGAGATCCTTGTTCAGTTCTCAAGCTTGTGACTCCATTTGCGGACTTCACTGAAAAAACTTGGCAAATGAAATCCCAAGACACAGAGTAAAGTACAAACCATGGACGACTTTGTTGTCCAGTCAACTTCTAACAGCTGGGGTCTTCAGTTGTTGCAGAGTCTGATTTATTCTCTGAGAGGTCAGTGTTCCATCTGGCCCACAGTGAGGTTAATAAAGTGGGGGCCATTCACAAAAACAAAGAGGCTGTCCTGAAAAAGTGGAAGGCAATGTTCTAACCAGCTGACCACAACAAACCCTGAAGAACTTTGGTGCTGGAAATGAGGAACAAATTGAGAAATTGCTGGAAAGACTCAGCGTCTGTGGAGAGGGAAGTAGAGTTCTGAAGAAGGGTCACTGGACCCGAAATGTTGACTTTTGTTTTCTGCGATGGCCCTGTCTCTGCTCAAGATGCATCTCTGATCGCACCCCACCCCCTCCTCCCCTCTGTCCCATATTCCCAAGCTATTTTGTGCCTACATGCCACCTCTTCATGATCTGGCATGAAGTTACCAGCCCCTGGCCAGCATTCCCCACCCAACACAGAGCTGAGCTTGCAAATCAAGATGGCTTCCAGGCCGGGGTCTTGATGAAAAGAAGCCACACTTTCCTTGGAGTCAAAAATCCATGGTATTTAGGGAATCTGAGGAATTGGGGCTTCCCAATCAGAACACTACCTTCCAGCTTGGAAGTTCTGCCCAAGTGAAAATCAGGGCCAAATATCTAGTGAGTGAAGATATCCTGGAAATGAGACACAAATAGATGAACAATTAGTCATTGATAGGCAGGGAGTGAGATTTAGATTATGCCAGGCATTATATTTGACTTAAGAGCACCTGTTATTTGGGCATAGGGGTGTCATTTGGGAGCATGTACATTGGAGCAGGAATAGGCCATTCAGCCCCTCGACCCTGCTCTACCATTTAATATGATCATGGCTGATCTCATCTCAGCCTCAGCTCCACTTTCCTGCCCGCTGCCCATACCCTTTCAGCCCATTACTAATTAACATTCTGTCTATATCCTGCTTAAATTTACTCAGTGTTCCAGCATCAACCACACTCTGTGGGAGTGGATTCCACAGATTCACATTCCTTTGAGTGAAATAATTCCTCCTTGTCTCTGTTTTACATCTGCTGCACCTTGTCCTAAAACTATAACCTCTCATTCTAGAGATAGTAGGAACTGCCGATGCTGGATAATCTGCGATAACAAGGTGTGGAGCTGGATGAACACAGCAGGCCAAGCAGCATCAGAGGAGCAGGAAGGCTGATGGTTCAGGCCTAGACCCTTCTTCTGTCCCACATGAGGTAACATCTTCCTACATTGACTTTGTCAATCCCCTTTAGCATCTTATGTACGTCAATGAGATCACCTCTCATCCTGTTAAACTCCAGAGAGTTTAGGCACATAAACTACTGAAACACTTTTCATAAGACAAGTTTTTCATCTCTGGAATTAATCTAATGAATTTAATTGATGCACAGTGATTGCAGCGCACACTTTTCTGCACGTTATGACATCTTTATGTGTCTGTGTCCAAATGCACCAAAATCCCAACGATATTGAGGCTTGACGAGTGGCAGGTGACATTCACACCACACACAGACCAGACAATGACCAACTCCAATAGAATGTAACCACTGTTTCTGTTATTCAATGTGTTCCCTTTGCTGAATCCCTGACAGTCTTGTCCCGGCAGCAGAGGATTGGGGGGGACGGGGAAGGGAGAGCATTCAACAAAAGATGAGCTTTCTAACGTAATTGCTAATAGCAAAGTTTTAAATAATAAAAGTAAAGGCCAAAAAAATTGGCAGAGTGAGGCAAAACCAGTTCCTTGTTTGATTTTGAGATAACGAGGTGTGGAGCTGGATGAACTCAACAGGCCAAGCAGCATCAGAGGGGCAGGATGGCTGATGTTTCAGGCCTAGACTCTTCTTCAGACTTTTCTTCAGAATGTGTATTGGTCTGACTTGTTTTGTATCCCTCAGAACAGTGCTCCAGTAAGACCAGTACATTCATTTCTGAGTATTGTCGTAATTTTACTGGTTCTTCCTTTTGCGATATGGTGTCACATCTTTTTCTTGCAGACTGGCATCACATACCCCTTTGAATCTTAGAATCATCATAGAATCCCTAACCTGTGAAAGCAAGCCATTCAGCCCATTGAGTCCACACTGACCCTCTGTAGACCATCTCACCCCAGACTCACCCCATCCTTGTAAAGCTGCATTTCCCATGGCTCATTCACCCAGCCTGCACATTCCTGGGCACTATGGGCAATTTCCCATGGCCAATCTACCCACCCATCCAGCACATCTTTGTGCTGTGGGAGGAAACTGGTGCAGCTGGAGGAGACCCGCACAGACATGGGGAGAATGTGCAAACTTCACATGGACATTTTATGATAATACGATATGGCATAGTGCCTCAAGGGTAGGATCGAACCTGGGTCTCTGGCACTGAGGCAGCACTGCTAACCACTCACCATGCCACTCTTTGGTTATCCCTGATATTCCAATAGACCATTCACATGCCAATGACACTGAAGGAACAATGTTTTGTGATCCCTTTACTCACCACATTCTGGGACTGAAGTTACAAGTTGCACCAACAGTCATTCTGTCCTCAGTAGGAACTTGTAGGCTGCATTTTGTGCTGATAAAAAGAGATAAATTGGGTATCTGCGTCTCTGTGCTTCTCCAGTTTTCACTCTTAGTACAACTTATATCTGGTGGACACTCCCCTGGTTTACTTAAACCCTCCTGTTTATCCTAGCTTTTGGTCATTCCACACAGCACCTTGGCTCTGTATCTATATTCATACCATTCTACCCACATATCTTGTTGTGTATTTCTTATATATTAAAGGCTCTGTAGAAACCAATGTGCATGCCTTCTCTATAACCTTTGGGAATATCACAAGGATGATCCCAGGAATGAAGTGCCTATCATATGAGGAATTCTTATCAGTTGAGGACTCTGTCATCAATGGAGTTTAGAGGATGGGGGGGATCTGAATTAAACTTGCAGAATACCAACAGGCCTGGATAGAATGGGCATAGAGAAGATGTTGCCTCCAGCCGGAGAGGCTAGGACCTGAGGACACAGCCTCAAAGTGAAGGGACAACCCTTTGGGATTGAGCTGAGGAGGATTTTTTCTCTGAGGTGGATAGAAGATTGATAATGAAGAAGATAGGTGGAGAGGAGGCAGGAAAGTCAAAGAGGCGGGGATGGAACAAGTAAAGGTGGGTTCTGAGATAACAAGCTGTAGAGCTGGATGAACACAGCAGGGTGTGAACCCCCTTCAGAGCCCCCTTCCCCTCCCCCATTTCTGAAGAAGGGTCTGGGCCCAAAACGTCAGCTTTCCAGCTCTTCTGATGCTGCTTGGCCTGCTCTGTTTATCCAGCTCTAGACCTTGTTGTTTTAGAATCTCCTACCTACTAGTCTCAGCCCGTCCCCTTGACCTGTCCGTCCTCCTTGGACTGACCAATCCCCTCCCTAACTCCCCACCGACACTCCCCTTTACTGGTTCCATCCCCGGGCCTTTGACCTGTCTGTCCCCTATCCACCTATTTTCTCCTCTATCCATCTTTTATCTGCCTACTCCTCTCTCTCTATTTATTTCAGAACCCCATGCCCCTCCCCCATTTCTGAAGAAGGGTCTAGGCCTGAAACATCAGCTTTCCTGCTCCTCTGATGCTGCTTGGCCTGCTGTGCTCATCCAGCTCTACATCTTGCTATCTGTACTTTCCTGGGGTTTATTTTTGGCGCTGTGCTCCCACCTGCCTGGATTTCTCAGTATTAAGGGGCATTGTATCTCATTCCATGATATGAGCCAATCCTATGACATCAACAACCTTCTCCAGTTTAAGGCTCACATACTTCAGCACAACACTTTCACAAAAAGATTTGAGCTCCTAACACAACTAAATCATGCATCTATACCTCCTTCTGTTCAGCTGCACCAGGAATTCTCTGAATTGCTCTGAAATAGCTCCATGTGGCTTCAGCCGCTAGTCCTGGCATTCTGTTCACACCGAGATCTCCTATTCATTTATTGCTATTGCTTTCAAACTCTATTGATTCCTTGAATGAAGAACTCATGCATTGCTGGTATCTTCCCTTGTCCAAGAAACATCATCAAACTTTTCTTGATAGTACAGGAATCATTTTCAATTTTCCTTTAGTTTTGTCAGCTGGACTTGTTTTTGTGAACAGCGAGAGTCCTTTATGAAACACTGTCCCTGAATTCAGGGTAAAATTAGAACATTCAATAGCCCTCAAATTATCTCAATCGTTTCTAACCAGACTTTGTGAATTATGGATCTTGAGCACCAAATTTATAACCTAAACAAAATGTAACAAGTAATTGTTAATAAGTAACTTTAGCAGAGTCCAGATCAACAACAAGGTAATTTAGTTAATAACCATGAAGTAAATATAATCTTCTTTGATCAAAACTCTTTTTAAGACATCAATGATTATTTCCCCAAATTCCCTAGTTTCCACATCCTTCTCCACAGTAAATATGATGCAAAATATTCATTTAGTATCTCACCTGTCTCCTGTGGTTCCATACAGAGACGGCCATTTGATCTTTACTGGGGCCCTATTCTCTTCCTAGTTACTCCTCTTTGATCAGAACCCTGCCCCCAATTTAGATACTGACAGACAGAGTTAGGGGTACATTTTTTTTAAAATGGAAAAGTTGCAATTTGTTAGCTCAATAACCATTTCAACGAGGCATACCAGGCCTTTCTGCAAACCTTGAAATGATAGGTAGAGTTACAGGTACATAGTACTGAATATCTGGCTTGAATTCCAGAATTGTTGGTTAATGCAAACTGGAGAAATTGAGGCTCTGGTCAAGAATAAGAAGGAAGGATATGTCAGGTCTAGACAGCAGGGATCGAGTGAATCCTTAGAAGTGAATAAGGACAGTGGGAGTACACTTAAGAGGGAAATCAGGAGGGGCCAAAGATGACATGAGATAGATAGACTTGGCAAATAGGGTTAAGGACAATCCATAGGGAGTCTACAAATACATTAAGGGCAAAAGGGTAACTAGGAAGAGAATAGGGCCCCAGTAAAGATCAAATGGCCGTCAATGTATGGAACCACAGGAGACAGGTGAGATACTAAATGAATATTTTGCATCACTTTTACTGTGGAGAAAGATGTGGAAACTAGGAACTTGAGGAAATAAATAGTGATGTCTTAAAAAGAGTTCATATTACAGAAAAGGAGGTACTGGAGGTCGTAAAATGCATAAAGATAGATAAATCCCCACAACCTTGTCAGGTGTTTCACAGAACTTTGTGGGAGGCTAGGGAAGAGACCACTGGGCCCCTTGTCGAGATATTTTATCACTAACAGCCACAGGTGAGGTGCTGGAAGACTGGAAATTGGCTAAGGAGGTGTCACTGCTTAAGGAAGGAGGTAAAGAAAAGCCAGGGAATTGAAGACCTTGTCTCAATGGTGGGTAAGTTGTTGGAGGAGATTATGAAGGACAGGTTTTACACGCTTTTGGAAAAGCAAGGACTGATCAGGGATAGTCAGCATGATTTTGTGTGTGGGAAATCATGCCTCACTAATTTGATTGAGTTTTCTGAAGAAGTGACAAAGAAGATTGATGAAGATAGAGCAGTAGATGTTATCTATAAGGACTTCAGCAAAGTGTTCAACAATGTTCTGCATGGTAGACTGGTTAGTAAGGCTAGATTGTGTGGGGAGCTAGCCATTTGGATGCAAAGTTGGCTTGAAGGTAGGAGACAGAGGGTGGTAGTGGAGGGTTGCTTTTCAGTCGGGAGGCCTGTGACCAGCGGTGTCCCACAAGGATTGGTGCTGGGTCCGTTGCTTTTCGTCATTTATCTCAATAATTTGGATGTGAATATAAGAGGTATGTTTAGTAAGTTTGTAGATGGCACCAAAATAGGTGGTGTTGTGTATGGTAAAGAAGATTATCTCAGAATGATATGGGACCTTGATCAGATGGGCTGGTGGAGTGAGGAGTGGCAGAGGGAGTTTAATTTGGATTTATGTGAGGTGCTACATTTTGGTAATGCAAATCAGAGCAGGACTTATACAATTAATGGTTGGGCACTAGGGAGAGTTGCTGAACAAAGGGCTCCAGGGGTGCAGGTACTACTTCCTTGAAAGTTTGACCAGGTGCTGAAGAAGGCATTTGTCATGCTTGCCTTCATTGATTAGAACGTTGAGTACAGGAGTTGGAATGTCATGTTGCAACTGTGCAGGGCATTGGCGAGGCCATTTCTGGAATACTGTGTACAATTCTGGTCTCCCTGCTACAGGAACAATTTTGTTAAGCTTGAGTGGATGCAGAAAGGATTTACAAGGACATTGCTGGGATTGGAGATTTTGAGCTAAAGAGAGAAGTTGAATAGGCTGGAGGTTTTTCCATGGAGTATTGGAGTTTGAGAGGTGAACTTCTAGAGGCTCATAAAGTCATGAGGGACATGGATAGGGTGAATAGCCAAGGCTGGGAGAGTGCAAAACTAGAGGGCATAGGTTTAAGATGAGAGGGGAAAGATTTAAAAAGGACCTGAAGGGTCCCTTTTCTTCACGCAGAAAGTAGTGTGTGTACAGAATGAGTTGCCAGAGAAGCTGGTGGAAGTGGGAACAGTTACAACATTTAAAAAGTGTCTGGATGGGTACATGAATAAGAAGGGTTTAGAGGGATACAGGCCAAATGCCGGCAAATAGGATGACGTCAAATCGGGATGTTTGATCAGTAGGGTCAAGGATCTGTTTCTGTGCTATATGACTCTGTGGCTCTATAACTAAAGGAGTCATCTGGAGGCCACTTATTTCTTACAGACTGAGATTCTTTTCTCAGAACACTCAATGAATTGATAACATGAGAGAAATTAGAGAGCAAAACAAAAAAAAACAAATACCTGTCTGGAATCTTTCTTGACTAACCTGCCTCTTGCCCAAAACCCAGTCAGTTCACTGAGATCACAAAGTGTAGAGCTGGATGAACACAGCAGGCCAAGCAGCATCTCAGGAGCACAAAAGCTGACGTTTCGGGCCTAGACCCTTATTCAGACCCTTCTTCACTCTTTGTTTCCTGTTTCTTTTTCAGCATTCTCTGTGATAAGCTGGCTGGCACCAACCCTCCCTTGGTGGGCTAAGTCAACAAGCTGCCTGTTTTAAGAGTATATCATCTGCAGTGTCCTCAGAGCAGTAACTGACCTGCACTATCTTTCCAAGAGAGTTCCCAATGGCAAACATCTGTCTTTAGTTCTCTCCTCATTTATAAAAAAAATCAAGCTGCACTTCAAAGTTTGAAATTTAATTCTCAACTTCAACTCTTTGTTCCAAACCAAGAATCAGAAAAAGAAAAGAAAATAGTGATGGCCTGAACACAATAGATTTCATACTTACCAGGATAGGGGGATGTCATATTTTGCCAGCTCAGCAGTTGAAATTGAATAACCTGTCTGCCTAAAGCATACAGCTTAAATTACAAGAGTCACATTCATTTATAGTTATAAATGGTATGAGGATACAGATAAAATACAGAGATTAAAGGCGCACAATTCACAAAGCCTAATAGAATAGAATCAAATGTTCTTAGATTTCTGTCCATGGCGTTTGGTCATGAAAGGAAATCTTTTTGTGCATTCAAATTGAGTCACGATGACTCTGAATACTGGCAAGGATAGGACTGCGCTACATTTCTGGATTGCTTTCCTTGATGTTCCAGTTTAACATTGGATGTTGGATGGGGGATAAAACTAGAAGGAGGGGCTAGTCCAGTTGCTGGGGTCTGTTTCCTACCTGGCTGCAACAGCTCATATTGGTTGCAGCGAATCCTTTCTCGTGCCTGCACTGAATGTCGCCGTTCAAAGTTATTTGTTTCCATTTTCATCCTCCAGAATTCCTGTCCCAATTGGATTTCCATTTCTCCACTTACATCTCAAAACATGACCCAGATGCTACACCGCCAATGAGGTACAAAAGGACCGTCACTGACATAATCGAGGGAAATATAGCAGCCAATCAGTGAATGACAATGTTTGATTTTGATTGTGAGTAAAATTTTGACTGGATCCCTAGATCCCAAGAAACACACAGCAGAGAAAAAGGCCATTTGGCCCATTGTGCCGATGCTGATATTTGAGACGTAATTCTACCAATTTGTTCTTTTCCTGTAGCTGGATTTTTCTTTTCATTTTAAATCCTCTTTTCGAGAAGGCCCTGTTGAACTTGCTCCCACTATCCCTGCAGACAATGCACTCCAGATCACAGCAGCTTGCTGCATTCAAAATATGGTCCTCATCTCCTCTTGGGTTGCCAACTCAAATTGGATGCAGTCCTGGCCCCATCACGTGACCCTGTGTCTCCAAATGTTCTTCCCAATAAGTCTGTTGCTCATTTGCATCATTATAAAAGAAGGGTGGGATCAAACACAATTAAATTCTTAAGCTTCTTCAGTTTTCCTCTCACATCTGTCTGAAATCAGACCCAAGAAATGAGTCATCAATTCGTAGAGATTCCAGGGCAATACTAAGAGCTGAAAACCCTGACCCTAATCTTCCTTGGTTCCTCTTTATGTTTTTATGGGACGGGTGTGTTGCTGGTAAGGTCAGCATTTGTTTGTCATCCCTAACTGCAACCAAATGGAGAGGCTAGCTGAGCAATTTCAAAGGGCAATTGAGAGTCAACCACATTGCTGTGGGTCTGCAATCGTATGTTAGCCAGGCTAGGTATATGCAGATGATTTCCTTTCCTAAAGGACATTACTGAATCATAGGGGTTTTTATGACAACCAGTAGTAGTTTCATCATTAATGAGACCAGCTTTTTATTTGATAGTTTATTGATTAGATTTAATTTCTGACAGTTGACACAGTGGACTAGGGAGGTACAGTGCTCAATGGTTAGCACTGCTGCCTCACAGTCTCAGGGCCCCAGGTTTGATTCCAGCCTCGGGCAACTGTCTGTGTAGAGTTTGCATGTCCTCCCCATGCCTGTGCCTGTTTCCTCCGGGTGGTCTGGTTTCCTCCCGCAGTCCAAAGATATGTGGCTTAGGTGGATTGGCCATGCTAAATTACCCTGTGGTATTGAGGGATGTGTTGGTTGGTGCATTAGCCACAGGGATCTATGGAGTTGCTCTTCAGAGGGTCAGTGTGAACTCATTGGACTGAATGGCCTGCTTCCAAAATGTAGTGGGATTTTATGAGTTTGAAACCTTGCTCCTTAAAGCATTAGTTTGGATCTCTAGATTACTAGTCCAGTAGCATTACTGCAGTGGCACCAAATATTTGGCAATCCCACTTACCTTAAATCTATGCACTCCGGTTCCTAACCTGGGTTCCATCCTGTGGAAGCAGTTTCTTCTCATTTACTCTGTCAAAACTCCCTTCACAACTTCTGCTTCAGAGAGAATCTCTTCTCCAGTCCCTACCTGGAGGGGAAACCTCACATCTCTGAGACGCTTCAAGCAAATCTTCGAGCAGATTCTGTCTAAACCCTGGGCAGCTTTCAGAAAGCATAATGCCCAGAATTGAACACAATGCACCAACTGGCTCCTAGATAACAAAATGTGGGGCTGGATGAACACAGCAGGCCAAGCAGCGTCTCAGGAGCACAAAAGCTGACGTTTCGGGCCTAGGCCCTTCTATTTGTAAAGGCCCTATCATAAATTTCTTCCTTCAATGCTCTGTACTTCTTTTTATAAAATTTGGGATTGCCATGTATTTTTTATTTAGGAGCGATACCAACTTATCCTGTAATCCTATTAGATTTGTACATGTGAATTTCACATCGCACAACCACTAGTCTTTGTGTCTGCATCTCCTTTAAAATTCTACCTTTTCATTTTCTCTTCATCACGAGCTCTGGATGACAGCATTGTCCACTTCTTGTCATTGGAAGACTGTTTGCCCTCTACACTTCACTTTCTGACTCTTGTCCAATTCGATAGCCACAGCCCATTAATATGAGAGCGCTGCTCCTTGAATATCACAAGGGGTGTTGTTAAAATTGTATCAGGGATAATGGGAACTGCTGATGCTGGAGAATCCGAGATAACAAAGTGTGGAGCTGGATGAACACAGCAGGCCAAGCAGCAGCTTTTGTGCTCCTAAGATGCTGCTTGGCCTGCTGTGTTCATCCAGCTCCACACTTTGTTATATCACAAGGGGGCCTTTTTATGGCTGTTCAAAATTACACCTCAGTTTCACATTTTAGGGGTCATGGTTGGGTCAGGGGTGGGGGAAAGACGAGAAGAGTGTGGGAGGGGTCAGGGGTCTATTGGGATGGCTGGAGGTCTGAGCAGAGAGGGTAGATGTGTGTGAGGAGCAGGAGTATCTGTGGAGGGATGGACACGTGTGTGTGTATGTGTGTGTGTGTGTGTGTGTGTGTGTGCTTGTATATCAGGGAGGGCAGGAGTGTGTGGGAGATGATGGATCTGTATGAATGTGTGTATCAGTGAGGGGCAGGAATGAATGGGGGTATGGAGCTGGTTTAATCTGAGTTTGCATGTGTTCTTTCGATGTTTCTGAGCATTAGTTGCAAACAAAAATGATGCAGGCCAACTGATGAAAAAGTGACCGTTTCACACATTGAAACAGATTGCGAAAGATTATTTCTTCCTTAAGCCTTCCATCTGCCATTTGGTTTACACAGGAACGTATTTTTTGGCTGCACAACTGAGAAGTCAAACTGAGGAGGAGGAGCTCTACTGGGCTCTCATTCTCACTGAAGAGATTCAGGAGTTTCCATTATAAAGCTCTGAGTGCTCTGAACTGAGGTATCAATACCAGGACAGCTGTGGAAAATTCCTCAGAACAGCACAGATTGTGAGCCAATTGGATCCTGTGGACATCAAGGCTGTGAAAGGAACTAGTTGAACGGCAGCAAGCAGTTTGCATTAGCTGAGGGATCTGGAAGAAGGGGCTGTGGAGAAGATTAAAAGCTCAGAGTTTTGATGAAGATATTTCTCCAGGCAGTGTGTTATGAACCTGGGTTCTCACTCCCAGGTTAGTGGTAGAACCAGCATCAATGTTCAATAATAGATTGCAGAAGTGGAAGCGCAGGTACGAACTGTTTGTTTGGAAAGCTGGCACAGGGACCATAGGCTGAATGCACCACAACAGTTCTGTGATTCTTTGATGAAGGAGAATGGTATTATGGGGCATGAGAAGAATGTGATCAGGGCTGTTTAGTTACACAATGGTTAAGTTCTGTGTTGTAATTTCTCCTTATCGCTGTGTGATCTAGTAATGCATCAGCTGAAATTACCATAAAGAACCTTTCTCAACCTCTCCCTCACCAGAGGTATAGCGACCCTCAGGTTAAACTACCAACCAGTCATGGTGGCTCGGTGGTTAGCCTCACAACGCCAGGATCCCAGGTTCGATTCCACCCTCAGGCAACTGTCTGTGTGGAGTTTGCACATTCTCCCCGTGCCTGTGTGAATTTCCTCTGTGTTCAGGTTTCCTCCTACAGTCCAAAGGTGTGCCAGTCTTCAGTCTTGGCAAGGCTGGTTACTTTGTGGCTTGCAAAGGGGTAGGGGCTTGAGATGGGTGGGTTTGCACTATCTGCTCAATATCCACCTTACAGCTCATGAACTTATTCTCTGCTGGAAGCAAATGAGACTGGAAATGCTTAACATAAGAGCAGGAATAGACCCATTCGGCCCCTTTGAGCCTACGTTGCCATTACCGCACGGTGGCCATTTTCCAGGGAGACAATGGTTTGGGAATTGATTTCTTTCCTGATGTCACAACTTGTCCATCAAAGCTGCTTCAGGCTTCGAGTCCCAAAATGAGGCAGAGCCAAATCAGTGGAGGAGGGAGAAGGAAACAGATTCTGCAGCCTCACCATACCACCTCATGCACTAACATCCTACCCTACCATTCTATTCACCTGGTGGGGGGCGGGGGGGGGGGGGGGTGTGCTGTTCTGTTACTGGAAGACCCCCAGTGCTGACTCATGACACTGAGTAGACAGACATTGTCCTCAAACTAAGGCATGACTGACAACAGCAAGGAACAGCAATCAGTGAGGCATGATGGTCCCTGGAGTGTCAGAGACTGAGGGGCTGACTTTATAGAGGTTTATAAAACCATGAGGAGTGTGGATAGTGTGAATGTCCAAGGTCTTTTCCCCAGCGTGGGGAGTCCAAAACCAGAGGGTATAGGTTTAAGGTGCGAGGTGAAAGATTTAAAAGGGACCTAAGGGGCAACTTTTTTACGCAGACGGTGGTGCATGAATGGAATGAGCTGCCAGAGGAAGTGGTGGCGACTGGTACAATTACAACATTTAAAAGACATCTGGATGGGTATGTAAATGGGAAGGGATGAGAGCGATATGGGTCACAGACTGACAAATGGGACTAGATTAATTTAGGATACCTGGTTGGCATGGACGGCTCGGACTGAAAGGTCTGTTGCTGTGCTGTACAGCTCTGTGGCTGTAAGATCATGCCTGATCTGATGTGTCCTTAGCTGTTCTATCCTGAATGCCCAAACCCCACTTACCCTTCGATTACAAATCTGGCTAACTTAGCCTTGAATATATTCAATGACCCAGAGTTTACTGTTCTCTCGGGAAGGAAATTCCAAACACTAAAGGTAAAGGCACAATAGCCCTATAAGACAATAGGGCTGCTCTCTCATTAAATAGAGAATCATAAAGTCCTGACAGTGTGGAAGCAGGTCATTTGGCCTGTTAAGTCCCCACCACCCTTCCATAGAGCATCCCACCCAGACGTAAACCCCCACTCCACCCTTGTAACCCTATATTTCCCTGGGCTAACACACCTAGCCTGCATATTCCTGGACACTTTGAGGCAGCTTAGCATGGCCAATCCACCCTAACCGGCACATCTTTGGACTGTAGGAGGAAACTGAGCACTGAGGAAGTTCACACAGACATGGGGAGAATGTGCAAACTCCACACAGACAGTTGCCGGAGGGTGGAATCGAAACCGGGACCCTGGTGTTGTGAGGCTAACCACTGAGCCACCATGACTGGTTTGACTTGAGGGTCACTCTACCTCTGATGAGGGGAGAGGGTGAGAAAGGTCCTTTATGGTAATTTCAGCTGATGCATTGCAAGCCAGCCATCCAGCTACTACCTCCCCTCTCCTGGAGCCTCTGAGAAGAAATTCATCCTCATCTCCATCTTCAATGATAGAATGTTTACTTTGAATCTGTCCTCTCCATAGACTTAGACTCTCCCACAGGGAGAAGCATGCTCCTAGTGTCTAACCTATCAAGCCATTTCAGAATCTTAAGATCACCTCTCATTCTTCTAAACTCTGAGGAGTATTGGCTAATCCTGCTCCAATGTCCTTCCTAAGATAACCCTTTCATTCTTGAAATTAGCCTTGATGAAAGAAACAGAAGGGATATGGTTAAGATCTGGAATGCCCTACCTGAGAGTCTGATGAAGATTTATTCAAAGTTTTCCAATAGAAATTGGATAATTAGCTAAAGAGAAGAAAACTGCAGGGTTACGGTGAAAAAGTAGTCTCATACAGACAGCAGGCAGAGTTATGACTGGCCAAGTGGCCTCCTTCCTAGCTGAAGTCATTCTATGAACTGTCTCTGAACCACTTCCTTTGTAATTATGTCTCCCCTGAAGTAAGGTGACCAAAACTTAGTTGTGATCCCACCAATGTCCTGTGAAACCATGCCATCTTGAATGGACAGCCTTTTCAAAATCTCCAAGGAGCCTCATAGACATGCACAGTTAGTCATCATTCCTGCTTCCCCATTGGGCATGAGCTGGTTGATAAATGGTGCCTTTAGATTGCTGACTGGGCAATGTAAAGATCATGATAATCTGCAAGCTTCTGGTCAGAACGGTGTATGGAATAGTCTCCACTTGTCTGGATGGATGCAGCTCCAACAACACTGAAGAATCTCAACCTCCATGAGCAAAGCAGTTTGCACGGCTGGCAGCTCATCTGTTACAGCCTTCTATTATAGATAACACAGTGTAGAGCTGGATGAACACAGCAGGCCAAGCAGCATCAGAGGAGCAGGAAGGCTGCCGTTTTGGGCCGAGACCCTTCCTACAGTCTTCTATTATCTGGAAGGACAAATACAGTAGATAATTGGGAACACCTCAACTGTTAATCCCTCTCTAAGCTGCGTATCATCCTGACTTGGAGTTATATTACCACACTTTCACTGTCACTGGATCAAAGTTTCTCCACGTCCTTGTGTATTGCCTGTAGAAGTCTAAAAAAGCAACTCATTCTCTCAAGGATGGTCAATATATTCTGGCCCTGCTGACAATGTCCAAATACCACGTATAAATTAGAAAATCATTGATATGGTACAAGTGAAATGTAAAAGAGAGTTTACATTTTGTCAACACTTACATCACCTCAGGGCATCCCGAACTGTGTTATAGGTGATGTGGTTCTTTGGAAATGTAGTCACTGGTAGCAAGCTTCCATAAACATGAAATATCTTCTTTGTGATGTTGATTGTAGAGGGTGAGGGGAGAGTGGTTATAGGCTGGGACACCCTGAGAACACTCCTGTTCTACTTCAAACTGCTGCCTTGGGATGCCTTATCTGATTTGATAGTCAGAGACTTGGTTTAGTCTCTCATTCCAAAGGTGGCTCCTCTGATAGTGCTATTTGCCTTCAGAGTGAAATGGCAGGTTGGATTATTTTCTGAGGAAGGGTCACCCGACCTGAAACGTTAACCCTGATTTCTCTCCACAGATGCTGCCAGACCTGCTGAGCTTTTCCAGCAACTTCTGTGTTTTTTTTTAGGTTTTTGATTTACGGAATCCCCAGTTCTGTCGGTTTTTGTTTGGATTATTTTCTGTGCAGTTAAAGATGTAACATACTGATTCAGTGCAGACCAAGAACATTTAGCATTACACCAAGGCTGTATGAGCTTTGTAGTTTCCTCCGTTTGGCTGCGACTCAGCCGCACTGTATTCACATTGTATCCTCCCCTACACTGGTACTCAGACCCTACTGTACCATGTTTAGTTTCTTGACTGGTACTTTATACAGTGTCATATACTTTTGGCTGCTGTTTTGCCTGCTGCACTGAGTTTTGCATTCTTCACTGGTAGTCTACTCCATTCTATCAGCTAGAATCATAGGTGGCTCGGTGGTTAACACTGCTGACTCACAGCACCAGGAATCCGGGTTCCATTCCCACTCTTAGGTGACTGTCTGTGTGGAGATTGCACATTCTCCCCGCGTTGTGTGTGTTTCCTCTGGGTGCTCTGGTTTCCACTCACTGTCTAAGGATGTGCAGGTTAGGTGGTTAAGCCATGCCAAGTTGCCCGTAGTGTCCAGAGATGTGTATGTTGGGTGGGTTAGCCATGGCAAATGCGGGGTTAGGATAGGGTAGTGGGTCTGGGTGGATGGTCTTCAGAGGACCCAATGAGCCGAATGGCCCGTTACCACACTATGGGGATTCCACGATAATCATACAGTCCAGAAGAGGCTCATCAGCCTAGAGAGTCTGTATCACCAAAACCACACTACCGTATGCATTAGCTACAATTTCCTGCACTAGGCCTGTGGTCTTAAATATTATGACACTACAAATGCTCATCCAAGAACTCTTGAATGATTGTGAGTTTACTCATCTACCTTCCACCCCTCTCCCTCTCCCTCTCCCCAGGCAGTATACTTCTGCTTCAACCAATAACATTCTGGGTGAAAAATATTTTCTTCAACTCCCCTCTAAGTCACCTGCCTCTCACTTTAAGAGTGCTCCCCCTTGTTCTTGACCAGTTGAGTAAGGGGAGCAGCTGCTCTCCCTCACCCTGCCCATGCCCCTCATAATCTTATACCCCTCTATCATAGAGTCAGACACTCTACAGAAACAAACCTTTCAGTCCATGCTGACCATGTTCCCATGATGTGGATGTGCCGCTGTTGGACTATGGTGGACTAAGTCTGAAGTCACACAGAGCCTGGTTTATTTGGAATCACACAAGCTTTAAGAGCACAACCCCTTCATCAGGTGTAGTGAGAGAGCAGGGCACACAGACACAGAGTTTATAGGCAGAGAGAACAGGGGCAGAGAGATCAAAAGATCGTACAACTGGTGTTAGTGGAATGTCAGAAAATAGGTGTCGGCAGGTGACCAAGAATGTTAGATGGTGACTAAAGTGTCACCAGCTGAATAACTAGCAAAGTGATGATTTATAATCTGATTAAGTGAGGTGAAGAGATAATTGCATATATTAAAAATAAGGTGGTGCTTGGAGACAAACCAAATGACTGGAATAACATGATAGGTAAAAGAGTCACATGCTGACGGTCTAACCAAAGTAATAAGTAATCCATAAACTGTGCAAACTAATTAAGATAGAGCGATCATAACAATTTAGCAAGGTGATGTTGTCAAAGCAGGACAGTAAGGAAGATTTTACAGATACAGAACAGTGGGTGGGGTCACCTGTGTGGGTGGGTGGGGAGCACAACATGATACCAAGATCAGAGTTGAGGCCATCTTCATGGATTCAGAACCTGGCCATCGTTATTAGCTCGGCTATTCTGTGTTGTTGTATTTCTCAAAGGCCACTTTGGAGGATGCTCACCCAACGATCGGGGGCTGAATGTCCATGACCGTAAGTGTTTCCCCACTGGAAGGGGACACTCCTGTCTGGCGATTTCTGCGCAGTGTCCATTCATCCATTGTTGTAGCCTCTGCATGGTCTCGCCAATATACCATGCCTTGGGGCATCCTTGCCTGCAGTGTATGAGATGGACAATGTTGGCCGAGTTACTTGCGCATCAGCCCTGCGCCTGGTAGGGCATGTTTCCATGTGCGATGGTAGTGTCCATGTTGAAGATCTGACAGTCTTGCGGAAGTAGCCAGGACAGGGCTGTATAGTGTTGTAGTCGATGCTGTCCTGAAAGCTAGCTGTGAACAATGGTCTACCTAAGGTTTGGTCGTTGTTTGAAGGCAAGACGTGGAGGCGTAGAAGATCTTGGCTCATTGACATTGATAATGTGTTGAAAGCTGTGAAGGGCATTACGTAGTTTCTCTGCTCCCGGGAAGTGCTGGATAATGAAGGGTACTCAATTGATCATATCCTGCATCCGTCTTCTGAGGAGCTCATTATGGTTTCTTGCTGTGGCACGTTGGAACTGGTGATTGATGAGTTGAGCATCGTATCTCATTCATACGACAGCATCCTTCAAACGCCTTTAGGTGTCTGTCATGTTCCCCTCATCTAAGCAGATCCTGTACATGCGTAGGGTTTGTCCATAGGGAATGGATTCTTTAATATGTTTTGTGTGGAAGCTAGAGAAGTGCAGCATCGTGAAGTTATCTGTAGGCTTGCAGTAGAGTGAGGTGTCCGTCCCTGATGGAGATGTGTGTGTCAAAGAATGAGACTAGTTCTGAAGAGTAGTCCATGGTAAGTGATGGTGGAATGAAACTTGTTGATATTGCTACATAGTCGATTCAGTGGTTCCTCACCATGGCTCCTGAGGAGGAAAATGTCATCAACACATCTGGTGTATAGTGTTGGTTGGAGGTCCTGTGCAGCAAAGAAGTCTTGTTTGAGCCTGTGCATGAAACCGTTGACATATTGGGGAGCATATCCTATCCCCATACCAGCTCTGTGTGTCTGGATGAAGAGCCACTTGTCAAAGGTGAAGACGTTGTGGTCAAGGATGAAGAGGATGAGTTGTAGGATGTTGTTTGGAAATTGGCAGTTGTTGGTACTAAGTACTGAGGCTGCTGCAGCAATGCCCCCATCTCGGAGGGATGCTGGTATAGAGCACTGAAACATCCATTGTGACAAGGAATGTTCCTGGTTCGACTGGTCAGTGGGTGCTGAGTTTTTATACGTCCTGTAGTGTCACTACAGAAGGTGGGGGCTCTTTATGCAATGATTTCAAGATGCCCTCGTCATAGCCAAAGAGTTTCTCACGCAAGGTCCCATTCCCTGATACGATGGGATATCCAGGTGTGTAGGCTATGTGTATCTTTGTAAGGCAGTAGAAGTCTCCTGTGTGAGTAGTACGTGGGATGAGAGTGTGTAGAGTACTCTGAAGGACTGGATCAAATGCCTTGATCAGTCTGCTGAGTTGACAGGCACGTTCTTTAGTCGGATGGGCAGGCAGTTGTTTGTAGTGTTTCTGGCTGTTCAGCTGTCGGTACACTTCCCTGCAACAATCTGTTTTATTCTGTACAATGATGGCTCCTCCTTTGTCCGCTGGTTTGATGACAATGTTGTGGTTGGTCCTGAGAACATGGATGGTGTTGTGCTGTGCCTTGGTGATGTTCTGCACGACCTTAGGAGCACGGCTGATGAATCTGGTGTTAACGCATCACTCGATGGCTTGAGCATACGCACCGAGCCTAGAGCAGCGGCCTTCTGGTTGGGGGGGGTTCCTTGTTCTTTGGTGTCTGCGCCACAGATCTCTCTGGCGACAGCTCTGATTCGTTGGTTGTCTCATTGAGCTCACTGCTGACATCTTGGGGTTTGTGTAAGAATTCTCGGAGCCTCATTTGCCTGATGAATTCCTCCGTGCCTGCCATGAGATCTATAGGGTCCATGTTGGTGGTGGGGGAGAAATTGAGCCCTCGGCTGAGAACTTCGCTCTCGGGTTGAAGGGTGTGGTCAGATAAGTTAATAATGGATTTCCCTGCAGTGGTACTGCTTGCAACTGTGGTGCCGGGGAGGCCTGGTTACTGCTGGCGGCGATGCTAACTTTCTCCAGTTTCTTGTTCCTGGTTTGCATGTAGGTGGTACAGTTCTGTGCCTAGTCTACTTGGACTTGTCTCATAACTGTTCTGCTGTACCTTGAGCGAAACCTGAGAATATGGACTCTGTCTCGATTTCAAGGCTGCACCATCTGCTGTAGAGTTGGTGTACGAGATGATTGAGGAATTTGCAATAGGTGTGACAGCAAAGATTTACCATCTGACACTCCACTCACACCTGGCGTATGATCTTTTGATCTCTCTGCCCTTGATCTCTCTACTTATTAATTCTGTGTCTGCATGTTCTTCTCTCTCATTGCCCCTGATGAAAGGGCTGGGCCGCACTCTAGAAGCTTGTGATTTCAAATAAACATGGTGTCGTGTGACTTCTGAGTTTGACCATGTTTCCAACCTAAACTAGTCCCACTTGCCAGCGTTTGGCCCCATCCCTCCAAACCATTCCTATTCATGTACTTATCCAAATGTCTTTTAAACATTGTAACTGTACCCACATCCACCACTTCCTCTGGGAGTTCATTCCACACACACGGACCACTCTCTGTGTAACAAAGTTGGCTCTCTTGTCCTTTTTAAAACTTTCTCATCTCACTTTAAAAATATGGCCCTTTGTTTTGAACTCCCCACCTTAGGAGAACAAAACCCTTTACCTATGCCCCTCATGATTTCTAAGCCTTCACAAGGTAACCCCTCAACCTCCCAGCATATCCAAGCTATTTTTATAATTAGGACACTCCATTCCAGGCAACATCCTGGTAAATCGTTTCTGAACCCTCTCCAATTTAATAATATCCTTCCTATAACAGGATGACCAGAATTACACACAGTACTCCCAAAGAGGCCTCTGTCAGGTCCCCCATCAACTTTCTCAGCTCCAAAGGAGACAACCCGATCATAAGAAGAGATTCTATAGTTACATGAAGGGAAAGTGGCTGGTTAAAAGTACAATTGATCTATTGAAGGCTGAGAGTTGGGATATTTTCAATGACCAATGGCAGATATGCTGAATAATTATTTTACTTCAGTATCCACAACAGGTAAGAAGGTTAAGTCACCAGAAGTCCCAAGGAAAGTAACAGGGGATCGGGGACAGGGTCTAAATAAAATTAGCTTAAGAAAATCATCAATAATGGGGAAATTATTGGAACTGGAGAGTGACAAATCCCCAAGACCTGCTGCCTTGCACGCACAGCTGTTAAAGGAAGTAGGAAAACACACTATAGCTACCCAAACCATAATCTTTCAGAGTTCTCTGGATTCGGGAGTTGTACCTCTGGACTGGAAATTTGCTCGTGTCATTCAATATCCTTCTATTGTCACATGTGCAGTGAAAAACATTTACAGCGTCTGCCTTCTTACAACAATATCTTAGGTACAAGTACCTGGGTACAACTTTTAGATACAGCAGAGGAATAAAAGTAGTTGCTTAATTACATAGTTCAAAATAAGTTAAAATAGGAACATATTAAGGGGTGAACATTACAGTGAGCATTACATGGTAAGGATTGTCCCCTCACACTGGCCTCTGTCTGCTCTTTGGCAAAGTTGACAGAGGGAAACCAGAGAATTACAAGTCAGTTAGCTTGTGGTCGGTGGTGGCGATCTATAATCAAGGATAAGGTGACTGATCGCTTCGAAAACGTCAGTTAATCAGGGAGAGTCAGCATGGATTCCTGGGGCCTAGGTCACGCCTAAGAAATCTCACAGAGTTGCTTTGACGAGGTGACAAGGGTTGTGCACGGAGGTGAGCCGATGGATGTTGTTTCAATGACCTTCCAGAAGGCTTTTAATAAAGACACAAAAAGCTGTCAGCTAAAGTAGGAGCCCACACAATTGAAGGCAGGTAACTGACATGAATAAGTAATTGGTTGAGTGGTAGAAAATAAAGAGTTGGAATAATGGGTAAGTACTCACAATGGCAATGTCTTGCAAGGACCTGTGTTGGGGTCTCAGTTATTCACAACATTCTGCTGACAATACAAAATTGGGCAGCATTATTCACAGTGCTGATCGCAGCATAAAATTACACAGGATATATTAGATTAGGTGAATGGGCTGTGGCAGATGGATTTTAATGTAAGATAATCTATTTTGGACCAAAAATAAGGATCAATCAGGGTATATTTTCAGAAGGCACAAAGTTAAATACAATGGATGTACCATGAGATTCGGGAGTTCAGGTGCATAGCTCTTTAAAACGCCATAAACAGGTGCAGAAAATAGTCAAGAAGGCTAATGGAATGCTGACCTTCATATCTAAAGAGCTGGGGTACAAGGATATAGATGTTATGCTGCAGTTATACAAAACCCTAGTTAGACCCCACTTTGAGTACTATGAGCAGATCTGGGCACTACATCTTTCAATGGATGTTTTGGGCCCTGGGCGGAGTTCCCTGCAGGATTAGAAACATGATACCTGATCTTCAGGGGTTAATTTGTGAGGAGAGATTAGATAAATCAGAACATTATGCTCGAGAATTTAGAAGGTTAAGGGGTAATCTATTTGAGGTCTTCAGGATATTCACAGAGAAGGACAGGGTTCTAAAGAACTATTTCCACTGATTGAAGGATCTAGACAGGGGACATGGTCTAAGAATTAGGGCCAGGCCATTCAGGAAAGGTGTTAGAAAGCATTTCTATTTGCAAAAAATAGTGGAGGTTTGGAACTCTCTTCCTTAAATGGTAGTTGATGCTACTTCAATTGTTAAACTTAAATGAGATGGACAAATTTTTATTAAGCAAAGGATATGGGTCCAAGGAAGGCATATGGAGTTAGGCCGCAGTCAGCCATGATCTTATTCAATGGCAGAGCGGACATGAGGGATTGAATGGCCTGCTCCTGTTTCTATGTTAACCAGTTTCTCTTCATAGCTGAAATGCTCCATTGCAGGCAACATCCTGGTGAATCTCTTCTGCTCCCCTTCAAATGCAAGAAGCCATCCTTTCTGCAGTGTAGTGAGCAGGACTGCATACAGTACTCCAGTTATAGCCTAAACAAAGACCTGAACAGCCCCAACATTGATCTGAGATAATGGGAACTGCAGATGCTGGAGAATCCAAGATAACAAAGTGTGAAGCTGGATGAACACAGCAGGCCAAGCAGCATCTCAGGGGCACAAAAGCTGACGAGGGTCTAGGCCCGCAATGTCAGCTGTTGTGCTCCTGAGATGCTGCTTGGCCTTCTGTGTTCATCCAGCTTCACACTTTATTACCCAACATTGATCTCTCTGCTCTTGTAGCCTGTGCCATGACTGAAATAGACACATGTCCTGTATCTTTTCTTAACTACCCTATTAACCCATCTTGCTACTTTTAGGGATTTGTGGGCAAACATCCCAAGATCCCTCTGTTACTCTGAGTTTCCTAGTGTCTTGCTGTTGTCTTGTTCCTTCTTCCAAAGTACCACACCTCACACCTTAATTCCATCTGTCGCTGACCTGCCCATCTGACCAATCCATTTATATCCTCCTGCAACTGAGTGGCTTCCTCCTCAGTATCAACCACCCGGCCAATCTTTGTGCCACCCACAACGTTAACTTTCCTCCCTTCCACATTCTCATCTATATTACCAACAATAAGGGTCAGAATACTGATTCCTGTAGTATGCCCCTACACACTGGTGGGAGGTGGGGGGGGTGGGGATGCTCCAGTGATAAAACTGCCTCCTGCCACCATCCTCTGTCTCCTGTCACAAAGCGAGTTTTCGACAGAAACTACTAACAGGACTCTATGAGGTTCACCTGCACATCTGCCAATGTGGTATACTGTATCCATTGTACCCGGTGTGGCTTCCTCTACATTGGGGAAACCAAGCAGAGGCTTGGGGACCGCTTTGCAGAACACCTCCGCTCGGTTCGCAGTAAACAACTGCACCTCCCAGTCGCGAACCATTTCCACTCCCCCTCCCATTCTTTAGATGACATGTCCATCATGGGCCTCCTGCAGTGCCACAATGATGCCACCTGAAGCAACTCATATTCCGCTTGGGAACCCTGCATCCCAATGGTATCAATGTGGATTCCACAAGCTTCAAAATCTCCCCTTCCCCCACCGCATCCCAAAACCAGCCCAGTTCGTCCCCTCCCCCCACTGCACCACACAACCAGCCCAGCTCGTCCCCTCCACCCACTGCATCCCAAAACCAGTCCAGCCTGTCTCTGCCTCCCTAGCCTGTTCTTCCTCTCACCTATCCCTTCCTCCCACCCCAAGCCGCACCTCCATCTCCTACCTACTAACCTCATCCCACCTCCTTGACCTGTCCATCTTCCCTGGACTGACCTATCCCCTCCCTACCTCCCCAACTATACTCTCCTCTCCACCTATCTTCTTTTCTCTCCATCTTCGGTCCGCCTCCCCCTCTCTCCCTATTTATTCCAGTTCCCTCTCCCCATCCCCCTCTCTGATGAAGGGTCTAGGCCCGAAACGTCAGCTTTTGAGCTCCTGAGATGCTGCTGGGCCTGCTGTGTTCATCCAGCCTCACATTTTATTATCTATGAGCTTTTAGCTTCTTTATCAGATTCCCATATATATTTTGACTGATATTTTAACCACTAATGCCATATGTTGTTCTCTTGATTATATTTTACCGTCCCTGTACCATGCCGTGTTCTGCTGGGATTTTACCCACTGTACCGTGCTGTGTTCTGCTGGGATTTTACTCACTGTACTGTGCTGCGTTCTGCTGGGATTTTACCCACTGTTCCATGGTGTGTTCTGTTGGGATTTTACCCACAGTACCGTGCTGTATTCTTTTGGGATTTGTCCCACAGTACCGTGCTGTTTACTGTTGGGATATTACCCACTGTACCGTGCTGTGTTCTGTTGGGATTTTACCCACTGTTCCATGGTGTGTTCTGCTGGGATTTTACCCACTGTACCGTGCTATGTTCTGCTGGGATATTACCCACTGTACCATGCCGTGTTCTGTTGGGATTTGTCCCACTGTACCGTGGTGTGTTCTGCTGGGATATTACCCACTGTTCCATGGTGTGTTCTGTTGGGATTTTACCCATTGTACCGTGCTGTGTTCTGGGATTTGTCCCACTGCACCGTGCTGTGTTCTGTTGGGATTTCACCCACTGCACCGTGCTGTGTTCTGTTGGGATATTACCACCTTGTATGGTCTTCACTGATACTGCGCCCCTCTGTAATAAAAAGTTTCGCGTCCCAGGCGTTTGGAAGAGGTCGGGTCCTTTCCTCCCCCTCCCCCGCTCGGACTCTCTGGGATGTTTCTCAGGCTCCTACAGTCCAGGATCTATCTCAGAGGGGGCTGGCCCAGGATCGGAGCAGGCGGCCGCCCCGCCCGTATTTAACCGCAGCCCCATTGAAACCGACACCACTGGAGGAGGGGGGGGTGGTGGTCCTTCATTCATTGCACGGTGCAATCTCTCCCTGTGTGTGTGTGTGTCCCTCTCCCCTTCAGCCTGCACCATGCGTGCACAGAAGAAACCGTTCCAAAGCGCTGCGTTGTCCCGGATCGTCCGCTTGTTGCTCTGAACCCGATCTCCTCTCCTGCCCGATCCCAAGTCGTCCTTCTCCTTTGTGTGAGGAAGAACCGAGCCAGCGGCGTGGAGACGTGGGACCCTGCGCTGGAGCGGGGTGCGATGTGCTGCCTGGGGCTGGGGGTAGGTGACATTGTTCAGCAGAGATCTGAAACTGGGAGCTGTGTAACTAACTGAGCCGTCTTTATGAGGGGAGGTGTCCACAACACATTGTTGGGGTTAGGTTGTTTCTGTTTAAAACACACACACACGTTGGTTATCTTTGTCACAAAAAATACCTGCTAGAAAATCCTCGGGTAGAAACTAATGCAGAGCGAGGGCAACTGTTTTTATTTGCAAAAAGATCTGGAAGTTGTGAGATTTTCAGAGTGCCGTGTTGGGTAGGGGGATGGGTATAATTGGCTTTTTTTATACAAACTCGATTGGTTTATTAAAATCCCTCTAACTTCTTGCAACTGTCATAATAGAAATGTTTTGGTCCCGTTAACTAATTTCTCCCTCTCCTGTTCCCTTCGCTGTTAGAGAGACGGTCAATAATGTTGTTTATTTCATTTTAAAGTGTTTGTGTTTTTGGATACTGGGGCTTGCGAGAAAGTTTCTGTTTGAACCGCAGTAGTTTGGAATAATGTTCCCAGAGCTGGGGGTGGAGGCGAGGTTTTGGGGGGTTGGGGGAGACTTTCTTTCAAAAGAAGAAACTTCAATCATTCCAGATTCGAAATGAGGCGCGTATGGTCTGGATTATCCTTGATCAAAGGGTTTGTTTTACAGACTGTTTAACAGAGCAGTTACAGTCTCTCAGCCCAAGTGCACTGAAATTAACTCTAGGTTCAACCCACGCTGCAGCATTACGTTGACCGTCCGTGCTGAAATCAGTCTAGGTTATCATTTATTGCTCATCCCGTATTGCCCAGAGGGGCAGTTAGGAGTCAAACGCGCATTGCTGCAGATCTGGAGTCGCACGTAGGTCAGACAGGGCGACGATGGCAGATTTCCTTCCCTAAAGCGCACTAGTCATTCGGATGGGTTTTCACGTGTGTGGTTAGATAGTCACCATTGGGCTAGCTTTTCATTGCAGATTGTTTGTTTATTAAATTCAAACCTCTCAACTGCCTTGGCAGGATTTGAACCCTCCGACACGTCAGCATTAAATGGGTTTTCTGGGTGACTAGTCCAGGGCCATTAACCGTGTCCCATGGCAGTGGCTTTTACTTAAAGTGTCTCTTTACAATTGAAAAGTTGTGTCACTGTAAACATTTGATTGACAGGCACAAATCAAACTTTTTTTAAATAAAATTGATCCCTGGGGTTTTATTGGTGTTTTGGGAAAATATTCCCCGAGTTTCCCTGTTTACAATATTCCCCGAGTTTCCCTGTTTACAACATACCCTGAGTTTCCCTGTAGACAGTATTCCCCAAGTTTCCCTGTTTATAATGCGCCCTGAGTTTCCCTGTTTACAATATTCCCAGAGTTTCCCTGGTTACAATATTCTCCAAGTTTCCCTGTTTACAACATATCCTTAGTTTCTCTGTTTACAATATTCCCCGGGGTTTCCCTGTTTACAATGTACCTTGAGTTCCTCTGTTTACAATGTACCCCGAGTTCCTCTGTTTACTATGTACCCCAAGTTTCCCTGTTTACAATATTCCCAAAGTTTCCCTGTTTACAATGTACCCCAAGTTCCTCTGTTTACAATATCCCCCGAGTTTCCCAGTTTACAATGTACCCCAAGTTTCCCTGTTTACAATATTCCCTGGGTTTCCCTGTTTACAATGTACCCCGAGTTCCTCTGTTTACAATGTACCCCGAGTTCCTCTGTTTACAATGTACCCCAAGTTCCTCTGTTTACTATGTACCCCAAGTTTCCCTGTTTACAATATTCCCAGAGTTTCCCTGTTTACAACGTACCCCAAGTTCCTCTGTTTACAATATTCCCCGAGTTTCCCAGTTTACAATGAACCCCAAGTTTCCCTGTTTACAATATTCCCCGGGTTTCCCTATTTACAATGTACCCTGAGTTTCCCTGTTTACAATATTCCCTGAGTTTCTCTGTTTACAATATTCCCCGAGTTTCCGTGTTTACGATATTCCCTGAGTTTCCCTGTTTACAACGTACCCTGAGTTTTCTGTTTACAATGTACCCCAAGTTTCCCTGTTTTCAATATTCCCTGAGTTTCTGTGTTTGCGATATTCCCTGAGTTTCCCTGTTTACAATGTACCCTGAGTTTTCTGTTTACAATGTACCCCAAGTTTCCCTGTTTACAATATTCCCCGAGTTTCCGTGTTTACGATATTCCCTGAGTTTCCCTGTTTACAATATTCCCCGAGTTTCTGTGTTTACGATATTCCCTGAGTTTCCCTGTTTACAACGTACCCTGAGTTTCTCTGTTTACAATGTACCCCAAATTTCCCTGTTTACAATAGTCCCCAAGTTTCCCTGTTTACAATCTTTTAGCAATTCAAGTCAAACTCTATTTCAATGGCGTGGCATTCTGGATTTTTAACCAGTGTTCTGGGGCTCAGTATTTGCTGTCTTGTTCCCTTCAGTCGTAATAAAGAGTGCCTACCATCTGTTTCTGCTGGTTCAGAGGTTTGGGCATTTTTCAGTCTCCCTGCGCCAGCAGTGTTTGGCTGCAGTTTTTCAGACTTAAGATGGTTTTGAATATGTACAAAATGAGGTGCTCGGTTGTAAGGTTGTTTTTTTTTGGAATAACTCATTGCTATGAAGTGTGGGCGTCATGATTTGTGTTGTGTACCTGGCTCCCAGTCAAAAGGCGTCAGGTCTGAACACCAGCTCCAGACAGTCCCAAAAAGCTGGAATTGTGGCTCGGAATTCTATTGCAAGGAAAAGGTGCATGATTAGGCCATTCAGCCCCTCAAACTTCCCCTGCCATCTGGGACATGTCATGGCTATCTGCTCCTGGCTTCAACTCCTCTTTTTTCTAACTCCTCAAAGCTCTAAACTCCACACTATTTCAAATAAAAATCCACCTTCCACCCTTAGGGTGGATAATTTCAGACATTCACTACATTGTGAGAGGAAACATTCCGTCACATTTAAGTTTTGAAGGAGTGTCCCCTTATTCTGTAACTGTGTCCCCTAGTTTGAGATGAGTGGAAACATTTTCTGAAAAAGGGTCCCGACCCAAAATGTCAACTTTCCTTCCCCTCTGATGCTGCCTGGCCTGCTGTGCTCCTCCAGCTCCACACTATGTTGTCTCTGACTCCAGCATCAGCAGCTCTTACTATCTCAACATCTGTCAAGCCCCGCTTAATCTTCCATTTTTCAATAAGATAACCCCTCCCCCCATTCTTCATAAAAAATAAAGGCTGAACTCGTTTAGCTGTTCTTGATAAATCAACCACTTCATCCCAGGAGTCAGCTTAGCGAATCTCTTTTGAACTGTTTCCAATGTCAGTATAGTCTTTCTTAAATACAGCGTCCAAAACTGTGCAAAGTATTCCAGGTGCAGCCTCACCAATACCCTGTTTTAAACAAGACTTTCTTGTTTTTAAACTCAATCCTGTAGCAACGAAGGAAGGTGATGTGAGAGGGGCTCCGCAACCCCTCCACTGTATGGGACCATGATAGCCATGCATGATGTACGACTGACCCTCTTTCAACCCCTCTTTCAACTGGCTTAATGTTGGTGATGCACACTGCACAAGCACTTTCTGGCAATCAACCTGCAAATCAACATCAAACAACACTTTTCACTGTATTTTTTAACGAGATATATGTGACAATGAATAAGTTAAATCAAAATCAAACCAAATCTTTCTGCAGTGTTACCCATGGCTCAGTTGGCATTGCTACCAACTTGAATCAGAAGGCTATGGATCAAGCCCCACTATTCAGATGTGGGCAGATCTGTCAGAGTTTCTCGGACAGTGCCACCTTTCAGATGAGATGTTAAATCTGAAACCCCAGTTGCGCACTGGATAGACTTAAATTAATCCCTCACTCAGTGGCTAGCACTGCTGCTTTCCAGTGCCTGAACCTGGGTTTGATTCCAGCCTCAGGTGACTGTCTGTGTGGAGTTTGTACATTCTCCCCGTGTCTGCATGGGTTTGCTCCGGTTTCCTACCACGGTCCAAAGATGTGCAGGTAATGGAGGATAAGCCATGGGGAATTGCCCACGATTTACAGGCTAGGTGCTTTAGCTGTGGGAATTGCAGTTACAGGGATAGGCTCCGGCTGGGTGGGATGCTCTTTGGAGGGTCAGCGTGGACTTGATGGGCTGAGTGGCCTGCTTCCAGACCATAGTGATTCAATGATTCTATGTTGAAGTGTCACTGAGAAGTTCACTTCTGGTATATCAGGGTCAATATTTATCATTCAACCAATATCTCATACACACATCTCCTAAATGCAGTCCCATAACTGTTTGTGGCATTGTAATCTGCACAACCTCCTGATACATCCCTGCCTTCCAATAGCGATGCCTCAAAACTGGTTAATCGGCTATAGAAAGTGCTTTGGGACATTAGGGAAGACCACATAGAATCAAGTTTGCCTCGTTGTTGTTCCAATCTGTTGTCGAAGAGAAAGAGTGCGAAGGTCCACAAATAGCAGCAACACTGACTCAACAGACGTTTGGTCTGCAAAGCTTTCCACGAACGAACAAAGAACGTGACAGCCTGAGAGCCAATATCTGCTGCTCAGTCTGACGGCCGGGGATTGTCGCTGGCATTCTCAAAGAGAGCTGTCATTGGTGAAGTAAATGTTTGGAAAAGCTACTAATATCCCAGAGCTGTGATAAGTGGCAGCGTTGAGTTTTGAATTGTGCATGAATGTCCGTCTGTCTGAATTGAGATGTGTATAAATGTTTAATGAGCTGTAAATCAGGACTCCTGTGTCCTGTGTCTCTGCCTGAAGGCAGGTCCTAGCCATTTTGATTGCTGAAGCTCCTTATGCTGAGCTCTTTTCTTGGTGGTTTCAATCCGAGCTGATTGCCTCTCAATCTCAGAGGAAGCAGGTCCCTGATTTAGGAGTTAACCCCACATTGTTCATGTTATTTTGACTGTTCTCCAACTATCTGATTGAATCAATCCATTTAAAATCTCAAAAGCTGTCATGCTAAGTAGACAGGCTGTCCTGTGCCCTATCTTCTCCAGTCTGTGTTTTTTGCCCTTGACATGGAACTGAGAGATAGGGGGGAGTTCACTTTTCAAATGTTGGTCTTGCTTTTCCATGTACTGTGCTCCGTGTTTGCTGGCTACAATTCTTACTGTTTGTTTTCTCAGTGAAGAGATTGACGTAGTTGTATCCCAGCGAGGTCAGTGCAAGAGAAGGGAGTCTTGCACTGCACCTCTCACCCTCGCCTGAGACCAAATTCCTGCCCAGTTGCTGCCAACCGGCTAAATTAAGACTGGAAAGAGAAGTTACGTTGGTACACTTGGTGTTCCAAATGAAATACATTTGAAGTGACGTCACTGTAGGAACCGGGGCAGCTATTTTGGCACAAAGCAGTGTTTTATAAATGATAGTGGAAAATGATTTATTTTTAAAGAAATGTTTTCAAATGATGTTGCTTGAGGGAGATGTATTGCCCGGGGGCTGGGAAAGCGCTTTATTGATTGCTGCCATCCATTTGAGAAGGCACCTTGCTTTAACATCTCCTGAGCATCGCAGGGCTGTTATGCAGCGCTGCCATGGTACTACATTGAGGGGTCAAGCCAGAATTTGTGCCGAGGTCTCTTGAGCCTTCAACCATCTGAGTCCACAATGGGAATGAAGCCGGTAAACTATGTGAGGACATAAGTGTGGTGCTGTTCTCGGCATGCTGGCCCATTGTGCCAACTCTGTATTCAGGAAAATAGGAGCCTTCTGTCAGCATTCTCCAGAACAAAGAGACCTTAGGGAGCAGGTTCATAGTTCCTTGAAAGTGGTGGATGGGATAGGTAGGTGTTTGGTACGCTTGCCTTTATTGGTCAGTGCATTGAATATAGGAGTTGGGAGTCATGTTGTGGCAGTACAGGACATTGGTTCGGTCACTTTTGGAATACTGCCTGCAGTTCCAGTCTCCCTGCGAAATGAAAGATGTTGTGAAATTTGAAAAGGTTCAGAAAAGATTTACAAGGTAGTTGCCGGGGTTGGAGGGTTTGAGCTTTCGGGAGATGCTGAATAGGCTGGAGCTATTTTCCCCAGAGCATCGGAGGCCGAGGGGTGATCTTATGGAGGTTTATAAAATCACGAGGGGTATAGAGAGGGTAAATAGACAAGGTCCTTTCCTCAGTGATAATGGGAACTGCAGATGCTGGAGAATCCAAGATAACAAAGTGTGGAGCTGGATGAACACAGCAGGCCCAGCAGCATCATCATCTGATGAAGGGTCTAGGCCCAAAACGTCAGCTTTTGTGCTCCTGAGATGCTGTTTGGCCTGCTGTGTTCATCCAGCTTCACACTTTGTTATCTAAGGTCCTTTCCTTGGTGTGGGAGGCGCCAGAACTAAAGGGTGTAGGTTTGAAGTGAGAGGGGAAAGATTTGAAAGGGACCTAAGGGGCAACTTTTTCATGCAGAGAGTGTGCATGTATGGAATGAGATGCCAGAAGCAGTGATAGAGATTGGTACAACATTTAAAAGGCATCTGAATGAATACATGAATAGGAGGTATTTAGAGGGATATTGGCCAAATGCTGGCTAATGGGATTGGATTTATTTAGGATACCTGGTTGGCTTGGATGAGTTGGACTGATGGATCTGTTTCCATCCTGTATATCACTATGACTCTATGACTTAAGGAAGAGCAGGGGGGAAAGATGGCTAAATGTTAATGGTGTTGAGATTGGCTTTCAACCACAGCTGAACACATATGGTCAGTTTGCACTTTCACATGAGGTGGACCAATTATAGATTGGGAAAACATTGATTACAATATAAATTTCTGGTGTTGGTAGAATAGTAAAAATCTCAGTAGGGCAGCACAGTGGCTCAGTTAGGGTGGCACAGTGGCTTAGTTAGGGTGGCACGGTGGCTCAGTTAGGACGACACGGTGGCTCAGAGGGTGGCACGGTGGCTGAGACGGTGGTACGGTGGCTCAGAGGGTGGCACGGTGGCTCAGAGGGTGACACGGTGGCTCAGTTAGGGCAGCACGGTGGCTCAGTAGGGTGGCACAGTAGCTCAGTGGTTAGCACTGCAGCCTCACAGCACCATGGACCCGGGTTCGATTCCAGCCTCGGGCGACCGTCTGTGTGGAGTTTGCACATTCTCCCCATGTCTGCGTGGGTTTCCTCCGGGTGCTCCAGTTTCCTCCCACAGTCCAAGGATGTGCAGGCTAGGTGGATCGGCCATACTAAATTGCCCATAGTGTTCAGGGGTATGAGGGTTATAGGGGGGATGGGTCTGGGTGGGATATATCAAGGGACAGTGTGGACTTGTTGGGCCTGTTTCCACACTGTAGGTAATCTAAACTAAAAAAAAGATAGAAATGCATGCATTTGTATTGCAATTTTCAGAAGTTTAAAAGTGCTTTATAGCTAATGACGCTGCCTTGTGATGGAATCACAGTCCTCATGTAAGTCAAGTAGCAGCCAGTTTGTGTATGGTAAGTTCATACAGACAGAAATGTGATAGCGACCTGTTCATCTGTTTTTAATGTTAATTGATGGGCAAGTATTGCTGAAGACATTGTGTTAACTCATGAGTAAAAGAAGAGAAATGTGTCAGCACTAATGACAGCAAGCCATTCTAGGATACAATGAACAAAAATATTGGATAATGTCTGTGTGACGTCTCCCCAGCACCATGTGTTTGGATGTAATAGCCATCAGTCACTGCCGGTTGGCCATAAATTTTCTGATTTGATGTGATTTGGTTTATTATTGACACATGCACCTAAGTACAGTGAAAGGTTCCTTCTGATGTGGTTTCTTTCCCATGCCTATTAACTGGTGCAGTTCAGGTATGTTGTGAGGACGTAGGACTTAGAAGCAGGGAGGAATATGTCATTCAGCCCTTCTAATCTGCTCCACCATTCATCATAACCAAACCGATCTGGATGTGGCCACTGCTTATAATTCCTGTTTTGGCTATCTGTCAAGTTTAGCCTCGACTAAATTCAATGACCCAATGTCCAGGATTGTTTGGGGAAGGGAATTATGACCCTCTGAGTGAAAAAAAATTCTCATTCCTTTCTTAAAAACAAGACCTCATCTTAAAACTGTGTTAGTGAGTTCTTGCCTCATTGTTACCTGTGAATGCAGAGGTAACATGACCTTGATCAGTCTATACAGTGATGTCAGATGGATAGAAATTAAAGATCCATCTCTTGTCTCAAACAATGATGACATCATTGAACAAGATATTTGCAAAACATGGAATCCGAGGCCTTGCAATCTCAGAGACTGAAGCAATGAGAGTTTAATAGAGTTCACAATATCATATGGAATTGTTCACATCACTAACTCTCCATGATCCCTTCAAAAGCCAGCAGTGAAGCTGAAAGAGGAATGTGTGCAGTGGGAGCAATGCTGAACAAGAATAATAATGTCCAACTTGCCATTCTGAGCTGTTGTTCAGCTCCAGAATGGATGAGCTCCATGAGAACTCCTCATGGGAAGAAGATTGAGACCCAGCTTGCTCAGCTCCCACACACATTCATGGGTGTGTACGTGGATGGCTTGGACAAAGTGAGGGGTGAAAGAGAATGATTGTCATTCCAGTTGGATGGGAATCTGCGGCAGACATCACCCAGTTTGACCTCCGGCCACAACAGCCAGTTTGGATTTGAGACCGAGCTCATTATGGACAGGTGATATATCAGATGTTACATCCTTGTTGGGGGCATGCCCCATTTGGATTGAAAATGCCAGAGTTATACCGAACTGATGTGAACTATTTGTTGCATAGGAGCAACATTCTACACAGGTAAAACAGACATCAATGAAGCCAAACAGACCACAATTACTGCATCTACTGAGAAATACAGATGATGGATTGATTGTGAAACTGGAGTCATCTGCCCAACCTCCTTCTGTCTGGCAGAGTCCGAAAGACCACCACAGAGAGCTCAAATTCCTAATCTTGGGAGTTGGGAGGCAGGTTAAAGATTTGCATGAATCCCTCCAGTCCTGTACAAGGTTGCAATGATTGCCGGACTGCATTCCAATAGGAGCGTGCAGACTGACTATACCCTCTTGATCATTGCGTTCAGCTTGGTCCACATTCAGAAAGATCTCCTGGGGGCTGAACATATTCGACCTGCTGGGAAATATTCAGTTTCAAGGATTGTAATTCACTGTCAGTGTGGATACAGAACTTCACTTGCCTCCAGCAAATGGCCCAGAGCCTCTTTCATCTTCTTTTAGTGTCTTGATATAAATCTGCTTCTTCTGGCACTAATTTCCTGGTTGGATTTCCAGGCAGTGTGTCGTGCGGTGCTTAATGGATCATTCACAGTGAAGGCACGAGTTGAGCATCCGCTTCAGAGCCTCACTGAATGATACTGCGTGATTCATTTTTGGATGTGGAGAAGTTCCACGCATGGATACTAGAATGTGGGCAATATTTTCCAATCAATAACAGAAACAATGATCAGTGGAGTGACTTTACTGTAGCAAAATGTCCCAAGACACTTCACAGGAGTGTGACAATTTCCCACTGGGTCTCACAAGGAAATGTTAGGAGCTTTGTCAAAGAGAGAGGTTTTGTTAAGGATGACAGAGGGTCAGAGGGTTTGCAGAGGGAATTCTAGAGCCTAGAGCTCAGGTAAGCGGAGACACAGCCACCCCACAAGATGAACCCCTGGTCATATCAATGAGCTGACTGTACTTAGCTAGTAACACCAACCTCCAAGGAGACCAGCAGGGTCTGGTCCAGTGGGACACAAACCCGGCTTTGCCCAGTTTCAGTGCCCTTTGGTCTTTAGAATTGGAATGAGTTGTTGCTGCCCTCATTACTCCCTCAATGGATAATGCTAAACCCATATCTGCAACTGAAGAAATAAGATACAGGGTGAGCAATGTTTGAGATTGGGTTTATACACTACCTCTCACCCTCAAGGTCTCCGTGTTTAAACCTTTGCACCCACGGAGAGAGAATGCTGCAACTGTACAGCTGAAGCAGATGAGCAGGTTTTAAACAGATTTTGAGCGCAAGACTGAAAGGCGACAGAGAAGTACTTTAGATCAGAGATAGCAGGGACTGCAGATGCTGGAGAATGTGAGATAACAAGGTGTAGAGCTGGATGACCACAGCATCAGAGGAGCAGGAAAGCTTATGTTTCGGGTCTGGATCCTTCTGAAAAAGGGTCAGCTTTCCTGCCTCTTTGATGCTGCTTGGCCTGCTGTGTTCATCCAGCTCTACACCTTGCTATCTCTTATACTTTAGATCAGCAGGTCAGGAGAATTAATTATAAAGTCTTATTTTTTAAAAAGAAAGTTTGCGGGATGTGAGCATTATCCATTTCTAATTGTCCCTGGGGAAGGTAATGGTGAGCAATGCCCATGAACCTCTGCAGTCTGTGAAATGTAGGAACGTTGGGATATAGCAACAGGAGTAGGCCACTCGGCCCATCAATCATGTTCTGGCATTTAGTGAGATCACGGCTGACCTTTGGCCCATATCTCTTAATGCCTTCGCATCCCAAAACAATTACCTCAGATTTAAGATTAACAACAGATACAGCAGTTTAAATTTCACCATCTGTCATGGTGGGATTCAAACCCATGTCCCTACAACATTAGCCAGGAGTCTGCTGTTAGTATCCCAGTGACATTATCAGAATGCTACCACCTTTCCTTGCTCGCACCTTCAATGCTTTTGGGGAGACAGTTGTATGATTTTGACTCAGCACAGTGAAGGAACATTGATGTAGTTCCGGGACAGTATGGTCATGGTTAGAGTTAGGGTTAGATTCAGCAAATAACACTCTCTTGTTTTATCATACTGAGCTGAGGGAGACTGCATTTGCACAATGTTCCCATGTGTTTACTGCCTTTATCCTTCTAAATGCTATTACCACAATACAACAAACCTGCCAGTAGTTTATAGGTCATTACAGATTTTAAATCTCAGGTTGACCACAGGCAGTTGAGTGTACTGGATATATGCTGCCTCCTTTCACCTGTAGTCTTGGCTGATGTGCAGCTGCCCTCTCTAATGTTCCGAAACTCCACTCTGACAAATGGTTTCTAGCCCCTTTTACACAGTTGCCAGTGCTTGGGTCTTTTTGGTGTGACATGATTTGCGCTTGATGTTATGAATTTAGTCCCGACCCTTATATTCTTGACCTTTATGCGTTCAGGTTAGTCATAGAGCCATACACTTATACAGCATGGAAAAGACATTTAGATCCAACTTGTCCATGCTATCCTGACACACTAAATTAAATTAATCCTGTTTGCTGACATTTGCTCCATATTCCTCTAAACCCTTCCTATTCAAATACCCATTCTGAGGCTTTTAATTATTGTAATAGTGTCACTTCCTCTGGCAACTCGTTCCATAAAAACACCACCCTCTGTGTGAAAAAGTGGCCCCTTAGGTCCTTTTAAATCTTTCCCCTCTCACCTTAAACCTATGTCCTCTAGTATTGGCTCCCCCACCCCAGATAAGTTCATCTTATCCATCTTAGCCACTCAAGATTATCTTTCACCCTATGACGCTCCAGGGAAAATAGCCCCAACCTATTCAGCTTCTCCCAATGGCTCAAACCCTGCAACATTCTTGTAAATCTTTTCTGCATCCTTTCAAGTTTCACTTTTGGCATCACCAGTAAAGATCAGATGGATTCTCGATAAACCAACAGTGCTTTACCAGACCAGTCGGGGATGAGCAGTAAATGCTGTACTAGTCAGCAACATCCACACGCCATGGACAAATTGGGGGAAAGGAGATGACCGTCAGGAATTGGCAATGTTTGTGATCTACCTTAGAAATTGGAGTTGAAACCAGTTCATTGCCTTGAGTTCATTGAACAGATATGAAGAGCTTAAAGCCCAAAAAAAAACGAAACATTGTCACCTTTTCGTGGTCTCCATATTCATAAAACACAATGTTAGTGCGATTCTCAGCATTTACAAAATACAACATTAATATCATTACACGCTAACTTGAATTATGTTAACATTCAAAGGATTATATTCAATGGCGGGGTGATATGTGAGGACAAGGGGGATTCTGTCTTTGCTTTTGTTGGGGGGAGAGGGTGTGAAGGCAGAGGTGCGGGAAACACAAGGGATGTGGTTGTGCCATCTTCAGTTGATGGATACGATGTATAGGAATGATTTAGAGGTGAATCAAGATCTATGTGTCCTTGGACTCCAGCCTCTAAAAGTAATCATGTAGCAAGAGGTGAAGAAGACTAATGGTATGTTGGCCTTCATAGTGATAGGATTCGAGAACAGGAGTAGGGATAACTTGCTGTAATTTATCAGGGCCTCAGTGGGACCACACCGAGAGTAGTGTTGCAGTTTTTATCTCCTTATCTGAGGCAGGATGTTCTGGCTGCAGTGGGGGTGCAACATTTTTTTACCAGACTGATTCCTGGGATGGCAAGACTGACAAGAAAAGAAAGACTGGAATGTTTATGAATATTTTCAGTGGAACTCAGATGCGTGAGGGGGATCTAAAGAAACCCAGAGAATTCTAACAGGACTAGATATGGTAAATGCATAAAGGGTGCTCCTGAGATCTGGAACCAGGGCTACAATCTAAAAGGTCATCTTTAGGTCCTTTTTAGGACTGAGATGAGAACTGTCATCACCCAGAGAGTGGTGAGTCTGTGGAATTGTCTGCTGCAGAAAGCAGTTGAGGCCAAAACATTGAATATCTAAAGAAGGAGTTGATATAATTCTAAGGACTAGGGAGAACAAGGGGTACAGGGGAGAAAGCAGGTACAGGGACTGAGTTGGACGATCAGCCATGATCAGTTTGAATAGTGGAACAGGACCAATGATCTGCCACATTTTCGCCTGCAAGCTCATGCCGACGCACTGAGCAAAGACTCTGGAGAAACAAAAAGGGCTGAACAAGTCACCACAAACTCTCCCTGCTCCTACGGCAGGGCCCTGGCACAGTAAGTGACAACATTTCAAATATAGTCACTTCAAACGGGAATATCCTGAAAGGAAAGAAGAACTGACGCAGGAGCTAACACTGTCGGTACTGTCTCAGAGTCAAAACCTGTAGGTGGGGGGTAGGGGAGTTGCCAAATTTGCGCAGAACACAAAAACAGCAGGTGGAACGGCAAGTTGTGAGAGGGATACAGACTGTGTACAGAGAGCTACGGAGAGGTTAAGTGAGTGGGCAAGAAGTTGGCAAATGGAGTATAGTGTGAGAAAGTGTGAGTTGCTCATTTTGGAAGGAAGAAGAAAGGAAAATCTAACTGCAGAGAAACTATAGAAAGCTGCAACACAAAAGGACTTTAGGGAGGTGGAAATTGTGCATGAAACAGAGAAAGCTAGTACACAGGTGCAGCAGGTAAACAAGAGGGCTAATGCAATGCTGTCCCTTATTTCAACGGGATTAGAGTATGAGTGTAGGGAAGCCTGACTGCAACTGTACATGGTGCTAGTGAGACCACAGCTGGAGTATTGTGAGTGGTTTCCATCCCTTATTTAAGGAAAGATGTAGTTTGATTGGAAACAGCTCAGGGGACGTTCACTGGGATGATCCCTGGTATGGAGGGATTGTCTTATGAGCGAATGTTAAACAGTTTGTGATTCTACTCACTGGAGTTCACAAAAACGAGAGGTGACCTTATTGAAACATACAGGATTCTTAAGCAGCTTAATAAGTTAAATACTGAGAGGATGCCTCCACTCATGGGAAATTCTAGGACCGGAGGGCATAGTCTCAGAATTAAGGGACACTACTTTAAGAATGAAGTGAAGAAGTATTTCTTCTCTCAAAGGTAACAAGATGTCGAGCTGGATAACACAGCAGGCCAAGCAGCATCAGAAGAGCAGGAAGGCCGATGTTTCGGGCCTAGACCCTTCTTCAGATAAAGGGTTTTCTTCTGAAGAAGGGTCTAGGTCCAAAACGTCAGCTTGGCCAGCTGTGTTCATCCAGCTCTACACCTTGTTATCTCAGATTCTCCAGCATCTGCAGTTCCTGCTGCCTCTTCTCTCAGAGAGATGTGAGTCTTTGGAATGCCTTGCCACAGAGAGCTGTGGGGGCAGAGTCCTTGTGTATATTTGAGGCCGAGATTGATAGGTTCTTGATCAGTCGGGGAATCAAAGGTTACAGGGAAAACCCCAGAAGTTGGACATAAAAAGAATCAGGTCAGCCATGATCCTATTGAATGGCAGAGCACGTTTGAAGGGCTGAATGGCCTACTCCTGTTCATGTTTCTTACGGTGTTATGGTTCGAGAATCAGTAGCTTTGGTGAGGGTAAATGGCTTGGCCGCTTGATCTATGGCGTCCAGTTGAACAGCACCTATTTTCTTCTTTGCAGACACGTGGGAAATGGGTGAGGAGTTTTCTTCGCCCCAATTTGTGGTAAAATAGAGCTGAAATTTGAGATCCCTTTGTGCTGCCAATGCTTACATACCAGGTTATGTTTGCTAAGACACATCTGACTGACTTGTACCAAGACAATATCCTGCTCAGCTTAATCAATTTTAACAATTCCTGAGAAACATCTGTCCAAATTCTCTGCCCTCTAGTTTAATAAACAAAGAAGCATTGGTATTTCAAAGCCCCATACTTGGGATTCAATTAACCTTCACTGGAAAAGAGTTGGCTGTAAAATTAAGCTCAACAGCATTAGCCTTTTCCCAGCAGATGTGCCTAAGATTATAGCTTGTGAATTCAGATCACTTACTGCAGCCTCAGCAGAGAGGAACTTTCAAAAGTATGCTCAGATTTAGGCTAACATTTACAATGATTAGACTATGGGCAAAATTTGAAAGTAAGTTTCTTCTAATAGTTCAAAAGTACAGTAAAATGTCACTTGAAAAAGGTGTAAGTTCTTAATTGTCTGTAAGTTATGCAAACTGCTAAACTTTGAAACTTAGAAAGATTTATTTGCAATGTTTTTCGTGACGTGGCACAGTAAGAGGACAGCAGGCTGAGAAGTATTGTCTTTTCTACATTCTTGTTTATTGAATAATCCCATTGGTAAGGTGCAGGAGGCACTCACACAGGAGTCAGTGTTCAGGATCTGCCTGACCCAGTAGGAAATGAGGTCGGGCAGTTTTCAGTCAGCCCTTCATGAACAAATAGGCCAAAATGGTCTCTAAATCCTGCCGCTTGTTTCCGTGCTGTAAAACTCTATATTTGATGAGGTTCCTAGGCTACGTTAGCAGGTTAAAGAATGGGAAATTTTGCACAGCACGACTCCAGAAAAAACAAGAAACTAAATGGGTGCTAATCCACTTGGCTCAATGGAAGTTAACTTTAACATTCATTGCTTGGGAACATTACAAAAACAAAATCAGTCCCTGAATGAGCATAAAATGTAAAGATATCGAGAGTGGCTGCGTGTGTTGAGTTCTGAGTCAGGATTTGCTCCTTCAAGGTATTCTCATGATGCCAATGCAGTTGATTTGGAGGAACAGATGCATTGCAGTACTGAGGGAGTGCTGCACTGTCACAGGAGCATTCCATCCAGACCATGGAGTCATAAAGATGTACAGTATGGAAAAAGCCCCTTTGGTCCAGCTCATTCATGCTGGCCAAATAGCCTAAATTAATCTAGTGCCATTTGCCAGCATTTGGCTCGTCTCCCTCTAAACCCTTCCTATTCATGTCCCCATCCTGATGCCTTTTAAATGTACTGGCCCCCACCACTTCCTTTGGCAGCTCATCCATACATGAGCAGCATCGATGATATCGTTGATGTATCGGAGAAGGAGTTGTGGGTGGGGGCTGGAATAGGACTGGAACAAGGAACGTTCCATGTACCCCATGAAGAGACAGGCATAACTCGGGCCCATGTGGGTACCCATGGCAACGCCTCTTACCTGAAGAAAATTAGCGGAATTAGAGGAGAAGTTGTTGAGGGTGAGGATGAGCCAAGTGGAGGAGGTCGATGATTGTTCAGATCTTTGCTCCAGGAAGAAGTGGAGAGCCCTAAGACCCTCCTGGTGAGGAATGGATGTGTAAAGGGATTGCACGCCCATGATAAAGAAGAGGTGGCTGGAATGTGCAAACTGGAAGTTTTGAAACTGGCGTAACGTGTCAAAGGGATCACGGATTGGACCAGAGGAGAGAAGACTGAGTCAAGGTAGGAAGAGATGAGGTCTGTGGGGCAGGAGCAGGCTGAAACAATGGTTCTGCCTGGACAGTCCTGTTTGTGGATTTTTAGAAGGAGGTAGAAGCAAGCTGAGCGGGGCTCAGGGTCTATCAGCTCGGAAGCAGTGGTGGTGGGGGTCACCAGATGAAATGAGATCAGTTACTGTAGTAGATACAATGGCCTGAAGTGTCATGGTGGGGTCATGGTCCAGGGAAAGGTAGGAGGAAATATCTGAGAGCTGGCGTGCAGCCTCTGCAAGGTAGAGGTCAGTTCGCCAGGCTACAACAGCACCATCCTCATTGGCAGGTTTAATGACAAAGTCAGGATTGGATGTACGTGCACAGAGTGCAGACAGTTCGGAGGGAGATATGTTGGATTGGGTGAGGGGGCCAGAGAAATTGAGGCGATCAATGTCATGTCAACGGTTCCCAGTGAACAGATTGAGGGCAGGTAGAAAGTCAGAGGCAGGGGTCTGGGTTGAGGGAGAGTATTGGATGTGGGCAAAGGAGTCTGTGGGACGGGGAGAGGACTCTTGTCTGAAGAAATGGACACACAGACGAAGATGATGGAAGAGTATTTGAAATTCTTTAAGGTGGTGACACAGAGGAATAAAGCTAAGGCCTTTGCTGTGTACAGAACATTCAGCCTGGGAGACCGGGAGGCTGGGAGGGATACTACATACTCAACAGGAGGTGGGGTTAGGGAAGGGAACGGAGTCAGAGGGAAGGAGAGGAGAGGAAGTTTCCAGAGGGTCATGGGTATCTCTAAGTTGTTGTATCTTGTGGGCAAAGAAGAAGTTTCTGTTTAGCCCAGAGAATGAACCGGAGGATGAAGTGGAACTGCAGAGTGGTGTAGCCCTGAGCCAGTGTGACAAGAGGCTGTTGGAGCGAAATGTCGAGGGTGTGCATGTGACACCGCATGGCACTGAGTGTGGATCTCAGGATGCAGCGAGAGCAGCTGTCTGTGGAGCGTTGAACATCACGGAGATATCTGTGATTCTGGGAGGATTCAAAACACGAGGGATGAAACTTCAGTTGGAATCCACGTGGGGTGATCCTGAGCTGGAGGCAGTTGCTAAAGAATGTGATATGGCTGTGGAAATGGGTTTTAGCAAATACCTGCTCAAACACCAGGGGTGACTGGGAAATTAATGTCAATAATGAAATGGACAAGAAGAAAGATTGGAACGGAAATCCCATTGGAGAAAGGAGCAGAACATCTTCAAGATGCTCAGCCCTACAAGAGATGTGGCAGTGAGTTAAGTATTGAATAAAAACCAAAAGAACTGTGGATGCTGTAAATCAGGAACAAAAAAACAGAAGTTGCTGGAAAAGCTCAACAGGTCTGGCAGCATCTGTGAAGAAAAACATTTTGGGCCCAGTGATGGTAGCTGGGAAGAGGTCGGTTTATGTGCAGAAGATAGTGATGGGAAGTGGGTAGGGAGTAAACAATGTGAGTCAGATGATGGACAGGTTGTGGGGAGGAGAGAGTTTGAAGCTGGTGAAGTCAATATTCAGGCTGTAAGCTCCCAAAGTGAAATATTAGGTGTTGTTCCTCCAGTTTATGTTTGGCCTCACTCTGACAGTGGACGAGGCCAAGGATGGACATGTCACCAGGAGAGTAAGAGTGGGAATTAAAGTGAATGGCAACCGTAAGGTTAGGTTGGTTGGTGTATGTAGAGTGCAGGTTCTCTGTGAACTGGTCTCCGAGTCTGCGTTTGGTGTCTCCGATATAGTGGCTCCACCCCCCTCCCTCTATTTACTTCTGGGCTCCCCTCCCCGGTCCTGACAAAGGGTTCCAGCCTGAAACATTGACTTTCCTGTTCCATGGGATGCCATCTGACCTGCTGTGCTTTTCCAGCTCCACATTTCTTGACTCTAGCTTGCAGCATCAGTGGTCCTTACTCTGTCTAGATGTTAAACAGAGGCCTCACCTGTACTCTGATATGGATGGTGAGATATAGATACGCTGCTGAACGGAGTGCAGCTGTCCCTTGCTGTTATTACAGCTCGGTTATTTGCTCATTGATCAACCTGTTGTCTGTGGGTGTGTACAAATGCTTGTAGAAGCTGGAGTAGGCGTCAAGGCCCTCAAAACTGCCCCACCATTCAACAAGATCATTGGCTACCCCACCTGTAGGCTCACCTCCACTTCCCTGCCTGCACCTGATGACAATTGACTTCCTTGTTAGTTACAAATTTATCTGCCTCTGCCTTAAAAAATATACAATGATCTAGCCCCCCAACAAATCTCTGGGGGAGAGGCGACCACAGATTCATGATGTTCAAGGAGAAAAGATATTCTCTTCATTTGCATCTTAAATGGAAGACCCCATATTTCAAACTGTGAACCTCTGGTTCCAGTTGTAATGAGCAATTTGACTGCAATGCTTCCTTCCTTATAACAGGGACCACACTGCAAAGCTAATTAGATCTAAAGCACTTTGGGAAGTTGCATGGTCAAGGATGGTGCATTGTGAAGGCAAAACCAAGTTTTGTTTTTAGATATGGACTGAATAATGTGAAAGCTGAAAGAATTGCTGATGCTGTAAATCAGGAACAAAAACAGAAGTTGCTGGAAAAGTTCAGCAGATCTGGCAGCATCGGTGAAAAAAAAATCGGAGTTAACGTTTCAGGTCCGATGACCCTTCCTTTGAACTGTTCTGGACTTAAGGTTCTAATGGTGATCATGAATCCATTGCTGATTGTCGGAAGACTACATTTACTTCACTAATGCCCTTTAGGGAAGGAAACTGCAGCCCTTACCTGGTCTGGCCTGCATGTGACTCCAGACCCACAGCAATGTGGGTGACTTAACTTCCCGCTGGGCATTTAGGGGATTTGCAGTGCTAATCTAGCTAGCGACACCAAGATCCTGTGAATAAAAAATTCAGGAGAGGCAGACTGAGAGAGGGAGAAGGGGATAGGCACAATGAAGCTTATTTGGAGAGGTAGGAGGGACACAGTGGGCTGAATGGCATTCTTCTGTGCCTTACTAATCTTTTGATTCTGTGAGATGAAGGAGAAGAATTGGGGGGGGAGGAGGAGGCGGGAGTGGTTACAATATCATACTTAGACGAAGAAAGATGGGAGTGAAGCATAAATAACCAGCAGGGACTGTTTGGCCCAAATGATCTATTCCCATGCTACGTGTCATCATGTTGAAATAATATGATTTAAAGTGAAATTCAAGTCGGAATGGCAACATTGTCAAAACGCGACTGATATAGACTGCCCCATGGGCGACTCTCTATAATGACTTATTTCTGTCACTGTTTGTGGATTTGGGGGTCATTCTGGGCTTGCTAGTGCAAACACACTCCACAGATACTGCAACATAGTGCTGCTTGTATTCCCCTTGGGTCAACATCTTGCTACATTTGATCAGAGTTGTGCGTCGCCAATTAAAATGTTTCCCTGTCTCCACTGAATGAATGGCTCTTTCTTAAAGCTTGGCTCTGCAGCGTGCAAGTCCAAGACTGGGTCATTGTACATTACTGCAAAGATCTGTTTACCTCAGTAATACAGAGAGGAACGGTTTGAAATAAGGTGCTTATGGATTCAAGTCTCAACAGAGATGAGCACAAAATCTGGGCTGGTACTTTACCACAGTATTGAAGGATGCTATATTGTTGACAGCACAGTGTTATCTAATCTATGAAATAATAAGCAAAAACCTATCTTCTCTCTTAGGTACATTCTTTGGCATGTTTTAAAAAAGGAGGATTTTTAGCTAATATTTATCCCTTACTAAGCATCACTTAAGCAATTATTATTTTTGACTGTTACCATGCTGATGTTTGTGGGAGCTTGTTGTGTACAAACGGACTGGTCAGCATGGATGGGTTGGGCTGAAGGGCCTGTTTCTGTGCTGTGTGAATCTAGGTTTGCCATGTTTCATACACTACGGCAGTGCCAATGTTTCAAAGGCACTTGATTGTCAGTAATGCGCTGTGGGACCACCGGTGGCCGTGACACATGCTATAGAAGAGGAAGTTTTGTTTCAGTGCGTTCTCGTGAATCTTGCTCCTCTCACTGTGAATCCTGTCATGGTTGAAGAGCTGCGGGTTTCAGACCCTAGCTGAATCTTTAGAAATTTTTTTCTGTTTGAGTATGTATTGCTGGTAGCCTGGTGCTCTCGGAGTTGAGGGTTTGAATTCCACACAGCCTGCTGATAGAATTTTAATCTAATTCAAAATAAAACCTGGAATTGAAAGCTCCTCTCAGGAATAGTGACCTTTGTTATCACTGTATATTGTGATTGAAGCCTATCTGGTTCACAGATATCCTTTTAAGAGAAGAAAATCTGTGATCCTTCCCCAGTCTGGTCTACTTGTGACTCCAGACCTACAGCGATGGTGTTGACTCTTAACTGCTGTTTAAAATAGCCCTAGGAAGCCGCCCAGTTTATTGAAAATGGGTAACAAATACTGGCCTCTGCCAGTGCTGCCCACATCCTATGAATGAATAAATACTCAAAAAAAAGCAGCCACCTTAAATAGCTTCATCATTCCTCATGTCCACATTGTGCTAGTAGAATTGAAATCCCAATAGTGTCCAGGTTTGCTCCTGAAGAATGAGGTCTTTCCTTCAGGTACTGTGCTGGCAGAGAGCATGAGCTGAGCCAGAATCAACACCTACAGGACAGGAAAGGAAATATATGGCAAGCAGCTTTGGCTTGGCGCTGGTGATGAACCACACATAAAGCTGTAGTGTCTCACTGCCAGTGCACAGCACGTCTGCATGTGACCCAAGTTGTCAGCAGCGAATCACTCTCTTCCCATCCTTGTCCTTGTGGCACCCCACTGCTTTGAAATGACAACCTTATGCAGTGAGTGTGGGGTAATGGCAAGTGAATGGGTTAATGGTGATAATGTACACGACACGGCTTTGAAATTAACATGGTATTGGGAGTTTGTGAAGAGATGAACAGAAGAGCTGTAGTTGAGTCATTAAGTATTTTGTACACCAGGATGTACATTTTAGAAAGTTTGTAGAACGTACTGGGAGTGAGGAAAGAGTCACTTGAAGATTGAGTAAAAATACTGATGTGGTAGACTCAGGGCAGGAACAGCGCTATCGGTACAGCAGCCTCAAGATTACAGTACAAACACCCAAATCCCATACCTCATGGTAAACAAAATCTTGCAGCCTGCCGAGGCGGTCTCTCTGCCTGGCATGGTGACCTTTTGTCCTGGCATAGTGACCCATCGTCCAGGCATGGTGACCTATTGTCCTGGCGTGGTGACCTTTCGTCCTGGTGTGGTGACCTTTTGTCCTGGCATGGTGACCACTCATCCTGGCGTGGTGACCTTTCGTCCTGGCATGGTGACCTTTTGTCCTGGCGTGGTGATCTGTCGTCCTGGCGTGGTGACCTTTTGTCCTGGTGTGGTGATCTGTTGTCCTGGCGTGGTGACCTTTCGTCCTGGCGTGCTGATCTCTCGGCAGCCTGTGACGGTCTTTCAGCAGGGCGTAACCTCAGTGTGGCTTTGCAGGGTGCTTCCAGAACGATCTCCTGGCCTCGTGAACCTTGAGGTGAAGCCTGGCATGGCCTGGAGTCAAGGTCTGGCGCCGAGTGGAGACCAGGAGCCAGCGTGAACTGATCTGGAAGGACTGTCATTCTGAAAATTTTATTTCCCTATTTTCTAATACATCCCTACAATCTGCAAAGCTGGACTTTTTGTTTCTTCATTTTTCTATCTGTTTTCCTAAGAACGTGAGCTGAAGAATCTGTACCTTGTACTTAAGATGGTGCTGTAAATGGCAACATAAACTTTTAACTGTACTCAATCGTGACAATAAAACTAATTCTGTTCCATTCAATTCATTCAAAAACCCATGAGTGCGAAGTGGTGCAGGATTGGGCCTACAGTCCATGGGGTGACCATCATTCATTCTGGAAGTGATATTTTCTGATGTTCTTCCTCTTTAAGGGAAGAGTTAGGTCATAAAAGGCTCACTCTGTGTTCTCAACCTCATCTGAGGCACGGTGACCGTCAGGCTAGACTCACCACTGTTAGCTCTCTCTCTCTCTCTCTCTCTCTCTGTCTCTCTCTGTATTCAGAGATCAGTCTATGGGCCCCTCCATCCTTTTAAACATTTGCGTTTGCTTTGGAATGGATTTGTTGCCACTCCTTTTCAGTAGCAATTTTATTCTGAGCATTCACCCATGGCTGATAGCTCTGTTGGGGAGAATAATGGGCAGTTGCATATTTCATGGTAGCTATAATTTCATCTAAAAGGCCTCTAAATGACATAATCTGTCACTTAAAAAGGTGTAAATTCTTTGTGATTGCTTGTACATTGTGCATATTTTAAACCTAAGGAGAATTTATTTCCCATGTTTTCTATCATGTGGCTTTTCTTTTACAATATAGGTGTAATGTCACAGAGGGAGATCAGGAGGCTGACTGTTTTTTTGTTCAGCAAGCTATGCGTAGTGTAGGATAACAGGAAGAAAGTGTGTCTAATCTGGGACAGAAAGATGCTCCTTTTCATGTCATAGAATCCCTACATTATAGAATCAGGCCATTTGGCTCATCAAGTGCACAGCGACCCTCCACCCAGACCCACTCCCCCATCTCTGTGATCCAACATTTCCCATGACTAATCCACTAATTATTTGGCCCAGAGGGGAGATGGGGTTTGTGGGCTCCTGGCAGAGAGGGGGGGCGATTTTTCCAGTAATGGGGAAGAGTGTGTCACCTGGGTGGGGAGGCAGTGTCATATCAGAATTCGGGAGGTGTCCGTGATTTGGGGGTGATGTAATTGGTGCTGTATTTAGTGAATTGGGGATTGAAATATTTCCCCAAGAATTCAATGCAGTTTTTAATTGTCAAACATTTTTGGGATAGCAATTAAATAAACTCCAGCAGAACATTGCAAGTTCTCTGCTGTAAAGGGGTATTTTCAGAAGGTTCTAGGCAGAGGGAAATTGGCCCTTGGAATGTTCAATTTCCCAGGCTGTTCCCTTGGAGTCTGCTGTGTCCGGGATCCTGCTGAGCTCCCATGTGCGTTTCCCGACAACGCTAGCCCAAACTACCATCTGGGCCATCGGATGATCCAGGCCAATATGTTGAAGAAGCTAAGTTAACAAAGTGTGGAGCTGGATGAACACAGCAGGCCAAGCAGCATCTCAGGAGCACAAAAGCTGACGTTTCGGGCCTAGACCCTTTTGTAATCTTGTGTTTAACTTATTTGCATTTGGATATCTGCAATCACTTATGTCATGTAATTGGTTTTCCCCAGGTTTACTGTAAACACTGGGGAGGCAGTGGTACAGTGGTAATCTATAATAGTGATCGACACCTCCAGGTTAATGTTCTCGTGGTTTCACACCTCACCTTGGAAGATGGTGAAATTTGAACTTTATGAAGTTACCTTTGAGTGTAGGAGTTGGGATGCTACGTTGAGATTGTGCAGGACGTTGTTGAGACCTCTTCTAGAGTACTGTGTCCAGTTCTGGTTGCCCTGTTATAGGAGGGTTATTATTAAATTGGAGAGGGTTCAGAAAAACTTTGAAATGTAAAAATTGACTGGAAAGACTGGGACTTTTTTCACTCGAACATAGGAGTTCTAGGGGTGACCTTGTTAAGATTTAGAAAAACATTAGGGGGCATAGATAAGGTGAATGATGAGGGTCTTTCCACAGGTGGTTGAGGAGCTCAAACTCGGGGGCATATTTTTAAGGTGAGAGGAAAAATACTTTAAAAAGACATGAGTAATTTTTTCTCTACAAGAGAGTGGTTTGCATGTGGAATGAACTTCCAGAGGAAGTGGTAGATGCAGGCACAGTTTTAATGTTTGAAAGGCATTTGGATAAGTTCATGAATAGGAAAGTTTTGGACTAGTTCGACCAAAGGATCTGTTCCTGTGCCGAATGACTCCATGACTCTAAAACAAGTCTAATGGCAAATGTGTAACCACAGGCAATTAACATAAAAATCCGAGATAATGGGAACTGCAGATGCTGGAGAATTCCAAGATAATAAAATGTGAGGCTGGATGAACACAGCAGGCCAAGCAGCATCTCAGGAGCACAAAAGCTGACGTTTCGGGCCTAGACCCTTCATCAGAGAGGGGGATGGGGAGAGGGAACTGGAATAAATAGGCAGAGAGGGGGAGGCGGACCGAAGATGGAGAGTAAAGAAGATAAGTGAGAGAGTGTAGGTGGGGAGGTAGGGAGGGGATAGGTCAGTCCAGGGAAGACGGACAGGTCAAGGAGGTGGGATGAGGTTAGTAGGTAGCTGGGGGTGCGGCTTGGGGTGGGAGGAAGGGATGGGTGAGAGGAAGAACCGGTTAGGGAGGCAGAGACAGGTTGGGCTGGTTTTGGGATGCAGTGGGTGGGGGGGAAGAGCTGGGCTGGTTGTGTGGTGCAGTGGGGGGAGGGGACGAACTGGGCTGGTTTAGGGATGCAGTAGGGGAAGGGGAGATTTTGAAACTGGTGAAGTCCACATTGATACCATATGGCTGCAGGGTTCCCAGGCGGAATATGAGTTGCTGTTCCTGCAACCTTCGGGTGGCATCATTGTGGCACTGCAGGAGGCCCATGATGGACATGTCATCAACGGAACTCCGCCCATGGCCGACGACCTCATCGCTCCGCCCACAACCTCCACAGCCAGCAACCCCAGAGAAGACAGCCACACTGAGCCCTGCCGCATCTTCACCATCCCCCCAGACCTCCCACTGACTGAGGACGAACGGTCAGTCCTGAGCAAGGGGCTCACCTTTGTCCCCCTACAACCACACATCAACGAATACCAGTCACGGTTGGACATAGAGCAGTTTTTCCGCCGTCTTCGCCTCCATGCCTACTTCTTCAACCGGGAACCTAACCCTCCTTCCACTGACCCCTTCACCCGCTTCCAACACAAGTCCTCCTCCTGGACACCACCCCCTGGCCTCCTACCCTCCCTCGACCTCTTCATCTCCAACTGCCGTCGAGACATTAACCGCCTCAACCTCTCCACCCCTCTCACCCACTCCAACCTCTCCCCCGCAGAACGGGCAGCCCTCCGCTCCCTCCGCTGCAACCCCAACCTCACCATCAAACCCGCAGACAAGGGTGGCGCAGTGGTAGTATGGCGCACTGACCTCTACATCGCCGAGGCCAGTCGCCAACTCTCCGACACCACCTCCTACCGCCTCCTCGATCATGACCCCACATCCAAGCACCAAACCATCATCTCCAACACCATTCACGACCTCATCACCACAGGGGACCTCCCACCCACAGCCTCCAACCTCATTGTTCCCCAACCCCGCACGGCCCGTTTCTATCTCCTTCCCAAAATCCATAAACCTGCCTGCCCTGGTCGACCCATCGTCTCAGCCTGCCCCTGCCCCACCGAACTCATCTCCACCTATCTGGACTCCATTTTCTCCCCTTTGGTCCAGGAACTCCCCACCTACGTCCGTGACACCACCCACGCCCTCCACCTCCTCCAGGACTTCCAATTCCCTGGCCCCCAACACCTCATATTCACCATGGACGTCCAGTCCCTGTACACCTGCATTCCGCATGGAGATGGCCTCAAGGCCCTCTGCTTCTTCCTGTCCCGCAGGCCCGACCAGTCCCCCTCCACTGACACTCTCATCCGCCTAGCTGAACTCGTCCTCACACTCAACAACTTCTCTTTTGACTCCTCCCACTTCCTACAGACTAAGGGGGTGGCCATGGGCACCCGCATGGGCCCCAGCTATGCCTGCCTCTTTGTAGGTTACGTGGAACAGTCCCTCTTCCGCACCTACACAGGCCCCAAACCCCACCTCTTCCTCCGGTACATTGATGACTGTATCGGCGCCGCCTCTTGCTCCCCAGAGGAGCTCGAACAGTTCATCCACTTCACCAACACCTTCCAACCCAACCTTCAGTTCACCTGGGCCATCTCCAGCACATCCCTCACCTTCCTGGACCTCTCAGTCTCCATCTCAGGCAACCAGCTTGTAACTGATGTCCATTTCAAGCCCACCGACTCCCACAGCTACCTAGAATACACCTCCTCCCACCCACCCTCCTGCAAAAATTCCATCCCCTATTCCCAATTCCTCCGCTTCCGCTGCATCTGCATCTGCTCCCACGATAAGACATTCCACTCCCGCACATCCCAGATGTCCAAGTTCTTTAAGGACCGCAACTTTCCCCCTACAGTGATCGAGAACGCCCTTGACTGCGTCTCCCGTATTTCCCGCAACACATCCCTCACACCCCGCCCCCGCCACAACCGCCCCAAGAGGATCCCCCTCGTTCTCACACACCACCCTACCAACCTCCGGATACGACGCATTATCCTCCGACACTTCCGCCATTTACAATCCGACCCCACCACCCAAGACATTTTTCCATCCCCTCCCCTGTCAGCTTTCCGGAGAGACCACTCTCTCCGTGACTCCCTTGTTCGCTCCACACTGCCCTCCAACCTCACCACACCCGGCACCTTCCCCTGCAACCGCAGGAAATGCTACACCTGTCCCCACACCTCCTCCCTCACCCCCATCCCAGGCCCCAAGATGACATTCCACATTAAGCAGAGGTTCACCTGCACATCTGCCAATGTGGTATACTGCATCCACTGTACCCGGTGCGGCTTCCTCTACATTGGGGAAACCAAGCGGAGGCTTGGAGACCGCTTCGCAGAACGCCTCCGCTCAGTTCGCAACAAACAACTGCACCTCCCAGTCGCAAACCATTTCCACTCCCCCTCCCATTCTCTAGATGACATGTCCATCATGGGCCTCCTGCAGTGCCACAATGATGCCACCCGAAGGTTGCAGGAACAGCAACTCAAATTCCGCCTGGGAACCCTGCAGCCATATGGTATCAATGTGGACTTCACCAGTTTCAAAATCTCCCCTTCCCCGACTGCATCCCTAAACCAGCCCAGTTCGTCCCTGCCTCCCCCCACTGCACCACACAACCAGCCCAGCTCTTCCCCCCCACCCACTGCATCCCAAAACCAGTCCAACCTGTCTCTGCCTCCCTAACCGGTTCTTCCTCTCACCCATCCCTTCCTCCCACCCCAAGCCGCATCCCCAGCTACCTACTAACCTCATCCCACCTCCTTGACCTGTCCGTCTTCCCTGGACTGACCTATCCCCTCCCTACCTCCCCACCTACACTCTCTCCACCTATCTTCTTTACTCTCCATCTTCGGTCCGCCTCCCCCTCTCTCCCTATTTATTCCAGTTCTCTCTCCCCATCCCCCTCTCTGATGAAGGGTCTAGGCCCGAAACGTCAGCTTTTGTGCTCCTGAGATGCTGCTTGGCCTGCTGTGTTCATCCAGCCTCACATTTTATTATCTAACATAAAAATCCCTCTGGTTCATGAATGACCTTTATGGAGGGAAGTTTGCTGTACTTACCTGGTCTGGCCTACATATGACTCCAGACCCAGTGTGATGTGGTTGACTCTTAACTGTCCTTTGGACAGTTAGGGAAGGCCAATAAATGCTTACTTAACCAATTGTGTTTACATCCTATGAATGAATGAAGTAAAAATCTCTGGGCACATACACAGGCAAAATTCATGACAATGGAATGCTACTTTTGTTTTTATTTAAAATTTGTTCACGGGTTGTGGGCATCACTGGCTGTGTCAACATTTATTGCCAAACCCTAATTACTCTCAGAAGCTGGAGGTGAGCTTCCTTCTTGAGCTGTTGCAGTCCATGTGCTGTAGATTGACCCACAATGTCATTAGGGAGCAAATTTGAGAATTTTAACCCAGCGACAGTGAAGGAACGGCGATATGTTTCCAAGTCAGGAGGGGGAGTTGTTTGCAGGTGATTTGCAGGGGGTGTGGTTCCCATGTATCTGCTGCCCTTGTCCTTCTAGATGGTAATGATTGTCAGTTTGGAAGATGCTACATGGATGTTTGCAGGATTTGATGATATGAATGTATAAATAAACAGATAAAGATATAATAACCAGTTAATAACCATGGCATCTGTGATGCTTAATGCACTGTAGTATGTACAGAAATCTCATTATCTCCAAGAGAATTGTGAAAGTGAGTTAAAACAAAACAGGCCAGTAATAAAGTTCTTGAAACTTCATCTCTGAGCCACTTTGATGATCCAGACTGATGGGGGAGACACTCCATCCTTGCCAATAAGTACTTAGCTCTTACCTGCAGTGAGTTGTGCCTCACACTGAGAAAGAACCAGTTCTTGAAGGGCTTTCCACCTTCCAGTACCATAGTAACTGGGAGAGGCTTCCCCTCCTTTTGACAAATGTAGATCTGCACTTGCATAATGCAAAGCTGTAGCTGGTCCTCCTTGACATGTCTAGTTCAACCAAATTGTTGACTCAATGAGAATTGAATCCCTTCCATCATCTTAAGAGCATTGATCAGACCCTCCTGTCCAGCCCAGGAACCATGGCTCAGTCAATTAGCATTTGCTGCCTCACAGCTCCAGGACCCTTTTACCATCCTTTTGCCCAATCACCCAACCAACCTACTTATCTTTATAGTCTAGGTCCTCTCCATTGCTTGCCTTTCTATCTTGTGTCATTTGCAAACAGAAAACTTTACCACTGTCTCTTTTCTGAGGTGGCACAGTGGTTAGCACTGCTGCCTAATGGCACCAGGGCTCCAGGTTCGATTCTAGCCTCAGGCGACTGTCTGTGTGGAGTTTACACATTCTCCCTGTGTCCGTGTGGGTTTTCTCCGGGTGCTCCGGTTTCCTCCCACAGTCCAAAGATGTGCAGGTCAGGTGGATTGCCCACTGGAAATATAGGGATAGCGTAGGGGTGTGGGTCTGGGTGAGTTGCTCTTTTGACAGCCAGTGTGATGGGCTGAATAACGCGCCCTCACACTGTAGGGATTCTGCGATTCTCTTGGCAATACAGAATGTTGAATGTACCTGGGTGTTAATTCTGTGCCCTTCCAGTCTAAACTTTAAATCGTTCCCACCACATTAGGAGATGAACACTGCATCCATTATTCTGGCTGAGGCCTATCCAAGATGGAAATGATGGCTGGCAAGATTTTTGCTGCCAAGTTGGGTAACTCAAGTCAATAGACAATAGACAATAGGTGCTGGCGTAAGCCATTCGGCCCTTCGAGCCAGCACCACCATTCATTATGATCATGGTAGATCATCCACAATCAGTATCCTGTCCTGCCTTATCCCCATAACCCTTGATTCCAGAACATTTCCCACCTTACTTGCTATTTCATTAAAACATTCACCCCGGCTCTTCCAGTCCCTGTGTCAAATGTGAGATGCTCCAGCCCTCACCCTTGACAATCCATCCTGCCCTAACACCCCACTGCCACCTGCAATGGCACACCTACTGTCCATGCCAATTCCAATTCCCAACTCATTCCCATGATCCCATAAAGCTCCCCTGCCAGCATATGCCTTCCTCCCCGTACCACCCAGTGTAAGCATGTAGCTCAGGTACAGCGAATTAACTGCAGAGTGCAGTTCCATACCTTAGAACAGCAACTTGCATCTCTACTTAATACAAGAAGCAGTAGCATCACGGATAGAGAACTTAAGCATCAGGCAATAATGGAGAGATCTCTACAGGCTTGGTTAAAACATATAAAAAAAGCATGAATTCATGGACTGAGGGCGAGCGAAGTGAATTATTAAGAGGAGGCATTCAGAGAATTGGAGAGAGCAGCCCAGGAATCTGAAGGCAGTGTGATTAGTAACGAGCTGACGGAGAGGTACAGTATACAAGCCAGAAACCGGCAGCAACAGTGCAGGGTGAGATTGCAAACACCTGCTGGAACGGAGGTCCTTGAGGGACTGAATACTCAGTCTGGTACAAGTGTGAGTGTGGCTGTTGACGGAGTGGTGCGTAGGCCAGGAAGGCTGGTGGGTGTTGAGGAGTGAGACAGACAATATTCCTCTGTAGCCTCACTCTTGAGAGCACCCATTACAGAATTTTGTGAACACCATCGTAGAATCCCAACAGCACAGAAACAGGCTATTCAGCCCAGCAAGTCCACCCCGAGTCTCAGAAGACTATCCTAACCAGACCCACCCCCTACCCTAGTCCTGCACTTCCGATAGCAAATCCACCGAACCTACGCATCCCTGGACACTATGGGCAATTTAACATAGCCAATCCACTGTTACGTACGCATCTTTGGACTGTGGGAGGAAACCAGAACACCCAAAGAAAATTCACACAGATACAGGGAGAATGTGCAAACTTGACACATTCCCCCGAGGGATTGAACTCAGGTCCCAGGAACTGTGAGGCAGCGGTGCTAACCACTGAGCTACAATGACAAATCTCCCTGCAGCTAGCACTCCTCAGTCTAACTCAGCTCTGAACTCTGCAGTCTGTAAAACTGGGGGCCGTTGCTGCAGGATGACTGAAAAGCTCTCGGAGAAAAGTTGTTGATTTTGTAATACTCTGATGCCAAGTGTTTGGCAGTTTTCATACTTTGTCGTTTGAGTGCCTCGACCGGCTGGGCATGTTCAGCAGGCCAGTGTAAATCATTTGGGAATATTTTTCTCTTTTGAGAGTGGGTTTAGAGGTTGTTCCTAAATTAACTCTGTTTTAGAATTTTAACTTTTTATTAACCCTGCATGAAAGAAAACAATGACTTTATGGTGGAACCAGCAACTAACTGACTCATTGAACTAACGATCGAGTGAAGCCGTCTATGAACCCCGCCCAGACACACTGCACGTTTGTATTTGTCTGAAATCCTACATTCAGTGGCTACAATCTCATCTCTACCCAGTTCCCTGGGGCCAGCGCTCCACAGTCTAACTCAGCTCTGAACACTCAATTCAGTGGAATCTTCGGGCATTAGATATTGTTGATTTGGTCTCCCGAAAGTTGTTCATGCCTTTGGCACACAGCCAGAAGAACATAAGATGGTGTTGGAGCTGGATTTCAGTGTGGGATCATTCCACTTGTGTTGGTACAGGAGGAGAAATTAGTGCAGGGATCCTAACCCGAACCCTAACTCCAACCCAAACCCTAACCCTAACGCTCACCCTAACTCTAACCCTAGCCCTAATCCTAATCCCAAACCCTACCCCTAACCCTAACCCTAATCCTAAACCAGAACCCTAACTCTAATTCTAACACAAACCCTAACCCCAAACCCTAACGCCAGCGCCAACCCTAACCCTAATTCTAAACCAAACCCGAAGCCCAAACCCGAACTCTAATCCTGAATGTAACCATAACCTTAACACTAACCCTACCCCTAACCCTAATCCTAACCCGAACCCTAACCCTAAACGATGCAAGGGCCAAGTGTACAGAGGCACAGACCAAGACTCGCACTGCACGACACAGGCTGGTACAGGAGCATAAGCTGCTTCCAGGTTGTCCGGTGCTCCGGTTTCCTCCCACAGTCCAAAGATGTGCAGGGTAGGTGGAATGGCCATGCTAAATTACCCATAGTGTTCAGGGATGTGTAGATCAGGTGGCTTATAGAGGGATGGGACTGGTTGGGATGCTGTGAGGTTCAGTGTGGACTTGTTGGGCCGAAGGGCCTGTTTTCACACTGGAGGGATTCTGTGATTCTCTGATTTTTTTCGCAAAGGCAGCAATGGTTGGTAAGCGGTTTCAGATTTAGGTTCAAAGTGCTGATGGCTGTGTAAGGAATGGTGTTGTCACTCTCTTGTATATGTTCAAGATGGCTCAGGCCATGCATTGAGCTTCAAAATCCCACCGATGTCTTTAGCAAGGGAACGAGATAGCCAACAGATGATGTAATTGAGAACACAGATTCCCAGCATAGTCTCGTGCATTGAAAGCAGTGCCCACTGTGTGGCTCAAGGCAGTACCATGCCTTCTAAAGATCAGTTTTGACCCCCTTATCTAAGATATGCTGACATTGGACCCAACCCAGAGAAGGTTGTGTTGGCCGATCCCGGGTGTGGAGACACTGTCCTATGTAAGAGTCTGAGTAAATTGGGTCTGTACTCTTTGGAAGATAAGAATGAGAGCCCCACCGTATTGAAACATGTCAGATTCTTGTTGACAATTACAACTTGAAAAAGATATTTGGACAGGTACGTGGATAGTAAAGGTTTATGAGAGATATTTGCCAAATGCAGGCAAATGGGACTAGTTCAGGAAACTAGCTTGGCATGGACTAGTTGGGCCGAAGGACCTGTTTCCATGCTGTATACTCTATGTCTGTGATAGGTTAGATGCAGTGAGGGCATTTCTCCTTGTGGGAGAGTCAGGACCAGAGTCTCAGAATAAGGGGTGGCACTTCTTGGACAAAGATGAGAGGGAGTTTTTTTCCCTTCGAGGGAAGGGGATATGTGAGATTCTTTACTGTAGAGGGCTGGGTCACTAAGTGAGATAGATTTTTAATCAGGAATGGAATAAGAAGACTATGGGGTAAAGCAGGAGATTGGAGTTGAGACCAGACATAATCTCATTAACTGTTGGAGTGGACTGTGACTCGTGCCCCATTGTGGGAGTCGGTTGACACGGGCCAAGACCGTGAGCTACAGATTCAAAACTCATAGTGCTACAGGTGGACACGCCTGTGGGGATTCCCTGGATACATCCGGGATTGTCGGAGAAATGGCCTGAACAGTTAAGTGTGGCCTTTGATGCTACCCCTTCTGAAGTGTTACCTTCAATATGGCAATGGACTGAGAGAAACCTCTCTCCCATGAGGCTAGCAGACAATACATGGCCATATTCTTCAGTGATGGAAGATTGCCCCTTGGCTACTTCTCACCTCACCACATTCTCCGCACCCCCCCCCCTCCCCCCCCCCCTGCCCAGGCACACCCCTCCCATCCTGCCCTGAAGCTTCTGACTCTGACCAGACTTCATCCCTTGTATTCCAACACTTACCCCCCTCCACCCACAACTCAAGTGGTGCGTCTTTCACCTGTGAGCCTGAGCGATCAAGTGTTATTGAGATATTGAACTTTCAAGAGCGTGACAGATGAACTGAATCCTGTCCTGTCCCAATTTTCTACACCAGCTGTATATAGTGGGGCAGCTCCAGGCACTGCTTATCAGAGATCTGGGCACATGCAGGACATAGTTGCTCTACAAGGGTTTCAGGCCACCCGGGCTAATGAGGGTAAAATTGGAAGGTCGCAGCCCCAGGCCCTTCAAGTTCTGAGTCCTCATTGACAGGAAGCTTGGATCATGCCCTTCTTTGTGGATGTAAATGAGTTTAAGAGCCAGTTGTTAAAGTAAAATACGCACCATGGTAATGACTTGCATTATGGTGTAGGCTGCGCCAGAGCAGAGTGGGCAGTAATTCTCACCGCTGTCAGAGTGTCTTTGACTCAGAGTGGGTGTGAATGAGGGCACAGAGTATCTGCTGCTGTAACTGGAACTTAGGAACAGCTGGATTCCATTATATTCAGTTGGAAAGTGACTGCAAAAAGGGCCATTTTTGCATGAGTTCAGTTTTCTGTCAATACACCTTGTCCCAGTTGAAAATTACATTTGGCACATTTTAAAATGTGACCACAAATGACGTACAAAAGGCTAGAAACATGTCATGGGGGTCACCAACCCTTCCTACCATCTCAAAAGGCAAGGGCAGCAGATATAAAGGATCTACAAGCCCTCCTCCAAGCCACGCACCATCCTAACTTGGAAATACATCGCCGTTCCTTCAGTGTCCCTGGTCAAACCCCTGTATCTCCTTCCCTCTGTAATGACGTTTTGGATGACCCTACAGCACATGGACCTGCAGTTGTCAAGGAAGCCAGCTCAACACCAGCTTCTCAAGGGCAATCTGCGGTGGGCACCAAATGCTTGTCCAGCTGGTGATGGTCCATATCCTGTGCAGGACTGAATTAAAACAAAAAAAAACACAGTTGCAAACCAGGTCTCCTTTACAGACCACATTGTTCTTATCCAATAGCAAACAAGACTGGCAGAGTGTAGTCTGTAGTGTAAGCCTCCAAAAACGGGAACCCACTCTCTGAGTGATGGACTATAACCCTTCCCACTTGAGGGTTCTCCTCTAATAAGAGCAAAGCTTTGCACTTCTGAAAAATTCCTTGAGCCCCGAAGGGACGGAATTGGCTTGCCTTTCATTTTGACAGTGGTGTTTTGATGTGCAAACGATGCAAGGATGAACTGAGGAAAGCCATTTCCACACAGTGAGTAATGCTGGAAATACTGTGGAGCCAGGTTCAATTGAGGCAGTCAACAGGGGTATTGGATGGTTATTTGGTTAGAATTGGTGATCAGTGATGTGGGGATAAAGCAGGGGATTTGGCACCAGGGGATAGAACTAGCACAGATACAGTGGGCCAAATGGCCTCTTTCAGCACGGTTCTGTGATTCTGGTGCTTGAGAAAGGGCGAGTACTTTGCCAGAGAGAATCAGTATGACTCATCTCTTTGAGAGACAGCACTTCAAATATGTGTGTTCTCAAGAAAGAAAGGCCTTTTGATGTGTTTACTAAGTATGAACACAAGTTAAACATTGAGTGTAAAAATGTGAGTGTGCCAGTAATTATGTCTGACTGTGTGCTAGATCTTTATGATTCAGTATTGAGGACCAAATGGAGATGGCAAGGGAGGAGTGGGTTGGCCAGAGGGTCCCACCTCTATCCTTGACCTTGGTGACTAGTACAAGGGCAGAGAGGGGAGCAGGCCCCAAAAGCTCTCCAGTGCTATGATGGACTAAACATGGCCGTGTTTTGGGCTCGGAAAGAGCTGGGCCCAGGTAAAGCATTTTAATTTGCACAGAGGCTATTGGATTCCGGCAGCAGTTAGATTTTACACCAGCGCAGGTGTGCCTGAAGCATGGACTGGACGCTGGAAAGATTTTGAAGGCAAGTGAAATGGTGTCACCCCTTTACAGTTTATCCGAAAATGTCACAGCATGAGCTGTACCTACATTCATTCAGATGAATCATGACAATGCCACGATTGTAATGTGTAACTACACTGTAAAAAGTATCTTTGCCAGGATGTTACATCTGCTAGATTGCAAGTAAAAGATGCATTTTATAAATGTGGAACAGTCTTGAGATGAGGTTAAAAAAAAGTCCACCCAATGGATTTTCTTTTTAATTCTTTCAGGTTATTAGTCTGGCCTTCTGCATTCTGAGGAAGGATTGACGGACCCGAACTCTTTTTAATTTAATTTGTTAGCTGGTTACCATTTTAATTTGGCCATCCCTAGCTGCCGTTGAGAAGGTGATAATGAGCCACCATCTTCAATCACTGCATCCAAGTGCTGTAGGTCTTCCAGTGATTTTAATTGAGCAACAATATATGTCCAAGTCAGAATGGTGTATGACATGGCTAGGAGCTCTCAAGTGGTGGCATTCCCACGTAGCTGTTGTGTTTGCCTTTCTATGTGGTAGAGGTCATGAGTTTGAAGTTGCTGTTGATGGAGCCTAAGTGAATTACTGCATCATGTCTTGTAGATGGTACATATTGATGCTATTAATTAAGTGGACTGCTTTGTCCTGGATGGTGTTGAGTTTCTTCAGTGTTGTTGGATCTGCGCTAATAGAGGCAAGTGGGGAGTATTCCATCACACTCCTCACTTCGGCTGTGTAGATGGTGGACAGGCTTTGAGGAGTCCCCAGCCGTTGACCTTCTCTTGCAGTCACAGTATTTATATGGCTGGTCCAGTTTAGAATCTGGTTAGTGGTGATGTCCAGGATGGTGATAGTGAGGAATTCAGTGATGGTATTGTCATTGAACATGAAGGAGAGATGGTTCGATTTCTGTCTTATTGGAGAAATTGTGCAGTGGAAATGTTATAACTATAGAAGACATGTCACACTATAGAAAGGGTAGCAAATATTGCAAATGTTCCATCCATCCCCATTGCTTTTATGGGGCAGGAAAATGGAGTAAAGGCTGAGGTGATAACAGCCATGATTGTGCGAAAGCCAGGCTGAAAGGGTGTAGAGCTGGATGAACACAGCAGGCCAAGCAGCATCTTAGGAGCAGGAAAGCTGACGTTTCGGTCGTAGATCCTTCTTCAGAAATCCACACCTTGTTATCTCGGATTCTCCAGCATCTGCAGTTCCTATTATCCCTGAAAGGGCTGAGTTGTTTCCTCCTGTTCCTGGATCTTAGGGTATCTTATCCATTTAGCCTTGGCATCCATTCAGATTGTTTTTTTCGTTATTCAATGAAATGTGGGCAAAGCCATGATATATGGTCTGTCCCTAATTGCCCTTGAAATGAATGAGATTGTTTCAGAGGAGAGCTAAGAGTCAACCACATTGCTGTGAGCCTGGAGTCACATGTAGGGCAGACCAGGTAAGGGTAGCAGTTTCCTTCCCTGAAGAACATTAGTGAACCAGGTGGGTTTTTCCAATTGTGGGCACTGTTACTGAGACTAAATTTTATTCCAGATTTGTGAATTGAATTGAAATTCTACTTTTGCCATGCTGGATTTGAACCTGCATCCCAGATTATTAGACTAGCCTTCTGCATTCTGAGGAAGGATTGCCGGACCCGAAACATTAACTCAGATTTTTCCTTACAGATGCTGCCAGACCTGCTAAGATTTTCCAGCAGCTTCTGTTTTTGTTCTGCATTCTTCGTTCGGTGACAGTGTTCCTCTGCCACTCCTTCCTCATTATCAGCTCTTAGCTGCAGCTCAATTGCTACATCATTTAAAGAGTGATTGACTATGATTGCACAATATTTGAAGAGCCTGCCTGTTTACTCTTGGAGATAGTAGGACCTGCAGATGCTGGAGAATCTGAGACAACAAGGTATAGAGCTGGATGAACACAGCAGGCCAAGCAGCATCAGAAGAGCAGGAAGGCTGACGTTTTGGGTTGGGACCCTTCTTCGGAAACAGAAGAAGAGTCCTGACCCGAAACGTCAGCTTTCCTGCTCCTCATGCTATCGAGGTCCACAGGATGCAAGGTGTAGCTTTGGAAAATTCCCAGCAGTTATGTAAACAGATGCACATGTGTTCATTACGTCTTTGCTTTTCTCACTGGAACGTTTGAGGCTGAGAGTGGACCTTTTAGAGGTTTATAAAATTATGAGGGGTATGGTTAGGGTGAATGGCAGGTGTCTTTTTCCAAGGGTGTGGCCTTGAAATACCGCACCCTTGGGAGTATACTTTAAAGCTGAGAGGAGAAAGAACAGGGAAAGGCTTAAAAAGAAGGAAACATTTTTACACAAAGAGTGATTCGTGTGTGGGATGAACTTCCAGAGGAAGTGATGGGAATGGGTACAGTCAGTTACAACATTTAAAAGACATTTGGATAAGTACATGTATAATAAATATTTGAGGGGATATGGGCCAAGCTCAGGCAGGTGGGACTGGTTTAGTTTGGGATTACAGTTGGGATGGGCTGGTTGGCCGAAGGGTCTGTTTCCGTTTTGTATGACTCTATGTGTCAGAGAAGTTAATGGAAGGAAGGAGCTGTTCTAGTCCAGCTCCACTTGTCCCTCCCTATCAGGTTCTTGAATAAAGGGGACTGACTTTAACACTATCCCGACAGCTTCCTACGCTCAGAAATGTTAGGGCTGCTCAACATGAAGTTGATTGATCACAGTATCTGTGATCCACAGAGCCTGGAAATGGATATTGTCAGAGCACCCTGCCAGCCCTGTGTCCTGCCTGGAAAAAATCATAGAAACCTTACAGTGTTGAAGTAGGCCATTCAGCCCAATGCATCCATACTGACCCTCCAAAGAACATCCCACCCTATCTCTGTAGCTAGTCCCTCTAGACTGCACATCTTTGGACTGTGGGAGGAAACCAGAGCACCCGGAGGAAACCCACACAGACACAGGGAGAACGTGTGAACTCCGCACAGACAGTCACCCAAGGGTGGAATTGAACCAGGGGTCATGGTGCTGTGAGGCTGCAGTGCTAACCACTGAGCCACCATGCCACCCAAAGCAGTGTGACTTGAAGAGAAACCTGGATGTTCATTGGCACCTGATGCCCTTGACCAACAACCTGATCATGCTCATGGGTTGGAAGATGCTGATGAAGAAATCTTAGTGAATTTCTGCAGTGCATCTTGCATATGGCACACACTGCTGCTACAGAGTGTCGGTGGTGGTCGGGGGGTGGGTGGTGAATATGATGGATCGGGTGCTGATTTATCCTTGAAGTAATGAGATGTTGATAGTGGAGACCATCAGTCAGCGAGAAGGAGGCGTGTGGGATCTGCACCATACATCATACAACCCAGGGCAGAATAAACCCTGATTTGGAGGTATCACCTTTCCAGGATGCCATGACCCAACTGCAGTGCTTACTAAGTGGGTCTTTTAATCAGAGCCACACTGTAGGGATTCTATATGTTCTCATTCTTCCGATGCCACCAGCATTTGGGTTGTGCCCAATTGATTCTTAAATGTTTTCATGTTTTTGCTTCTGCTGTTCTATCCATTGCTCTGTTATTCACTCATCATGTAAGAAGAACTTACTTACATATGCCCTAAAACCCCTTAGCTAAAGGTGACCCTACTCCTGCCATCTGTTTCAAACTGAGATTTTAGATATATGTTTGCAATTGCAGTAATTGTTGTATAATTCTTATTAAGATCATGAACTTAATTTTCAAACTAGGAACCCACTACCTGGATAACTTCTGGGTCCCAAGCCTGGGGTTATTCATCTTGAAATGTGAATATGCAAACTGAGCCAGAGTAGAGCTCAGGGCCCACTTTATGGTACTGGATATAACCAGGTGTGTTCGTGCATGAATTACAAAGAGTTGGCTTGCAAGTGCAGCAGGTAATTAAGAAGGAAAATAGAATATTGTCTTTCATTGGCAGAGGGATGGAGTTTAAAAGCAGGAAGGTTATGTTGTAGCTGTAGAGGGTGCTGGTGAGGCCGCACTTGGAGTATTGAATACAGTTTTTCTTTCCTTACTTGGGAAAGGCTGTACGGGCACTGGAGGGCCTGCAGAGGAGATTCACTGGGTTGATTCCAAAGTTGGATTGTGAGGAGAGTTTGAGTAGACTGGGACTATACTCATTTGAATTTAGAAGGATGACGGGGTGGGATCTTATAGAAACATGTAAAATTATGAAGGGAATAGATAAGAAAGAAGCAGAGATGTTGTTTCCACTGGCAGATGAAACTGGAACCAGGGGCTATGGCCTCAAAATAAGAAGGAGCAGATTAAGGACGGAGTTGAGTAGGGATGTTTAGTGAAGCAGTTGAGACTACAGGATAGATATATTTTTGAACAGGAAAGGAATGAAGGGTTATGGTGAGTGTGCAGGTAAGTGGAGCTGAGTCCACAAGAAGGATCAGCCATGACCTTACTGAATGGAGGAGCAGGCTCCATGGGCCAGACGGCCTACTCCTGCTCCTAGTTCTTATCCTCTTATGGGACAGCAGCTGCCTGGACGGTGGCCATGATGAAGCCTGTTGGAGCTTTGCCAAGGAGAATGGATATCACTTCAGAGAGCCATCAACTTTACTGAATGTAAAAGTGCCAAACAATCAAATGGAAAGAGAAAAGATGCAGTCTGGTACAAGATCCCTGAGCTCTCATAATCTTCCAACTTTAAGAGAAACTTCTGCCGGCTTTGAAGCTGAAAGCATTTGTACCAGATTGTTTGTGGTTTCTGAGTAAATTTTACGTTCTCACCCTCACCAGCCCATTAACAGGCTCAGCAGTTCTAAAGGCAAGTCATTAGAATGTCTCGAACTGGAGTACAAGGAAGCAGAAGTTACACAAAACCCTGGTTCGACCCACGTGGGGTATTGTGACCAGGAAGGATATATTGGCCTTGGAGTGAGTACTATGCACGTTTACAAGGATGATCCCTGGACTGCAGGAGTTAAATTATGAGGAGAGAATAGACAAATTGGGCCTGTTTCCTCCAGAATTTAGAAGGTAAAGTGTGATCGGATCTAAGTATTCAAGACATTAACAGGAAAAGAACAGGGTAGATAAAGATAAACTATTTCCATTAGTTTGGAGATTCTAGAAAAAAAGGAGAATTGTCTGAGAATGGCCACACCATTCAAGAGGGATGTTAGGAAGCACTTATTCCTTAGAAAGTAGAAGAATGAGGGGTGACCATATTTGAGGTGAATAAAATCATGAGGCATAGTTAGGATGATTGCATATAGTCTTTTTCTCAGGGATAAGGAATTGATAACTAGAGGGCATAGGTTTAAGGTGGGAGGGGATAGATTTAAAAAGGACCTGTGGGGCAACTTCTTCATACAGAGATTGGTGCGTATATGGATTGGGCTGCAGGGGAAGGTGGTTGAGGCAGGTACAATAGCCAATCTTAAAAAAAAATTGGACAGGTACATGGATAGGAAGGTTTTAGAGGGATATGGACCAAATGGGGGGCAGTTGGAACTAGCTGAGTGGGCACCATGGACCAGTTTGAGCCAAAGGGCCTATTTCCATGCTGTATTACTCTATGACTGTAGACACAAAGGGTTGTAGATGTTTGGAACATTTTTCTTCAAACATCAGTGAATGCTGGATCAGTTATTAATTTTAAATTGAGATGGATAAATTTATGTTAAGCAATGAGACTTTGGGATATGAGTCAATGACAGGCATTTGGAGTTAGGCCACAGATCAGCGATGATCCCACTAAATGGTGGAACACGCTTGAGGGGCTGAATGACCTACTTATGTTCCTCTCTTCACAATGCTGCTAGCCCTGCCGAGTTCCAGCAACACCTCCTGGTTTTATTTCAGATCTTCAGCATCTGCGGTATTTTGCTTTTATTTTAGAACGCTGCTACTTTTTGAGCGAGTGGAATCAGATCCTCCCCACCACAACTCGCTCTCCCTTTGCAAAATCACAACGTATTTTGGAGGCAAAAGGATCAACCCCTTCCTCACTCCAGCACAAGAGAAGGTAGCTTATGCCTCAGCAGGAAGCTTTGTTTGGTTCCTCACTGGTCTACCACCACGTAAATAAACGTTTCCTCGATATCTCACTGGCCTGAACCACACAGTGGTCAAGGAATGAGCTGACCAGAACTGGGAACAGGCCATTAAAGTTGCAGTAAAAATGTTATTCTTTCCACAAGGGTCTGTAGGTGAGGTAAAGGAGGAATGACAGACAGAAACTTATTTTTTTAATGTCACACTGGCATACCTTTGGCTGCGACGAGGTTAATATGCAGCCAAACTGTGTCTCAGATTGCACTGAGCAGGGCTCAGGCACACAGAAACCTTTCATACAGCCATGTGCAATGAATATTTGCTTCATTTCTCTGTAGGATTGCTGCCCCAGAGTCATCGATGCTCAACTCTGACATATATCCCACGGGAAAATCTCTGAGAACTCTGACAGGGTTAACCTATTTGCACCGATCTGAAGCAAGTGGAGCTTGAACTTGGGCCTCCTGGACCAGCAGTAGGGACACTGCCACTGCCACAAGATTTGATTCAATTAATGTCGCATGTATTTTGTTACAAAATGCAGTGAAAAGTGTTGTATAGCGTCACAACTTTCCGTGTCATCTTAAAATACAGAAAAAAATAACCAAAACATAGAAAATAGAGGCGGAAAAATAAAGATTTAGAGAAATAGCATTCGACTTTACTGCCCTTCTTGTTAACTGTTCCACCATGGGCAATTACAAAGTTAATTTCTGAGAAATGGCTGATTGCTCAAAATGATCAATCATCAGCTTTATTCCATGTCCCTTCGATTGTCAGTTTCCAGCTGATTAGCTTCTATCCCAAAGGGGCCACTTTGCATTCAATAGCAAAGTCTTTTCAACTTCACCCTCCTACAATTCTGGTCTTTACCGGGTCACCCTCTCCATTTTGCTTATTTTTCAAAGTGGCAGAAGTGAGAGAAAGGATTTGGCTGAAACATTTGGCCTTTACCGATTGTATTTTAACCCCACACTGGTAGAATGCTTCTTTCACTATAAGTGAAGGGGGGGGGACACTGGGCTCACAAGGTTAGCACTGCTGCCTGTCAGCACCAGGGACCCACATTCGATTCCACCCTCGGGCAACTGCCTTTGTGTGAGTTTGCATGTTCTGCCTGTGTCTATGTGGCTTTCCTCCCACAGTCCAAAGATGTGCAGATTAGGGTGGATTGGCCATGCTAAATTGCCTGTAGTGTTCAGAGATGCAAAGACCTGTTGGGTTAGCCATGGGAAGGACAGGAGTAGAGGTAGGTCTGGGTGGAATGCTCTTCAGAGGGTTGGTGTGGGCCAAATGGCCTGCTGCCACATTGTAGGGATTCTAAGTGCTCCAAGACAAATTACTTTGATCAACCCCAATCTTGCTGCTCATTTATTTTTGACTATATTGTGCACGTGCTTGTACCTGGAGACAGGTCGACACAAAATTTAAACTGTCATTCAGAGAATGATCTTTGTTTGTATCCCATGGTTAACACTTTAAGCTGAGGCACTTGTCATTGGATATTAATTGTGGGCAAATACTGCAACTGCCAGCATGTCAAGCTGAAAACAAGCCCAAGATTGTCTCACTGCCTTCCACAAGCTACCACCACCAACCCTCACTCTTTTCCCGAACGGTAACAAGCTCATCAGTGAAAAGATGAGCTCACTTGAAAAGTGAGTCATGTTTGAAGTAACAGAGCCACTGGTGATGAAACAGATGTAGCAGTGGATTGATCTCCCCTGCCCTTGAGATGACTGTCAAAAAGAAATATGGAAGAAAATTATTAGCGAGAAGTTCACTTGGCCCCCTCCAACCAAGAGTTCAGAAACAGAATTCTCCCATTGCAGCATCTGGCTGTATTTCCAAACTCTCTGTGGCCTTGCTTCCATTAATCTGTTTTAAATTTAAATTTTACAAGTAAAATTTATATCTCCAGACCCTGTTCCTACGATCTTAATAACATTGTTGGATTTACCCTATTTATTAATTACAAATTGAAGCTGAATGCCAATTGGCTGTGCAGGAGTGATTCTCCATTGAGTCTTTCTCGATGGGAAACACAGCCAGCTGAGAGCCGGCATGGGAAAATCGATGCACGTGTTGACTTGAACTTCTGATGTGATTTCCCAGAGCCTGAGGCTTCTTGCCAGCAGCACAGGAATAACACTAGCCTCAAAGAGATTGATATAGAGTCACAGCGTCATAGAACTAAGTAGCTCTAGTGAGTCCATTACTCTCATTATGCCTGTTTTCACCCTGCCACATCTATTCAATTAGTCCTGTCGCATTGCTGTCCCCCCCCTCCCCTTAAAGTCTTTAACCAATTTTCTTTCATCTAATCTCTCCCAGCTCTCAGCTCCCTTGGCTGGTTGGTGCTTTGCAATACAGAGTGATGCTAACAGCATGGGTTCAATTCCTTCAGAGATAGTAGGAACTGCAGACGCTGGAGAATCTGAGATAACAAGGTGTAGAGCTGGATGAGCACAGCAGGCCAAGCAGCATCAGAGGAGCAGGAGGGCTGACGTTTCGGGTCTAGACCATTTTTCTAAAGAAGGGTCTAGGCCTGAAACATCAGCTTTCCTGCTCCTCTGATGCCTCTTGGCCTGCTGTGTTCATCCAGCTCTACACCTTGTTATCTCAGGTTTGATTCCTGCTCTGGCTGAGGTTACCATGGAGGACTCTCCTTCTCAATCTCTCCCCTCACCCGAGGCGTGGGGACCCCTACGTTAAACCACCGCCAGTCCCCTCTCTTGAGTGAGTGAGGCTATGGCAACTTTACCTCGTAGGAGCAAATTACTGCTGAATCCGTACTGCACCCAACAAATGCTGGCAATCACAGTGGGTCAGGCAGTGTTAGGTTTGTTTTTCCCAACCCAGTGGTACTTCTCTTCTTGGAGGGAGAGGGGAGAGAGGACATGATAATGGAATGTAACAGGCTAAAAGAAATGGAAGAAATGGGAGTTGGTTCACAATTTTAAAGTGTGGAACTCAATATTGAGCCCAAAAGACTGTAGAGTGCCTAGTGTGAAGATGCGAGGCTGTTCCTCCAGCTAGCACTGTGATTCACTGGAGCACTGCAGCATGCCGAGGACAGACACATGGGCATGTGAACAGGACACTGTGTTAAAATAACCAACTACTGGAAGATCAGGGTCACGCTTGTACACAAACTGGAGCTGTTTCGCAAAGCAGTCACCCAGTCTGTGTTTGGTTTTTTTCAGTGTAGAGTACGCAAATATAATACACAAGATTGGAAGAGGTACAGATGAAATACTGTTTCAGCTGGCAAGACTGCTTAGGCTCTTGGATGGTGAGCAGGGAGGAGGTGAAGGGACCGGTGTTGCTCCTTCTGTGGTTACATGGGAAGGTGCCATGTGAAGGGGGGTGCTTGTTGGTGGTTGAGGAATAGACTGAGATGTCCCGGAGGGAATATCCCTGCAAAAGGCAGACAATAGAGAGTGAGGGGAAGATGTGTTTGGTTGTCGTGTTTTGCTGGAGTTACCTGAAATGGCAGAGAATGATCCTTTGAATGTGGTGGCTGATGGGATGAAAAGTGAGAACAAGGGAGTCCGGATCATGCTGCTGTGAGTGATGGGGAGGGGCAAGGGCAGAAACATGGGTGATAGGCTGGGTGCAGTTGAAGGCCCTGTCAACCAGCTTCACTACAGCGCTTCCCACCCAACGCCTTGGAAAGATTCCGTCGTATTCTCCTCATTCCTTCATCTGCTCGGATGATGTCGCCTTCCAAAACAGCACTGCCGACACAGCTTCCTTCTTCCGTAATCCTGGTTTCCTGCCCACTGTGGGTGACAGGGCCATCAAATGGATTCAACCCATCACGTGTGTGTGTGTGTGAACATGTCTCTGTATATGTGTGTCCATGTGTGTGCGTGTCTGTGTACATGTGTGTGTTTGTATGTGCGTATCTTTGTATGTGCATGTGTTTGTGTGAGTGTGTGTGCGCGCGTGTGCCTCTCTGTATATGTATGTGTGTGCAAGTGCGTGTGTGTGTGTGGATGTCTGTGTGTGTGTGTGTGTGTGTGTGTGTATGTGTGTGCGCGCGCGTGTCTCTGTGTGTGTGAGAGAGAGTGTGTGTGTATACGTGTGTGTGCATGTTTGTGTGCGTGCACGTGTGTATGTGAGTGTCTGTGTGTGTGCATGTGTGTGTGTTTATGGGTGTGTAGGTTTGTGTGTGTGTGTGTCTCTGTACGTGTGTATGTTTGCATCTGTGTGTATCTCTGTATGTGTGTTTGCGTGCGTTCGTGTCTCTGTATATATGTGTCCATGTGTGTGCGTGTCTGTGTACGTGTGTGTTTGTGCGTATCTTTGTATGTGCATGCGTTAGCGTGAGAGTGTGTGTGTGTGTGTGTTGGTGGGTGTGGGTATGTGTGTGTCTGTGTGTGTGTGTCTGTGTGTGTGTGTGTGTGTGTGTGTGTGTGTGTGTGTGTGTGTGTGTGTGTCTGTGCGTGAGTGTGTGTGTGGACTCCCATGTTGAAGCTGGGCCCAGAGAGTTAGGCAGTGCAAGAATTTGTGATCTGCCCACTTCACATTAAAGCATCATGTGTCACGTAGTTTATGTTTTTTAAAATTTATTGTTTGACTTTGCCACTGGGGTTAAATAACAACGTGGTTTGTGGGGAATATTAACTTGCCGGGTATGCTGTCAGTGGCCACCTCTTTGTTGGCTGGAAGTATCCCATGGACTGTAGATCATGTTTGCTGTTTGCACTGCTGGCTGCTTGCTGGGTTACCTGGTGTCACATGCCCGTGGTTTATGGAGCTTCACAGAGTACTCACCGCCATCTTTCCAACTGTGATGATAACATGAAACGCTTTCTGCCCTCTTGGGTAGAGAAGATGATCCCATGGCACGATGTCACCGCAGAGCAGGGGCGTCCTCCCTGATAATCCAGTGGTCAACTACAATCACGAAAACATATTATTCAGTCAATTCCTGTTACAAATTAGGGGACCTTGCACTGTGTAATCTAACTAATGTGCTCCCACCTTTTAACAGTGAGTAGACTTTTAAAACAAAATTATTTAGTCAGCTGCAAAGTAAGTAGGGATATGGGCCAAACACAGGCAACTGGAACAATTCAGTTTGGGAATCGGCATAGATGTGTTGGACCAAAGGGTGTTTTCCATGCTGCATGACTCTATGAAAGGTGTGATGAAAATGTAACTCTTTCTCAGACTTTAAAAAGTTTCTTAAATGTGGCTTCATACTTCTAGGTTAATTCGAACTTCAAGGGCTCGCAGCTTGATGACATGAAGGATTTTCTGTTTGCTAAGTGAGATTTAAGCTGTGGGAATGGCCTCTTAACAGCCCATGTTCAATTTTAAAAACGCTGGTTACACAACGGAATGCTTGACATCTTCGAAACATGTGTAATGAGAATCTAATTCAATTTATTAAAGCAGTTTTCGCAGCTGAGCTAATTCCTGGTAATGGCCACATACTTAATTATTTATCAGGCATAATTACATATCCACTGGCACCTTTCAGGATTTGCTGCATTGGGACTGTGTGGTGTATAATTACCTTTGTGCCAACTCAGTGCAGTTGGTAGCATGCTATTTTATTTATACCACAGAGGCTTAGAGAGTCGATCACTACCTATCACTGATGGGCAGGTGGTTGATGAGCAACCATGGTATGTTATTCTGAGCTTTGGGAAGTGTATGGTGGTGGTGGTAGTGTCACAGAACTAGCAATCTAGACATAACGGGAACTGCAGACGCTGGAGAATCCAAGATAACAAAGTGTGGAGCTGGATGAACACAGCAGGCCAAGCAGCACCTTTAGCTTTTGTGCCCCTAAGATGCTGCTAGACCTGCTGTGTTCATCCAGCTCCACACTTTGTTATCTAGCAATCTAGAGGCACTGGACACAGGAATTCAAATCCCACAAGATGGCTGGTGGAATTTGAATTCAATTAATTAATCTGAAAATTAAAGCTGGCTTTAATACTGGTGACTGTGAACTGTTGTAAAAACCCATCTGGTTCACTAATGCCTTTTAGGGCAACAAATCTGCCATCATTACTTAAGTGGCAGGTGCAGTTTAGATAAATGTGTACTGTACTTTGGCAAGGCAAATCAGGGCAGGACTTATACACTTAATGGTAAGGTCCTGGACAGTGTTGCTAAACAAAGAGACCTTGGGGTGCAGCTTCATAGTTCCTTGAAAGTGGAGTTGCAGGTAAATAGGATCGTGAAGGCAGCATTTGGTATGCTTGCCTTTATTGGTCAGTGCATTGAGTGTAGGTGTTGGGAGGTCATGTTGCGGCTGTTCAAGATATTGACTTGGCCATTTTTGGAATACTGCCTGCAAATCTGGTCTCCCGGCTATAGCAAAGATGTTGTGAAACTTGAAGGGGTTCAAAAAAATTTACAGCGAAGTTGCTTGGGTTGAAGTGTTTGAGCAATAGGGAGAGGCTGAATAGGCTGGGACTATTTTCCCTGGAATGCCAGATGTTGAGGGATGACCTTTTAAAGGTTTATAAAAACATGAGGGGCATGGATAGGGTGAATAGCCAAGGTCTTTCTCCTAGGGTGGGGGAGTCCAAAACTGGAGGGCAAAGGTTTGAGGTGAGGGGGAAAGATTTAACAGGGACCAAAGGGGCAACTTTTTCACACAGAGGGTGGTGTGTGTGTGTGTGTGTGTGTGTGTGTGTGTGTGTGTGTGTGTGTGTGTGTGGTGAAGGCTGGTACAATTACAACATTTAAGTGGCACTGGGATGGGTTTAGAGGGATATGGGCCAAATGCTGACAAATGGGACTATATTAAATTAGGATGTCTGGTTGGCATGGACGAGTTGGACCAAAGGGTCTGTTTCTGTGCTGTATTGCTGTATAACTCTGTGCCTCTATGGTCTATATGTGACTCCAGGTGGCCATGTAGTTCAGTGGGTAAGACTTGGTTTTGCTTTCTGATTTCCGTGGCATTAGGTGCTTATTTGGATAGGAATAGTGTGCACTGGTACGGGGAGAAACCAGGAGATTGCCACTGGATAATAATGATCATTTGATGCAGGCATGGGTCACATGGACTCCTTCTGTGCCATAATACTGCTGTGATTCAGACCCACAACAATGTGGTTGAGTGCCCTCTGAACATGGCACCCAGTGCCATTAGGGATAGGCCTCAAATCACCTTGCCCACATCCCACAAAAGAATGAAGCCTCAGCCAAGAGGGCGTAGGTTTAAGGTGAGAAAGGCGAGATACAAAAAGGTCCAGAGGAGCAATATTTTTCACACAGTAGGTGGTGAATGTCTGGAATGGTTTGCCAGAGGTTCGTGGTGGAGGTGAGTATAATTTTGTCATTTAGACAGGTACATGCATGGTACAGGTGTGGAGGGACATGGTCCAAATGTAGGCAAATGGGACTAGTTTAAATTATGAAAGTTGGCTGTCATGGACAAGTTGGGGCCTGTTTCCATGCTGTAAGCCTCTATGACTCTAATAAATACGTTGGAAGCCTATTTGCTGAGCAGACGCTGTTTGAACAGTGAACTGTAGTAAATTGCCTATAATCTATTTAAAAACAATCTTTATAAAGTACAGCAAACAGAAGTAGGGCCAAAATGATTGGAAAGCTTCTGGGCTGTGAAGAATTGAAGAATATTTACATTCACACAGTATACGTGGAATCAATCCAAATCAGTGAAAGCAGTGAATCTCATGGGCATGACTGACTGGGAGCTAGCTAATCATGTCTATTCTAGCCTGGATTAGAGGTGTCACATAAACAAAAGATAGGACCAAGAAAAACTATCCATCAGAGTACTTCAAAGGGAGAGCGTCCATGTCTGCATTGTCTCCAGAAGCATTGTGTCCGAAAGTTGTTACGCGACTCCAGTTAAAATTATCAGAAACAAAAGTAGAAGTTGCTGGAAAAGCTCAGCAGGTCTGGCAGCATCTGTGAAGAAAATAAAAGTCAGAGTTAATGTTTCGGGTCCGGTGACCTTCCTCAGAACTTCTGAACAGTTCTGAGGAAGGGTCATCAGATCTGAAATGTCAACTCTGATTTTGTTTTATTCACAGATGCTGCCGGCCCTGCTGAGCTTTTCCAACAACTTCGGTTTTTGTTTCTGATTTACAGCGTCCGCAGTTCTTTTGGTTTTTAGACTTATCAGAAACACTGCTGTGTATAAGGAAGAGTGCAGAATGTTATAAGACCATAAGAAATAGGAGCAAGAGTAGGCTGTTCAGCCCCTCGAGCCCACCATGCTATTTAAAAAGATCATGGCTGCTCCAATATTCTTAATTTCCACTCTCTTGCGTTTTCCCCACAGTTCGTAACTCTAGCTGTCCTCTTCAAGGACCATGCCCTGACTGCTCTCAGTGGTAGGGACTTCCAAAGACTCCAAGGACTCAGGGGGGGACCCAGATAATGTTCCAGGGGCCTGGGTTCAAATCTCGTCCACGACAGATAGTGGAGTTTGAATGCAATTTAAAAAAACACCTAGAATACGTTGTCATTTGTCAGGGGAGAAAAAAACCCATTTGGCTCACTAATGTCCTTCAGGGAAGGAGACTGTCATCCTTATCTGATCTGGCCTACCTGTGACTCCAGACCCACAGCTATGTGGTTGATCCTTAGCAATGGGCAATAAATGCCGGCCTAAGACAGTGATGCCCTCATCCCGTAAATGACTAAAAAAAAAATCACAGCCCTTTGAGGGAAAAGAAATTGTTCCTCATCCATGTCTTTAAAAATTCTGAGACTTTGCCCTCTGGTTCTCGACTCTCCCATGACAGGGAAGCATCATTTTATCATTTACTCTGTCAAACCCTTTAAGGATCCTATATGTTCCTCTCATTCTTCTAAACTCCAGTGAGTAGAGTCCCAAGCTGTTTCGCCTTTGATCATTAGACCATCCCTCCCTACCAGGGATCATCCCTGAGAACCTGCTTATGCCACATTGACCTGACAAGCTGTTACCCTGAAGTTCAATAGTTCAATGAAACCCTTTCAAAAGCCCAAAACAGCAGACTTTTCAATGGGGCAAATTAACATAGGTCATTGAATCCCGTACCTGGGAGGGTCAGTTTCCAGTTTTATTTTGCTGTATTTTAACAGGCAGGAAGTACATTAGAGTTTTTCTCTCACTACTCCACATTGTCTGCTCTTACCACATTGAAATCCAGCCGTAGAAACTTTTGGAAATTCCCTGCGCCTCAGGCATCATCTGTGGAGTGACAATGGCCAGAAGAGTAGATGTTGAAGATGTCGGAGGTTCTGAGCCAGTGCGGAAGCAGCGAATGGAAGGAGTGATGGAAAAGGCAGCGGTGGGTAGGAGAGATAATGATGCAACACAAAAGGACGAGAGATAAGACACAAGTGTAGATCAGACTAAACGGGAATGGCAGAAGCATCACCATCCAAAAAAAGGGAAAAGTTTATGATCTGAAGTTGTTCAACTCAATATTGAGGCCAGTACATTGTTGTTTTGAAGGGTGAGGAGCTAATCCTCAAACTGGGTGGTACGTCTCCTTGGAATGGTGTAGGAGGCTGAGGATAGAGAGCTGGGAGGAGGGAATAAATATAAAAGACAGGAAACTGGATCCTCAGGATCGTGCCTGTGAGCTGGAAGGAGGTTTTCCATGTAGCAGATACCCGATCTACAACCAGCCCAGCTCGTCCCCTCCCCCCACCGCATCCCAAAACCAGTCCAACCTGTCTCTGCCTCCCTAACCTGTTCTTCCTCTCACCCATCCCTTCCCCACCTCAAGCCGCACCTCCATCTACCTACTAACCTCATCCCACCTCCTTGACCTGTCCGTCTTCCCTGGACTGACCTATCCCCTCCCTACCTCCCCACCTATACTCTCTCCACCTATCTTCTTTACTCTCCATCTTCGGTCCGCCTCCCCCTCTCTCCCTATTTATTCCAGTTCCCTCTCCCCATCCCCCTCTCTGATGAAGGGTCTAGGCCCGAAACGTCAGCTTTTGTGCTCCTGAGATGCTGCTGGGCCTGCTGTGTTCATCCAGCCTCATACTTTATTATCCTGCATTTCCCCCAGCCTGCTTTCCTTTGTTTGTTTTGATTTCCGAATTTGAGCATCTCTGGCATTTTGCTTTCAGACTCCATCAGCATTGCTCCTTGTTTGGTGCTGAGCACTTGGTCATGGAGCTAATTAGTCGAGAGATTCATTCTTGCAATGCTGACATCCCAAACAACTCAAGTGTGCAGGCAGCCAATGGAAAGCAGCCAGAAGTGGAGTTGAAAAGCTGCCTGCAGTTGGAGGCCAGGAGCTGAGGCCAGAACTTCAGGGAGCTCCCTGCTTCAAAAGTATAGCATAAAGCAGACAGCCTCCACCTGTGAAATGGCCTGACGCTGAGGGCAGCCTAGTGGTAATGTCAGTGGGTAGTAATCAACTGGCCCAGCCTGATAGGCCTGGGGCATGGGTTCAAATCCCACGATTGTAGCTCATTGACTTTCAATTCAATTAATTAGTAGAAATCTTGGAAGTGAAAACTCATCTCGGAAAGTGAGCATAAAATTACAATTGTTGTAAATGCCACCAATGCCCCTCAGGGATGGAAAACTGGAATTCCGCACAGCAGATATGAGACGGTTGACAAACGAGATGGGAAAATGACTGGATGCCATGCCCCTTATCAGAAGCAGGGTAAGTAGAAGGGATTTCAGACGGGAGGAGGTGAGTTAAATAATGAACATAGAACATAAAACATAGCACGGTACAGGCCCTTCGGCCCACAATGTTGTGATGGCCTATTACCCTACTAAGATCAAACTACCCTGCATACGCTACATTTCACTATCCTCCATGTGCCTATCCAAGAGTTGTTTAAGAGCCTCTGAGACATCTGACTCTAATACCACTACTGACAGCGCATTCCACAAGCCCACCACTCTCTGTGTGAAGAGCCTACGTCTGATGTCTCCCCTATACCTCCCTCCAATCACCTTAAAATTATGCCCCCTCATAATAGTCATGAATGACACATCTGGGTTAGTGGACTCTGTGTTACTCCCAATGCCATAAACTAATCAGCGTAGAAAGACGAGTGAGTTCACTTTGTGGTTGCAAAAATAGGAGGGAGAGCGTCAAGTCCTTTTTAATTTACTAATGCTCTTAAGGAAAGGAAACTGCCATCCTCACCTGCTCTGACCTACATGTGATTCCAGACCCACAGCAACGTGATTGACTCTTCACTGCCCTCTAGGCAATTAGGGATGGGCAATAAATGCTGGCTTAGCCAGTGAGCCACATCCCATGGATGAATAGTGATCTAAGAATGAATTTGGAGTTCTGTGCAGCAGTACTCAGTGCTGAATGGACGCTCAGTGCCTGGATATAATATGCTGAGCACAGGAAAAAAGCACTGAATGCCTCTGGCAAGAAAGGAGCAAATAATTATGGATTGTTGGAGGTCTGAAACAAACAAAAACAGAAATTACTGGAGAAATTCAGCAGGTCTGGCAGCATCTGTAGAGAGATAGAGAGAGTTAACATTTCAGGTCCAGTGACCCTCCTTCAGAACTAGAAGCAGCTACGAAAAGATGGTACTTGAGCTGAGAAAAGGAATGAGCAGGTACACGGAGAAGGAGCCCAGAGAGAGAGAGAGAGAAAATGGGCAGGCAAACAAAAGGATTATTGGTGTAAGCCGGGGCAGATGAGAATCTAAATCAGTGATAATGGGAGCTAGGAGTAGGAGCCTGTCTGAACTGGACCTGAGGGGCAACTTTTTCGCACAGAGGGTGGTGCACACATGGAATTAACTCCCAGAGGAAGTGATGGATGCAGGTGCAGTTGTATTATTCGGGCATGTACATGAAATGCATTCACTTTTCCATTTTTTAATCCGTTTCAGAATTCTCTATTGGGTCCTAATTTGCTCCCAGTCCTCAGGCTTATCACCTTTTCTGGCATCGTTATGACTACTTTCTTTGATCTAAAGCAAAATTTAAGTTATTTTGTTCAGGAAAGATTTAGAGGGCTATGGGCCAAACACAGGCGAATGGGACTAATTCAGTTTGGGAAACTTGATCAGCATAGATAAGCTGCACAGAGCGTCTGTTTCCATGCTGCATGACTCTACGACTCAATAATCACCACCTCCACTGCTTAACTGAGCTCATTCTCACCTTGAACAGCTTCTCCTTCATCTCCACTCTCTGTATTCACATCAAAGGTGTGGCCATGAATAGCTGCATTAAGCCTGTCTCATTGAGGGGTACTTGGGCTCCTTATTCCAGCTCTGTCCTCATGGCTGTTTTGATAGCACATCGATGACGTCTTTGATGCTGCTTCCCTCTCTCGCCTGCTTACCTGTGGCGCTCTTTCCAGCCGATTGTAACATTTTCTATACTACTGACACCAATATAACAATATATCCATCTATCCTCTTCTTTCCTTCTTAAATTGTGCAGTTATATTTGTTCCTTACCAGTCCATAAGCACCATTCCAGAACCAGCAGAATTTTGAAAGGTAACCACCAGTGCATTCACATTCCCTTTCGCCATGTCTTTTAACATTCTTCAACTCAGTTCATTTTTCAAGGATTATCTCATTACTAATGCTATTTTCTTTTAGGTCCCCACTTTCTCACGTCCCTTGGTTTTTGGGAGATTTCCATGAAAATTGGTGCATTGTAATTGTTTAGTTTCTGTGCCATTTCCCTGCTCTCTACAATAAATTCTCCTGTTCCCGCCTGTAATTAGCTGACACTCATGCAAGACAACCTTTACTTTTCACACAATCTAAAGAAGTTTTCACAATCTGCCTTTATGTTCCCTGCTAGTTTGTATCCATATTGTCTTTTCCCATTTTTTAATCAGTTTCAAAATTCATTACTGGGCCCCAAATTGCTCCCAAACCTCAGGCTTATCATCGTCTTTTACATTCTTACAGATACTTCCTTTCATCTAAAGCAATATTTAACTTCTTTTCTAAGCCCAGTGATTTACCTTTGGGTCTGTACAGAATTAGATTTCTCTAGTGGGCCACATTGTATTTTATTAAGTACTGGTCATTTTCTGTCTACCATCAAATATTTTAATACATTTTTCCAATCAGTCTTGCCCTTTGTAGCTTTATAATTTTCTTTCTTCTGATTTAAGGTTGTTCATTCATTACAAACTACATTACATTGATATTTAATGCAAAATTCTACAATATTATGGTCACTATTCCCCAAACTCAAATGGCCAAGAGGTAAAATGTAACTGATGTATCCATAATGTATAATATGCCAATGACTTGTGTAGTTGCCATTCACAGCGCAAGCAAATCCAGCATCCATCTCTTGGAGTTTGCATATGAGAGTGTCTCTCATTCAAGGTCAGAAAATCAAAGTCTTTTCCATGAAATAACGTCTCCACCTCCGATTCCTGCTATTGGTGGGGGGACGTTTGGCATTGTTGAATACTTCCCATGGCTGAGCAGCTCCCTTTCTCGGAAGACCATCCATGGAGAGGAGACTCAGCAGACATTTAGCCCCTTCCCAAAATTGCCATTTGAGAGAACTTGCTGTGTGCAATTGACTGCTGCATTTCTAACACCGGAACCAAGGTGTATATGCTATGGAATGTTTTTCATTGTGTGCAGAGTGTTTTGGGATGGTCAGAGGGTGTGAAAGGCGCTACATAAATGTTTTCTTTCTTATAAAACAAGAGCGACAGTGAAGTGTGCTTCCTCTGATAGCGGAGTGAGTGAAGATTGGACATAAATATAAAAATATCACTGGGAATGCAACAAGACAGGTTAAGATATGCCTTTTTTCAGGACAAGGGTTGTCCAGACATTGGAAGGTTTACCACAAGTAGTGGAGGGGGCACGGACTGTAGGACTGTGGGGGTGTGGGACTGTGGCTCATGATACTCAGTTACTTAATATAGGCTGTCAATCTTTGTAATGAATTTCTAGATAGTCTGTTGAGCTTTTAAGATGCTGCATTTTGGATCTGATGCATTATTTGATTAAATCAATGAAAGAAATACACAATCTGTGACAGATGAAAACGTTATAGATTTCAAATCTGTTCTGCAAAATTTATTAGCAGAAGGTAATAGTGCTTTGTGATTTGAAGTGCTGAAGTGTTGCAGTTGTTGTTCTTCCCTCAAACTCCTGATCTTCTCCCAAGAACAAAGAACAAAGAAAATTACAGCACAGGAACAAGCCCTTCGGCCCTCAAAGCCTGCGCCGATCAAGATCCTCTGTCTAACCTGTCATTTATTTTCTAACGGTCTGTGTCCATTTGCTCCCTGCCCATCCATGTACCTGTCAAAATATATCTTAAAAGACGCTAATGTGTCTGCGTCTACCACCTCCGCTGGCAATGTATTCCAGGCACCCACCACCCTCTGTGTAAAGAACTTTCCATGCATATCTCCCTTAAACTTTCCTCTTCTCACTTTGAACTCATGACCCCTCGTAATTGAGTCCCCCACTCTGGGAAAAAGCTTTTTGCTATTCACCCTGCCTCATGATTTTGTAGACCTCAATCTGGTCCCCCCATAATCTCCAGCTTTCTAATGAAAATAATCCTAATCTACTCAACATCTCTTCATAGCTAGCACCCTCCATACCAGGCAACATCCTGGTGAACCTCCTCTGCACCGTCTCCAAAGCATCTATATCCTTTTGGTAATATGGCGACCAGAACTGTACACAGTACTCCAAATGTGGCCGAACCAAAGTCCTATACAACTGCAACATGACCTGCCAACTCTTGTACTCAATACCCTGTCCAATGAAGGAAAGCATGTCATATGCCTTCTTGACCACCCTATTGACCTGCGTTGTCACCTTCAGGGAACAATGGACCTGAACACCCAGATCTCTCTGTTCATCAATTTTCCTGAGGACTTTTCCATTTACTGTATATTTCGCCCTTGAATTTAATCGTCCAAAATGCATCACCTCGCATTTGCCCGTATTGAACTCCATCTGCCATTTATCTGCCCAACTCTCCAGTCTATCTATATTCTGCTGTAATCTCTGACAGTCCCCTTCACTATCAGCTACTCCACCAATCTTAGTGTCATCAGCAAACTTGCTGATCAGACCACCTACACCTTCCTCCAGATCATTTACATATATCACAAACAACAGTGGTCCCAGCACAGATCCCTGTGGAACACCACTGGTCACAGGTCTCCAATTTGAGAAACTCCCTTCTACTACTACTCTGTCTCCTGTTGCCCAGCCAGTTTTTTATCCATCTAGCCAGCACACCCTGGACCCCATGTGACTTCACTTTCTCCATCAGCCTGCCATGGGGAACCTTATCAAACGCCTGACTGAAGTCCATATCAAACGCCTGACTGAAGTCCATATCAAACGCCTGTCTGAAGTCCATATCAAACGCCTGACTGAAGTCCATATCAAACGCCTGTCTGAAGTCCATATCAAACGCCTGACTGAAGTCCATATCAAACGCCTGACTGAAGTCCATATCAAACGCCTGTCTGAAGTCCATATCAAACGCCTGTCTGAAGTCCATATCAAACGCCTGTCTGAAGTCCATATCAAACGCCTGTCTGAAGTCCATGGAGAAGGTGATGGTCTTTTCCCTTGGACACTCCCTCTCACTCACTTCCCGCCCATCCCTCCGAATGGGTTGGAGTATTGTGTGTCGTTTTGATCTCCTTACCTGAGGAAGGATGCCCTGTCTGTTGATGGGGTACAAAGAAGGTTTACTGGCCTGATTCCTGGAATGGTGGGACTGTTGCACGTGAACAGTGTGGATCGGTTAGAAAGTAAGGGTCACTGGACTCAAAACGTTAACTCTGCTTTCTCTCCACAGATGCTGCCAGAACTGCTGAGTTTCTCCAGCAATTTCTGTTTTTGCTACTGCGTTGGTTGATCAGCCGCGATCATACCGAATAGTGGGGTCTGCTCATAGAGTCATACGGCACTGAAACAGACCCATCATTTCAGCTCAATCACACTGACCATGTTCCCAAACGAGACTAGACCCACCCTGCCTGCATTTGGCCCACAACCCTCTACACCTTTCCTAATCATGCCTTTTAAATGCTGTGCCTGCATTCACCACTTCCCCTGAGGCTCATTCCACACATGAGCCACTCTCTGTGTTAAAACAAAAGCCCCTCATGTCCTTTTAAAAGTTTTCACCTCTCACCTTAAAAATATGCCCCATGGTTTTGAACTGCCCGCTACGCTCTCCAGGGAAAATGTCCTTGCTGTTCACTTTATCTATGCCCCTCATGATTTTATAAACTTCTGTAAGGTCACCCCTCAACTCCGTACGTTCTAGTGAAAAACGACCCAATCTATTTTCATATTTCAAATCCTCCATTCTCTTCTGAACCTTCTCCAATTTAATACCATTTACCAATTTTGCCTGGTATCTAATGTTCGTTTCAATATAACAAAACATGTTTACAACTGGAGTTCATTTGTCCCATTTTATCTCTGCTTACCCTCTTTTAAAGGCAATCTGAAACCAATCCCCCTGCCATGCTCTCTCTCTGGAACCCCAACATCTTCGTCCACCTGAAATATTTATCCAAATGTATCCTTAAAATATGCCATGGAATTTAGAATTCCTTTGAAACGAAATTGTCCGCAGTATTTCCTATGAGGCGTGAGATCTCATTTAACCAACTTTCCAGATATCTAGCAAATAAACCCATTTCAACCTCCTATAACAAAGAGACCAGAACTGCACACAGTATTCCATAAAAGGCCTCACCAATGTTCTGCACAACCTCAACATGACTTCCTAACTCCTGTACTCAAAGGTCTGAGCAATGAAGGCAAACATGCTAAACACCTTCTTAACCATCCTGCCTACCTGGGGCGTAAGTTTCAGAAAATATATTCTCCGAACATACATACAAACTCCTGCTCCTAGATCCCTTGTTTTTAATTTCATTTTGGGAGCTGCCAATCTACACTGCATCAGTCACTTACCTGAATCCTCAATGACCACAGGACACTCACGCGATTTCAAATGGCTCTTGTCCCCTTGCCCCTGTCTTGTTCTGAATGTTAGTTTAACATTCTTTCTTAGAATAAAACTTAGCAATTTTCTCAAATACTGCACTGACAATGAGGTACCTGCAGCATCAGATAAATCTGATGTTTCCTCAATGAAGTACAGTGATCTGACTGATCTTTGTGACATGGGTTTATTTGCTAGATATCTGGAAAGTTGGTTATAGTTAAATTAGATCTCATGCCTCATAGTAAATACTGCAGACAATTTAGTTTTAAAGGAACTTTAAATTCCGTGGCATCCCTTTAAGGATACATTTGGATAAATATTTCAGGTGGATGAAGATGTTGGGGTTCCAGAGAGAGAGCATGGCGGGGGAAGTGGTTTCAGGTTGCCTTTAAAATAGGGTAAGCAGAGATAAAATGGGATGCATGGACTCCAGTGGTAAACATCTTTTGTTACATTGGAATGAGCATTAGATACCAGGTATGATGACCAGGGGTGTGCTGGCTAGGTGGATTAGCCATGGGAAATGCAAGGGCACAGGGATAGGTTGGGTGGTATAGTCCTTACAGCATCAGTATTCAGCCATGGGCCAAATGGCCTGCTTCCACGTGAGTCAATGAACTTGCATTTACCTAGCATTTTCAAATATCCCAAAGTCATGTGTTATCTAAAAAAACATATTAGTAATCATCCATATAGGTCAGGTCAAGACAGAAGACCCAAAGTGTATTCAGAAAGTTGCGTGCTGTGGCTATTTGTATGATGTGTGCATTGAATGCTAGTCCTCATGTGTCAATGCTTGCAGTGAGCGGCTACATGGTGCTTCAAAGGGTGTCATTATCATTTCAAACACTCTCAGCAGTTAAGTGCTCTTCTGCCAAGATGTATTGTGTTAGATTTAGTTATTTTTATATTGTTCCTCCATCCTCACAGGTATCCACTGAGTCATTTCTTTTCGTCTATAATAGCAAACTGGTTCAGTTCCCTTCTCCTTCCCTGAACTGAGTTGCCTTTCCCTCTAAAACCGATATCTAAACTTTCCCAATCCATTCAGATACTGAACTGTCATTGAACTATTACAATGCCTCATTATATTGTGATCATCTGTCACCAATCCCAGGTTTTAATTCTGCCATTGTTATTTAAGCCGCTCTCAGTTTGAGTAGCATTGCTGTCTTAATTTACATGTATCACAAAGTCCCCAGGATCTCCTGCTGGTAACCTGACAGCATTCAGTGTGATCCTTTGGCTTGGTTTCAGTTTATCTCTGACGACGCTTCTTTGATGCATTTTAATCTTGTGATGGAACACTGCGCTGAAGCTGCTATACAAATGCAATTTGTTGTTGATACATTACAAATATATAGATGAGGAGCAGGAGTGGGCCACTAGTCCCCTCGACCCTGCTGTGCCTTTAATAAAATCGTGACTGATCTGATTTCTCCACATTTCTGCCTATCCCTGATAATCCTATACCCCTTTGCTTCTTATCTTCCCACAGTGTGGAATGTCCAGGGAGCCAGGAGTCTCCTCAGGCTTGCAGAGACAGGCTTGTGTGATCAGCTCATTCACACACTTAGTTCCAATGTCTTCTCGGTGCTACATAGGTGTTCACACAAACTCTACAAAAAGCTCTGGGACACTGAGATTCTATTCCTCAGAGACAGTAAGAACTGCCAAAGCTGGAGCCGGAGATAACATAATGTGGGGTTGGAGGAACACAGCATCCCTTGGCAGCATCAGAGGAGCAGGAAAGTTAATATTTCAGGTCGGGACCCTTCTTCAGAAATTTGTGAGGAAGGGTGTCAACCTGAAACATCAACTTTCCTGCTCCTCTGATGCTGCCTGGGCTACTGTGTTCATCCAGCTCCGCATTGTATTAAATCCAACATCCTATTCCTATTCATAAATCCATCCAGATGCCTTTTAAATGTTGTAATTGTACCAGCCTCCACCACTTCCTCTGGCAGCTCATTCCATACATGCACCACCATCTGTGTGAAAAAGTTGCCCCTTATGTCCCTTTTAAATCTTTCTCTCTGCCGTATACCTTCGTCCTCTAGTTTTGGACTCCACTGCCCTGGCAAAAGACCTTGATTATTCATCCCATCCATGCCCCTCATGATTTTATAAACCTCTACAAGGTCACCCCTCAGTTATCCTGAGAGTGGATGACTTCCTGTCAAAAGTGCCTCGTATTATTCACACGCGTGTTTGCAAGAGGGTCTTGCTGTTGATCACAGAAGTGATTCGTCGGGAGTATGTGGGGTATGAGGATTGGAAAAGTTATACTGTTGAGCAGGAAGATGATGTGAAAGGGAGAAGTGGGAAAGATATAAGAAAGACTGGATTTGCTGTTTTGTTGGAGGATACAGAGAGGAGACTGAGCAACAATTTAACAAATAGGAGTGTTGGATTTAGGGTGGAGATATTTGCTAAAAATAAAAGATGGTCTGTTTGTGTGCTGTATATTGAATGCTAGTCCTCATGTGTCAATGCTTGCAGTGAGCAGCAATATGGTGCTTCAAAGTGTGTTATTATCATTTCAGATTCTCTCAGCAGCTAAGAGCTGTTCTGCCAAGATGTATTGTGTGCAGCTTTAGAGTACGTTTGGGAAAGTTCTCCCTAAATGAAAGAAGATTTAATTCACAACAAGAGCTGTTAGTTACCATGGAGATTGTTGACTACTCTGCTGTTGGTGTTATTATGCTCACGGCTCCTCCATTTTGAGCCCAGTTGGACAGTGAGAATGGGAGGTGTGATGAGGCATCTATAATCTAAGGATGGCAGAATTACTTCAGCATCGAATAAAGCCATTCAGCCCATCATATTTTCTCTCCCACAGAAAGTTGTATCTCTACTACAGAAAGCTGTTGGGGCCAAGTGGTTAAATACATTCAAGAGGGAGGAGGATGTGGCCCTTGTGGCTAAAGGGATCAAGCGAGATGGAGAGAAAGTGGGAGTGGGATAAATGAAATTGTATATTCAGCCACGATGATATAGAATGGTAGTGTGGGCTCGAAGGGCTGAATGGCCTACTCCCGTACCTATTTTCTACGTTTCTGCATCTGCACTTGCTGGCTGAATGAGAAAGTCACTTAGTGCCACTTCCCTGCCTTTTTATGCAAATGGCCAGTAAGGGATGGTGCCATGCTGGACCTAATTATGGGGAAGAAAATTGGGCAGGTGTTAGTGAGGTGGCAGTGGAAGAGCACTTTAGTGATAGCAATCACAACACCGTATATTTGAAGTTTGTTCTGGAAAAGGAAAATGACTGGGACAAGGGTGAAGGGGTCTGTTCAAAATGGAATGGGCAAGAGTACTGGGCCATCATCTTCCCCTGCGGATGAAATGTAGGTGTAACAAGCCCCGAGATCCCCGGATCTCCAGGAATGTTCAGGACTGGATAAGAAGGAAAGGAAAGACTTTCAACATGCACCAAGGGTGCAAATTAAGGGAAGCCATAGAGAAGTATAGACATGCAAGTGGGAACTTGATAGACCAATTAGGAGAGCAAAGGGGTAACGTGAAAAAAAAATGGGAGGCAAATTTTGGGAGGTTCCCAACGTATAACTCAATGCAGGAAAGAAGATAACCATAGAAAAAGTAGGGGCCACTTTAGGGACCAAGGGGGCGATTCTGTGCTTAGAGCCTGAAGGCGTTGTTAGCATTTTAACTGGATACTTCAGTTGAAGGATCAATAACAAGGAGACATGATATTAAGGAACAAGGCAGGAGATTTGGAATGGATTTGAAGAAAGTATATTTCACCCAGAGGATGGTAGGAGTTTGGAGCATACTGCCTGGGAGGGTAGTTGAGGCAGGAAAACTCACAACCTTTAAAAACGTACTGAGATGAGTACTTGAAATATCATAACATTTAAGGCCATGGGCCCAGTGCTGAAAGGCGAGGCTAGTGTACATTTAGATTCATTTTCTTTTTAGGAACATAGGAGCAGGACAAGGCCATTCAGCCCATTACACTGTCATTTCCACTGAAAACACCATGATTAATTATTCACTTTGATGCCTTTTTATCATTATTCCATTACTGTTTAGAAATCTGTCAATGTCTACTTTGTATCTACTCAATAATGAAGACTTTCATAGCTGTCTGGGATAGAGACATTCAAAGATTCACAATACATGGGAGCACCAGAACCTTCAAGTTCCCCTCCAAGCTACTCACCTATTAAACACATACTCATAGTTACCATCGCATATTTCTGTATTTCCAGTACAGCTCTCACTGTCGATGAGCCTAACTTTTCCACTAAACTATCTATCAGTCATATTTTAGAATAACCCAGTGACTTGGGAACTTCAAATAATAGACTGAAGTAACTCTCCATTCACCCTTTATTTACATGTGGAGAGCCCCTGACACTGATCCAGCTCCCTCAGAGTCAGCTCCCAGAGTGAACAGGATGTGTGACACTCCTGTTCTAATCTGTCAGCCAGGGCTCCCTGATTGGACCAGGTTAACAGCCCCAATCAGGGGACTCATATTCCATAAGGTCCACATGATTGACCTTATTACAGTCATGACAGCTACCACCCCCCTTCAAATCTAAACCCTGAGCTCTGTGAACAACCCCACTCCTGGTACCAATTATAGGTTTCAGGTTTCTCGCAGTCGCTAGGCAGTTGATGATTTGTAAGTAATTTCCTGATAGTTTACTGGGTTTGTTAAGAAGCAGTCAAATTCTTGTAAATCCTGTCCTTCAGGACTCCCTCCAACAACTTGCTCACCACTGACGTTGGGCTCACCTGTCTATAGCTCGCTGGCCCTTCCTTACCACCTTTCTTAAATAGTGGCACCACATTAGCCAACCTTCAGTCTTCCAGCACTTCACCCATTGCCATCAGCAGTACAGCTGGCTCAGCAAGGGGCCCTGCCATCACTTCCCTAGCTTCCTATAGAGCTCTGGGTCGCAGGGACTTACCCACCCCTTGTGCATTTTAAGATGTCCAGCACCTTCTCCTCTGAGATCGTTAGACTGTGGGAGGAAGCTGGAGCAAACCTGCATAGACATGGAGAGAATGTGCAAACGCCACACAGACAGATGCCCAAGGGTGGAATTGAACCCAGGTCCCTGTGCTGCCAGGTGGCTGTGCTAACCACTGAGCCGCACACGCCACCCTGTGAATCCTATTGAGTAACCGAGGTGTAAGGGAACACTTCCTTGAGTCTTCCTCCTCTCCATCTGGTCCGTCCTTGATCTGCATAATGAGGACTGCTTCATGTGCAGACTGCTGTATTGCGACTCGCGGATGAGAACTGCTGCTTCAAAATTCTGCTGGTTGAGAATTCCCAAAAAAGACCTCCCCTCTGCCCTGAGCACTTATTGTATATCCTGTTGCTAGGAGGAAGCTATTCTCTCTGTGCCAATCAGTATCTGCACCCTCTTGATCATTGGCAATGGGACACTCACAATGTCAGATTACCATTTTCCCCTTTTGAACGTTAGTTTTCATTCTTTCTCAGAACAAAACACTCTTATTTTCAACAAAACAGTGCACTGATGATTGGGTGCCAGCAAATTTGGCAACAGCTAACCTGTGGCTGGTAGTTTAATCATGACTCCCCGTGTTTTTGTGATCCTCCCCTTAGTGCTGTAACCACTGTTCATTGAAATGTCATGCTATGCAGTAAATACTAGGAAACTTCAGGTTTTGAGGGACCTCTAGAAGATCCCTAGTACCTAACAGTTTGATGTCTCATCTGAAACGCACCTCCAACAGTGCAGCACTCCCTCAGCACTGCACTGAAATGTAAGACTTGCTTAGGCTGAACTGTCTGTTTAAAACAGCTCAGTGTGACATATAATCTCCAAGTGCAAACAGGAAGTTGGTATGGCCTTTTTCCAGAGCACTGTGTCCAGTTCTGATCATCCTGTCACAGGAAGGATATTATTAACCTGGAGAGGGCCCATGGAGAGTGGAGGGTATGAATGATGAGGACAGGATAGATAGGCTGGGACTTTTCACTGGAGCGTAGGAGGTTGAAGGTTGATCTTATGGAGATTTATAAAATCACAAGGGGTATAGATCAGGGCGTCATTTCCCTTTGGTGATGGATTTCTAGACTTAGGGGACATATGTTTAAGATGAGAGGAGAAACATTTAGAAGAAGACATGAGGGACGATTCTTTTACACAGAGAGGAGTTTGACAGGATGTGTTGGGTCCAGGTACAGTTACAACATTTTAAAAGACATTTGGCTTTGTATGTGGATAAGAAATGTTGGAACGATTGTGGCCCAAGCATAGGCAGGTGGGACTGTGAAGTCACCTGACAAACCAGCTGTGGCCCGAAAGCTTGAGATTTTAAATAAAACCTTTGGGCTATAACCTGGTGCTGTGTGACATCTGACTTAATTTTAAAACAAAGTCACTGCTGTTACATAGGGAACGCTGCACATTCTGAGTGTTATACCTATTTTGAGATGTTTGTCTTCACGTAAAATGCCTGGGCCTAAACAACCGAGACTCCTGATGAAAGGGTGTAAACCCGAAACATCGACTCTCCTGCTCCTCCCGTGCTGCCTGTGTTCCTCCAGGTCCACACTTTGGTATCTCTGACTCCAGTGTCTGCCGTTCTTACTGTTTCCCACTCCTCCAGAACTTTTGTTCTTAGCTCAAAAAGCACCCCTGCTCGCCTGGTCTCCTCTGGCGAGGCCTGACAACTGTCAGTTTAGAAAGTTCCCTCCCATCAAACTCCTCCCTTTGTGGCTGTTAGTGAGTGGGTCTGCTGCAGTCTGGAGTGGGCCCAGCATTGACTCGAGTGGGCCCAGTGCAGTCTCAAGTGTGCCCAGTGCGAACTGGATTGGGCCCACTGCAGTCTCGAGTGGGCCCAGTGCGGTCTCGAGTGAGTTAAGTGCGAATTCGAGTGGGCCCTGTGCGGGCTGGAGTGGACCCAGTGCGGACTGGAGTGGACCCAGTGCGGGCTGGAGTGGGCCCAGTGCGGACTGGAGTGGACCCAGTGCGGGCTGGAGTGGACCCAGTGCGGACTGGAGTGGACCCAGTGCGGGCTGGAGTGGGCCCAGTGCGGACTGTAGTGGGCCCAGTGCAGTCTGAAGTGGGCCCAGTGCGGACTCGAGTGGGCCTAGCACGGACTTGAGTGGGCCCAGTGCAGTCTGAAGTGGGCCCAGTGCGGACTCGAGTGGGCCCAGCACGGACTTGAGTGGGCCCAGTGCAGTCTCGAGTGGGCCCAGCGCGGTCTTGAGTGGGCCCAGCGAGGACTGGAGTGGGCCCACTGCAGTCTTGAGTGGGCCCAGTGCGGACTGGAGTGGGCCCAGTGCGGACTGGAGTGGGCTCAGTGCAGTCTCGAGTGGGTCCAGCGCGGTCTCGAGTCGGCCCAGTGCAAACTGGAGTGGGCCCAGTGCAGTCTCGAGTGGGCCCTGTGCGGTCTTGAGTGGGGCCAGTGTGGATTCGAGTTGGCCAAGCGTGGACTGGAGTGGGCCCACCACAGTCTTGAGTGGGCCCAGTGTGGACTGGAGTGGGCCCAGTGTGGACTGGAGTGCGCCAGTGCAGACTGGAGTGGGCCCAGTGCGGACTGGATTGGGCCCAGTGCGGTCTAGAGTGGGCCCAGTGCGGTCTCGAGTGTGCCCAGTGTGGACTGGAGTGGGCCCCAGCGCAGTCTCGAGTGGGTCCAGCACGGCCTCGAGTGGGCCAGTGCAGTCTTGAGTGGGCCCAACGCGGTCTCGAGTGGGCGGCATTGAAAGCAAATATGGGTTACTGGAGGCTTCTGTATCAATGAGATGGGTCTAGTGCTGACTCATGGCTGCTCAGTGGCGAGTTTGGGTTCCTGGTGGGCATCTGTGTCCAGCGCAGATTCATGGGGGCGGTGACGAAGGCACGTTTGGGCCCAGTGCATGACCCTGCATCATTGGTAAGGTGGGCCCAAAGCAGACTCAGGGCAGTGGTGGAGTCGAGTTTGTGCAGGTCCAGTACCTAGTATCATCTACGTTGGCGAGTTCCAGTGAGGACTTATTGTGGCGATGGCGTCAGTGGAGGTGAGATGGTGTAAGAGTGGTAACTTTTGTTCCAGCAAAGGGGACTCGTGCATGGTCACCAGACCCATGGCCCATGGTGGAGCACTAAACAAAATGTGCATGTAAAGTTGGACGCTTTTTATTTGTTTCTTTATTTTTCTACTTTATATTCCATGTTTTGGTTTGTTTTTCTGTGCTTCAAATGGCACTGGAGGGTTGCGGCACTATAAACAGATTTTACAGCATCTTGTAACAAGATGTACTTCACAATAAATAAACCTAATAAGTTTCCTAATTGCTTTCAGTCATTGTCACTCTGAGCTGCATGCTGCAGATGTGGAATCTCAGAGACCATTCACACTGGAAATGATGTGTGAGTAAAAATCAATATTAGACTTGAGGTAGTTCAGGGATGATGTCAGGAAATCCTTCTCCATTCAAAGAGAAATGAGAATTTGGACCTTTCTGTCTCCGAGTTGCTGAAGCTGGTGTAGGGGAGTGGCGGAGGGTGACAAAAAGCTTAAAAATGATAGACTTTGTTAGAAAAAGATATTAAAACTAATGGAACCAGGGCAGGTGAAGGAGTGAAGTTACAGATTTACCTTGATCTAAGTGAATGGTGGAACAAGTTCAAGGGGACTGTATAGCCTATGATAAGGAGAAACCAAGCCTCCAAAGAGCTAAAGGTCAAAAAACATTTCATTTCCTGCTGAGGAACTGGAAAGACATTCTAAAATTCCTCATCATGCTGTGGAGCAGTTCGTGGAATTCCCAGATCGGGCCAAAGGGCCTGTTTCTGTGCTGTGTCACTTTACAATTCAATCACTGAAGATCCCAGAACTCCAACTTTGCAAAGGCACAGAGTGTGATTTCGAAGTCTGCTTGTGTTTATGGATGTATCTCTACTCCTTCACCTCATTCACTCACTGTCTAATGGATGGAAGCCGGAGCTAAAGAATAGAGCAGAGACATGGAGACAGGGGACGGCACGGTGGCTCAGTGGTTAGCACTGCTGCCTCACAGTGCCATGGAGCTGGGTTTGATCCCAACCTCGGGCCACTGTCTGTCGGGAGTTTGCACATTCTCCCCGTGCCTGTGTGGGATTCCTCTGGGTGCTCGGATTTCCTCCCACATTCTAAACATGTGCAGGCTAGGTGGATTAGCCATGCTAAATTGCCCGTAGAGTTCAGGGAGGTGTAGATTATGTGGGCAATTGGGAGGGGTCTATTTGGGATGCTCTGAGGGTCTGTGTGGACTTGTTAGTCCGAAGGGCCTGTTTCCATACTGTAGGGATTCTGTGATTCTCCCATTGTCTGTGTGGGTTTCCTCTGGGTGCTCCAGTTTCCTCCCACAGTCCGAAGATGTGCTGGTTAGGGTGGATTGGCCATGCTAAATTGCCCATAGCATCCAGGGATGTGCAGGCTGGGTGGATTGGCAGCAGAAAATACAGGGTTACAGGGATAGGGTGGAGGAATGGGTCTGGGTGAGATGTTATTTGAAGGGTTGCTGTGGCCTGAATATCGGGATTTTATAACCACATTGAAAAGGACCTCATTCCCCACCTCCTCAGGGAACCCGGTGCAGGGATCTATGTGGAACTGTTGGACTGCAGCTCATTGATGCTGCTAGCAATCTCCATCAAAACTGCTGTGGAACCAATAGCTAAGAAGATGGCTGTCTTGAAGTTGGAACAGAAATAACTCAGTCACCATGGAAACGAAGCCCTCAGTGGATTTATGTAGACGCATTACCATTAGGAAGAAATCTTGGCTGATGACTTGGCTTGCAGCATCAGATGCTTACAGAAGAGAACATACTGAGCTGGAAATAATTGGATGCCCATGTGTGTTGTCAACTAATCCGGTCATTATAGCTCCACGGCCCTGGATCCAAAGGTAGGGTGGTTTTCCTCTCTCCCCAGACTGAGCTGCTGTGATACGACCACACACTGCATCAGTTTTAGGTTGTGCAGCAGGAAAAGCGCAATTTGTCCTTCATTCCATGGTACAAGTGATTCAGGAGTCAGAAACATAGAAAATAGGAGCAAGGGTAGGCCATTCAGCTCTTGACCTGCTGTGCCATTCAGTATCACCATGGCTGATCATCCAGTTCTGTATGCTGTCCCTGCCTTTAGTCCTCAAAGCAACTTCTAACTCCTTCTTCTAAAACATTCAATATTTTGGCCTCAACGGCTTTCTATGGCAGAAAACTCAAAAGACTCCCCACTCTCTGAATGAAGACATTTCTCCTCATCTCAGTCCTATCTGGCCTGTCCTGCATCCTTAAATTCTGGACTCTTCGGTCATTAAGAATATTTTTACTACTTTTGTCCAGTGTTTATCTGTGAAAAGTTTTCCAGGTCTGTGTGAGATTTGTCCTCATTTGATTTTAAGTGCAGTGTGTCAATAGCTGGTCTGCCAAGAATAAATTTGTGGTCATTGAAATCTCTGCTGCTGATGTCCTTACTCGCAAAGTCTCATTCCCCACTCTTCCCTGTGCTCAGTTACCTACACTGGTTTCTGTCTAAACAACATCTTGATTTTAAAATTTCATCTTTGTTTCCAGACCTCTCCAGGCCCCTCTCATGCGCCAGACTCTGTGACGAGGCCTTAAAACCCTCCAAGATATCTGTGCACCTCTCATGCTGGCCTCTTGAGAATCGCCAATTTATACCACTCTTCAATTTAGCAGCCATAATAAAGGCCAACAGGCGTTGTGGTAGTATCCCTAACTCTGGGCTAGGAGGTCTGGGTTCAATTCCCACTTGCCTGAGGTGTGTACCATTATAATATTGGACATTCCAAGCAAGGGAACCATGATGGACCAAGGGGCTGATGAGTGGCAGATGGAGTTTAATTTAGATAAATGTGAGGTGCTGAATTTTGAGACCGCAAATCAGGACAGGATTTATACACTGAATGGTATGGTCCTGGGGAGTGTTACTTGACAAAGAGGCTTTAGCGTGCCGATTCATAGCCCCTTGAAGGTGGAGTTGCAGGTCCATAGAATAGTGAAGAAGGCATTTGGTACTTCAGCCTTTATTGGTCAATGAATTCCATAAAGGAGTTAGGGGGTCATGCTGCAGCTGTACATGACATTGGTTAGGCCACTTTTGGAATACTGCATTAAATTCTGGTCTATCTGCCGTAAGAACGATGTTGAGAAACTTAAAAGGGTTCAGAAAAGATTTACAAGGATGTTGCCAGGGTTGGAGGGTTTGAGCTATAGGGAGAGGCTGAATAGGCTGGGGCTATTTTCCCTGGAGGGTCAGAGGCTGAGGGCCGAGCTAATGGAACTTTATAAAATCATGAGGGGCATGGTTGGGGTGAATAGTCAAGGTCTTTTCCTCAGGACAGGGGAGTCCAAAACTAGAGGGCATGGGTTTAAGGTGGCAGGGGAACAATTTAAAAGAATCTAAGGGGCAACTTTTTCACACAGAGGGTGGTGCGTGTATGGAATGAGCTGCCAATTCCACCAGTACACCATTTAAATTACACCTGGGTGGGTACATGAATAGGAAGGGTTTAGAGTGTTATGGGCCAATGCTGGCAATTGGGAGTAGATTAATTTAGGATATCTAGTTGGCATGGATGAATTGGACCGAAGACTCTGTTTCTGTGCTGTGTGACTCTGTGACTTTAAGTTGATTACAGAATGGCTACAGTTGTTGGCTGAGCCTTTTCCATGTGAGCCCTAAGCTTCAGAACTCCCTCTTTGTCTCAGTCTTTCACTTTCGTCCCTTAGGCCAGTCATTAAGACCTTTCTTTATGACCGAGTTTATAGTCATCTGACCCAGTATCTCCTCATGAGTTATTTTTGTATTTCATTTGTCATGCCCCTGTGAAGTGCCTTGAGATGATTTATTACATTAATAATGTGACATAAATGAAAGCAATTGTTGTAGAGTGCTTTGCCGCAAACCTTAGGTTGGTGCTAACTGATCTGGGTGTGTACAGCAAGGGAACTTTGCTTCCTCTGTAGTCCAGTAACCCACAGCACATTGCTGGCAGTTTTATGCTTATTCATTCCTCTGCTTCATGAGGAAGAGATAGTCAACAAAACAGAAAAAGGATCTGGAAGCTTAACAGCCTCTGGGAGATTATGATTTTTAAAAAAAATTAATTCCTTTACATGCCTCTATTAATCTTAAGGTAGAGCACATAGAATTGCCATGCTACATTGCCCATATTGTCCAGGACGTGCACGCTAGGCGCATTGGCCATGGGAAATGAAAGGTTACAGGGATAGAGTAAGGGAGTGGGTCTGGATGGGATGCTCTCTGCTGGGTTTGTGTGGACTCAATGGCCCGAGTGGCCTCCTTCCACACTGCGGGCATTCCGTGATTCTATGAGTACGTTATTACAGTTGAGTTTGACATTGCAGCTGACCCATTTGTCAGTATGGCCCACTGTAATCAATTACAGCAAGTGATTAAGCATTTGACAAACTCCTTCATGGTAGGCAGGGCCAGAAGTTAAGTCACAATGAGTTGGTGGTTTGGATACAAAATTGGCTTGTTCGTAGAATGCAGTTGCGCAGCGGTGTTTTTCTGATGAGAGGTCTGTGACCAGTGGTGTTCCACAAGGATCAGTGCTGGGACCTCTGTTGTTTGTAATGGAATGATTGTTTTTGATGAAAATAGAGGTGGTCTTACTAGTAAATCTTCAGTTGACATGAACATTGGTGAGTTGTGGATGGTGAGGAGGATTGTCAAAGGATACAGCAGGATATGGATCTGTTGGAAAGTTGGATGGAGAAAGGGCAATGGGAGCTTAATCCAGATGAGTGTGAGGTAATTAATTTCGGGAGGCCAAATGCAAAATAACAGGAGAGAGTAAATGGCAGGACTGTAAGATATAAAGAGGGAGCTTGGGGGTGCAAGGCATTGGCTGGATAGTTCACTTAGTCAATGCAAAGCCCCACAGCCAAGTGTTAGCCTCCTCATTTGTTATGTTTAAGGTAATTAGATCACTCTTTAGGCTGGACTGTAGAGGAGAAACTCATTAATAATGTGCAAAATTGTTTGTATCTCTCCATGAGTGCTTGATGGGTGTGGAGTGAAGCCCCAGTCATCAGTGTTGATGGCATGGTGACACTTATTTAACCTCATTCCATCCAGCAGGGACTGCTTTCACCATTTGAAGGTGGCTTGAAGTCTGCCTTTTAGCAGGTTGGGTTCATTATGTTCTCATTCCTTGATCGAAAGGACGTCTGCTGGTCAATTTTGCTCCATATGTGGCAGCAATTAAATGAGCAAGACCCAGATAAAATTATAATTGAAAATTCTTAACATGTTTTGCTGGAATAAGTTGAGCAGGAACATATTGCAATGAGGACAGCTCGAAACTATGGGCTTTTCAAATCAAATTTGCTGCTCCTTTCAGAGACTTTTCGATCATAACAAAATGACACAGAAATTCTTTAGTCACCAGCCTCATTTAACCTGGGCTATTTTCCAAACACCTCAGCTTGTCAAAATGGTTTTAAAAACTCTCTGTAAGGAGACAGCAGACTTGTGTCAACTCTACACCGTGTCAGGCAGGGACTGATAAAATCTAAAGATGAACTCTCAAATGCAATCAATTCGTTGGCAGGAGAACACAAGGAACTGTGTCTTCTCTTGCTTAATCAGATAGCAGTTAATACCCATATCATATTGCACCCTACACTGGAAAGGCCAAACATTTACCTGCAAATAACATGATGCAGGGTAGGAATATGATCTGGGAGCAAGGTTTGAAATACTATCATGCTTATATGAGATCTGTAATCAGTCTGCAGGGTATCATATAGTTTCTTAAAAGCCATGTACTTAAAACATTGTATTTGATGAATTAGCTGGGACCTTTGTCTCGGTCTATTGCATCAGAAACTGTATCCCTTTGCTACGAGTAGGAGTCTTAGGGCTAGGTTTTGCAGGATCTGCATGGATTTGGCAGCTGGAAATGAATGATTGTTGTGGAAAAGGCAGACTTTCTGTCCTTTCTCAGTGCAGTGGGAAAGGAAAGATAGGTCAAAAGTTCCGCAGACCATTGCGTCACCATTCTGGAAGTGGCCATTTCAGAATATCAACCATTTTCAGTGAGATGGCTGTTTTTCTCAAAATCTCAGAGTGATTCATCGAGGCAGGTAGAGTGTAAAAGCTGATTGAACATTGTGTTGTTTCCTTTAAAATCTATTGCTGCAAAAGGATACATTCTGTTGGAGCCTTTTATTTTGCATTTATTTGGATATTTGCATTTGAAATGACTTCCAAATATTATTATGAGTGTTGATTATAAAAGTGGGTTGGAATGCAAAGAGGGGGCACAGGGTTAGGGGATAAGGGAGTGTGTTGGAATTTAGAAGGGGGTTAGTTGATGTACGGTAGGTGTGTGTTAAGGGTTGAGGATGAAAACCTGGCTTTATACAGATGTGAAGAACTACATTTGTGTCTCTGAATCTGGTTGCCTCATCTTAAACCCACTCCCATTACTGCCTCGATCCTGACTCCAGACCGTCCTTCAATCAAGGACAAGACAATCCCACTTTCTGGCTGTGACAGAGGGTAAATTGTGACATCTGCAGAGTTTCCATCCCTGATTCCCACCTCCATGATGAAAATTCCCAACTCCTGATACAGTGACTCCAATGATAAGCCTCAGGCCAAGAGTTCTGCTGTTTGAGAATGAAATGAGGAGAATTTTTCTTTCCTCCCAGGTTCTGTCTCCCCTGGAGAGTCCTGAATACTCAGATATTGAACATGTCCCAGGGAAAGATTGATAGATTTTTCATTGACAAGGGATTTGAGAGGTCGTGTGCCAGGTGAAAGTGCGATTACAGATGAATCATGATCCAGCGGGTTGGTAGAGGAGGACAGAGTGGCTGAGATCACTCATTCCTGCTTCTATTTTCATATATTTACACAAGCTCCAATTTGATTATACCCAAATAATGACTTATCCTGGGATGGTTCTGTTATCACCATCTGTGGAGGTCATTTTGGTCATCTCTTGTTTTGGGGTTGATACAAACTATAGGAAGGCTAGCTGTCAACAAGCTACCTTTTTTTAAATGTTACCTTCCAAATATATAAGGACAAGGCTTTATATCAAGCTTCTAGATAGAAACATCTAGTAATTGCTGCATGATCATATTTCATTGATCATGTAGACTATCTTATGTACAAGACCTGAACTCTTTATAGAATCAGATAGTGCGATAGGGTTAGAGCCGTACACAATGTTCAGACTCTGTGATCAAGCTGGTCCCCACCTACACAACTGACCACAGCAGCAGCTTGTACAGACGGGTTTCTGCCAATCCCACCTGTTTGTGGAAATCCATCACAATGTGGCCAGGTAACAACGTGTCCACTGTTACAAAACCAAACTTCACCACCTTTGAGCTCCAGTGAAATATCATGGAACTCAGGTCGACATTGTGGGCCCTTTGGTTTAAGACCTTTCTATATCCAGGAATCAAATAAAATGTCCTGCACAGACTTGGATTGTTCATTTGACCACAAGACGTAGGGAGCAGGAGTAGGCCATTCAGCCCTTTGAGCCAACTCTGTCATTTAATGAGATCATGACTGATCTCAACTCCACTTCCTATCTTTTTCACATAACCTTTGACTCCTTTCCTGTATCTCAGACTTGAATATTCTTAATGACCCAGCCTCCATAGCGTCCAGTGATAAGGAATTGGTCAGATTTATTACCCCCTGACAGAAGAAATTCCTCCTCATCTCTGTCTTAATTGGGTGGTTATTCTGAGATTATGTTTTCTGGTGATAGACTGTCCCACAAAGGGTTAACAAAACCGCCACACCTAACTCGTCAAATGCTGTGAGAAAATTATCTGTTTCAAAAAGGTCACCCCCTCACTTTTCTAAACGCCAATCAATACATGCCCAACCTACTCAACTCCTTCTCATAAGACAATCCCACCATAGCTGGGATCAACCTGATGAACCTTCTCTGAGCTTCCTCCAATAGTAACATTATCTTTCATTGGGTAAAGGGACCAAAAATGTTCCTTACCTCATTGAAGAGCGAGTTTTTCTTTCAAATCTGAGTTTCTTCGAACTAAAACTGAACACAGTTTTCATCACAGACCTTACCAGAGGCTGATTCCTTAGAGACTAGAACTAGGAGCCACTGGCTCAAGACAGAGTCCCCTCACTTAGGGCTGACATGAAAATGATGCTGCTGTAAATCTTTGGGAAGTTTCCTACAGCAGAAAGTTGGATGTGGGAGACTAGCTGTTTTAAGTTAAAAGGAGAGAGAGAGATTGACTGATTTTTGGGTTCTCAGAGAATTGAGAAATAATAGGATCGTATGGGAAGCTGGAAGTAAGATACAAGATGAGACATCACCTTGTTGAAAGTTGTTGCAGGTTTGAAGGCCTGAATAGTCTATTCCTACCCCCTACATACTGTGTTCTTATGATCAACTGTTCTGTTTCAGGGGAATGTGTGGAGATCATAGAATCCCTACAATGTGGAAACAGGCCGTTTGGCCCAACAAGTCCACACTGACCCACAGAGCATCCCACCCAGACCTATTCCCCTGTAACACACCTAATTCACACAACCCTGAACACTATGGGCAACGTAGCATGGTTGATCCACCTAACCCGCACATCTTTAGACTGTGGGAGGAAACCGGAGCACCCGGAGGAAACCCATGCAGACACAGGGAGAATGTGCAAACTCCACACAGACAATCGCCCAAAGGTGGAATCAAACCTGGATCCCTGGTGCTGTGAGGCTGCAGGGCTAACCACTGAGCCACCGTGCTAATTGTTGGAGACCTGTTTGTTGTTCCTCTGGGGTAGATCAGTTGGAGCTCAAAAATTGAGTTAAGGTGCTTAGGTAGCAGCTTCACAGTGAACCACTACAGCTATTAATCCCAGTGAACAAAGGAAGAACAGTTTTCCTGTTGGTAACATCTTTTCCCAGTCTCATAAGCATTGCTTTAAAGTGGGGTCCATATTGTTGCAAGTGTGAATGAATGTTGTAGCCACTCTGCACACTGCTTACTGATCAGCCTGACTGTGAACCTTGCAGTTCTGAAGAGTCATAGTGGACTCGAAACACTAACTCTCTCTCCCTCACTCCACACATGCTGTCACACCTGCTGAGTTCCTCCAATATTTTCTGTGTTTGTTAGGGGAGCCATCTTTCCTGCATCTACACTGCCTATCCTTTAAAATGTTCCAACACGCTGCTCCTGCATTTTCTGTTTGAATATTTGATCAGCTTTACCTGGTTCTCAATCACTCTTTCACTCTATATAAAAAAAACCGAAAGAACTGTGGATGCTGTAAATCAGGAACAAAAACAAAGTTACTGACTGGACCCAAAATGTTAGCTCTGCTTTTTTTCCCTTTGCAGATGCTGCCAGACCTGCTGAGCTTTTCCAGCAACTTCTGTTTTTGTTCTCTCTTTCATTCCGTCTCTTTGCCTGTGTTTTTTTATTTTCCAAACTTCTGTTTAAATCAATATCCTGTCCACCACTACCACTGACCCATTTTCCTGTCCGTTCCTACTGATTACATTTCAATAAGAGACACATTTAAGAGTTACAGTTAAGAGGCAGCCATTGTGAAAGCATTTCATGGTACTCCTACACTTCTGTATTATAGTACAGGTGACGATGAAGGAATCTATTCTGTAATCTATTGTTTCTTAACCCCTTCACCAAACAGCCAACAACATATACCGCCCCATTTGTTGCTAAACTATACAGTCCTTAGCAATAGTCGGTCTGAAATGTCACATTAGGCCTTTGGAAGGACTGATTATAATCGAGCAGCTAAATGGATATCATCTTCATGATTTGTTTCTAATATATTTCTTCTTTTCCTTGTTTTATCATTCTGCCAATGGGAACAAAATACCCCTGCCGTCATGTTTGCCCTTAGCCTTCATTATTTTCTAGTTTCTAAGTGAGAGACAACGGGACTCAGGAGAGAAGGATGGGATAGTAACTGACTAGGTGGACATTCTGCTCCATTATGAGACATTATGTCTTAGATACAAACCACCATCAAAGCAAATGCTACTGCAATGCCCCACTTCCTCTGTAGTCTCTTCACTGTTGAGCTTTTACATTTGCTGGAGAAGGATTTTCAGTTCTGTTATTTTAGAACCGGTTTCATCTTTTTGACAGAGGGAGTAGCTTACAACATTCCTAAAGTAATCCGGAATACAGCTTTGTCTTCCGTACTGGCTGGGAATTGATCAACACTCATTTCCTTTTCGGGACTTGGGGGAAAAATAATAGTAGGCTCCATGCGTCTGCTGTCTATCCTCTCAGATTGTGGACAAGAAACTGACAAGATCAACAGCTGCGATAGCAGAGTAGGGGGCATGACATAAGATCACCAGCCCCAGGAGGATGTTTTGCAAGATGCACCAGGAATAGGGAGGCACTTACTTCTGACAAAGTCAGAATCTATAAGGGGTTGACCAGCAGGGGTGGGTGCAGATTTGGAAATCGTTGGAAATACAAGTGGGTGAACAAGGCAGAAAAATGTTTACAAGGAGAGCATCAATGATGTGGACAGTCTTGTAGCACAGTGGTAATGCCTGAGGATTGTAATATGCTGTAACAGGTTGATGTTCCTTTTAGCACTGAGAGTCATAACTCAATGAATCTCACCACAGCACCAATACTGAGGAATATAGGGGAGGAATTAAGCACCATCACCATCACCAGAGAAGCGATATTAGCCAAACTAATGAGGGCTAAAGGCAGATAAATCCTCTGGCTCTGAGGGCCTGCATCCTTGGATCCTAAAAGAGATGGCCACAGAGATAGTAGATGCATCAGTTGTAATTTTCCACAAATCATTGGATTCTGGAGAAGTACCAGAGAACTGGAAAACTGCTAATGGGTCACCCCTACTCAAAAAGAGAGGGTGACATTAAGGGAGCAACTGTAGGCCGATCAGCCTAACGTATATTGCTGGGAAAGTATTGGAATCAATTTCCGTAGGAAGTGGGAGGACAATATTTGGAAAATCATAATCTAATCAAGCATAATGGCTTCCTAAAAGACAAATTGTGTTTGGCTAATTTATTAGAGTTTTCTTAGGAAGTCTCAATCAGAGCGGGTAGTGGAGAACCAATAGATGTGTTGGATTTGGATTTCCAGAAGGCATTTGACAAGGTCCTTCATGAGGCGTTAAGTCATAAGAGCCCATGAGATAGTACATTGGTATGGCTAGCGGATTAGTTCACGGGTGGAAAATAGCGAGTGAGATGAGGAGATAACACAGTGTGGAGCTGCAGGAACACAGCAGGCCAGGCAGCATCAGAGGAGCTGGAAAGTTGATGTTTTGGGTCGGGACCCTTCTTCAGAAATTTCCTGAAACATCAACTATTCTGCTCGTCTGATGCTGCCTGGCCTGCTGGGTTCCTCCAGCTTCACACAGTGTTATCTTTGACTCCAGCATCAGCAGTTCCTACTGTCTCTGAGTGGGATAAGGAGTTCCTTTTCAGGTTGGTGACACATGACCAGTGGGTTTCCAAGGGGATCAGTGCCAGGACCACAAACTGTTTGCAACATAAGTTAATGACTTGGAGGAAGGCAGTGAGAATACTGTAACTAGATTAGCAGATGATACAAAAGTAGGCAGAGAGGCAGGCTATGGGAGGGATACAAACAGTTAACAGAGAAATGTTAACAGGTTAAGTAAATGGGAAAATTGTTGGTAAATGGAGTATAATGTGGGAAAATGTGAAGTTGTTCAATTTCGAAAAGAGAACGGAAGAACAGAATATTGTTTAAATGAAGAAAAGCTTCCAGAATGCAGTAACACAAAGGGACTTGGGTATGAAACCACAGAAAGCCAGCACACAAGAGCAGCAGGGAATTAGGAAGGCCAATGCAGTGTTGGTCTTTATTTCAAGGGGGTTGGAGTATAAGAGTGGGGAAGCTTTACTACAACTGGCCAAGGTGCTGGTGAGACCACATCTGGAGTATTGTGAACAGGTTTGCTCCCCTTATTTAAGGAAAGATGCCATTTCCTTGCAGGCACTTTGGAGAAGGTTCACTGGGATGATCCCTGGTATGGAGACATTGTCTTAGGAGCGAAGTTTAAACCGTTTGAGCGGATCTTAGCAGAATGAGAGGTGATCTCATTAAAGATATAGGATTTTTAAGGGTCTTAACAGGGTAACTGCTGAGAGGATGTTTCCCCTCATGGGAGAGCAAGTAAAGTGGCACCAATTTAAGACTGAGATCAGGAGGAATATCTTCTCTCAGAGAGATGTGAGTCTTTGGAACTTCTTGCCATAGAGAGCTGTGGGGGCAGAGTCCTTGTGTATATTCCAGACTGGGATAGAGAGATTCTTTATCAATAGAAGAATCAAGGTTCCTGATTATACATAGGAAAATGAATGTGTGGAATATCAGATCAGCCACGATCCGAGGGAATGGTGGAGTCAGCTTGAGGGGCCGAATGGCCTACTCCTGCGCCTATTTTTATGGCCTCATAAATTCTTCCAAATTTGAAATTAAAAAAATCTAGAATTAAGAATCTAATGATAACCATGGAACCATTTTCGATTGTCAGAAAAGCCGGTCTGGTTCACTAATGTACTTCAGGGAAGGAAACTGCCATCCTTACCTGGTCTGGCCTACATGTGACTCCAGACCTACAGCAATGTGATTGGCTCCTAACTGTGCTCAGGGCAATTAGGGATGGGGCAATAAATGCTGGCCTGGCCAGTGATGCCCATGCCCTGTGAATAAGTAAGAAAAGGAAAAGCAGAGTAATTACAACAAACTTCATTTGTTAGACCGTGCATATTTTTGGACTCCATATTATAATATGGAGTATGGAAGCAGAGGTCTAAGTGCAACAGAGATGTACAATAAAGAGACCAGGAGTGAACAGTCAAAACTATCTGGAAATATCTATTAACATGGGCTGTCATTTCTGAAGTAGAGAAGGCTAGTGAGTCATTGTTGAGTCAACCAGCATTCTTAAAAGTAACAGTTCTTAAAATTATGATCAGGTTGGATCGGGTAGATGTGGTGAAGATATTTCCTGTTGCACAAGTTAAGTGAGCAGGGCTGGGAGAAGCATAAATACTAGAACAGAGCAGTTAGGGCTGAATGGCCTGTTTCTGTCCTGTAAATTTCATGGAATTACATGAGCACCTGCAAAATTACTTGAAAAGTTGGGTTTTAATCAGGGCTTTATTAAGATGGGTGAACTACAGAGCGCAGGATTTCTGTCATGGGTTGGGATCCCAAAGTCAGGGTCAACTGGCCTCTTTGTGATCTTCATAAATGACTTGGATGAGGAAGTGAAACGGTGGGTTAGTAAGTTTGCCGATGACACGAAGGTTGGTGGAGTTGTGGACAGCGTGGAGGGCTGTTGTAGGTTGCAAGGGGACATTGATAGGATGCAGAGTTGGGCAAAGAAGTGACAGAGAGAATTCAACCCGGAAAAGTGTGAAGTGATTCATTTTGAAAGGTTGAATTTGAATACAGAATGCAAGGTTAATGACAGGATTCTGACAGTGTCGAGGAACAGAGGGGTCTTGGGGTCCACGTCCACAGATCCCTCAAAGTTGCCACCCAAGTTGATAGGGTTATTAAGAAGGTGTTTGGTGTGTTGGCTTTCACTGGCAGGGGAGTTGAGTTTAAGAGCCGTGAGGTTATCAGGCAGCTCTGTAAAACCCTCATTCCATGTACAAACCACTCTCTGTGTAAAACCCTCATTTTGGGAAGGATGTGGAAGCTTTAGAGAGCGTGTAGAGGAGATTTATCAGGAAGCTGCCAGGAATGAAGGGCAGGTCTTGTGAGGAAAGGTTGGCTGGAGTAAAGAAGAATGAGAAGTGACTTGCTAAAAGTGTACAAGATGATGAGAGGCACAGAGTGGATAACCAGAGCCTTTTTTCCAGGGCGGAAATGGCTATCATGAGGGGACATAATTTTAAGTTGATTGGAGGAAGGTATAAGGGAGATACAGAGGAAGGTTCTTTACACAGAGAGTGGTGGGTGTATGGAATGTGCTGCTGGCAGTCATAGTGGAGTCAGATACATTAGAGACATTGAAGCAACTCTTGGAATAGCACATGGATGACAGTAAAAGGTAGGGTATGCAGGGTGGTTTGATCTTCGAGTAAGATACTAGGTCGTCACAACATTGTGGGCTGAAGGTCCTGTACTGTGCTGCATTGTTCAATGTTCTTATGTTCTAAGTGGGGGCCCTGACCTCTGCATCATGCCAGCGGCAGTCATAGAGTCATAGGGCATGGTAGCAGATCCTTCAATCCAACACATCTGCACCAACCAGATATCCCAATCCGACTTAGTCCCATATCCTTCTAAACCCTTCCTATTGGTTAATTCTGTGCCTTGGCCAGTTGTTGGCCATAAGGCCAGTCAGCCCATCGCGTCTGCTGCGCCATTCAGTGAGATCATGGCCGGTCTGTGCAGCCTCAGCTCCATGTTTACTGCCTTGTCCCCATTACCCTGGCTCCCTGGCTGATTAAATATCTTGGCCAGAGGGCACCAGCCCACCCAATTAAGAAACAGGAGGCTCAGCCAGCATCTCTCCAGTGATGACCCCTGCCCTGCCTGAGAAACATACCCTCCACCAAAGCCTACAACACCAGGCCCCTCTCCCCTCCCTGGGCTGATGCGGGCCATGCCTTCCTCTGAGCCTGACGATGGACGCACCTTCTGAAGGTGGGTGAAAGGGTGGGGTTCCAGTGCAGTGAAAGGTGCCCCTCCCCCAGCTTGGGACCTGCCTGGTAAATTACAGTCAGTCCTGGAAAGGAACGTTAAGCTACCTCTCGTGAACTCAACTATCTGCTGCTCGTTGACAATTGGTTGACCCACCTCCACTTGGCTTTCCTTCCATTTGTGGGGCATTGGGATGGTGTTGGCAAACCAGTTACACTGGATGATGCTGCCAGCTTGGCCACTTGCCCACCTCAGCTCCTACACCCCCCTTGGCCTCCAAGAGACTTGCCCAAAGGCCCAACGACGTTTCTCGAAGGAGTTTCAGTCAATTTCAGTTCCATCCCTCGCAATGGGGCAAGGAAGGAGAACTGGGAAGTGGGTCGGTAAGAGTGCTCCAGAGGCTAAGGAGGGGGTTTTTAAAAATTCTTGCGTGAGGAACGGGCATCGCTGGCTGGGTCAGTATTTATTACTTGTCCATAGGTGCCCTTGAGAAGGTGGTGGTGCGCTGCTCTCTTGAACCTTCTTGAACTACAGAGCGCAGGATTTCTATCATGGTTTGGGATCCCAAAGTCAGGGTCAACTCGCCTCTTTGTGATCCTTATAAATGACTTGGATGAGGAAGTGGAACGGTGGGTTAGTAAGTTTGCCGATGACACGAAGGTTGGTGGAGTTTTGGACAGCGTGGAGGGCTGTTGTAGGTTGCAAGGTGACATTGATAGGATAACAAGGTGTGAAGCTGGATGAACACAGCAGGCCAAGCAGCATCTCAGGAGCACAAAAGCTGATGTTTTGGGCCTAGACCCTTCATCAGAGAGGGGGATGGGGAGAAGGTACTGGAATAAATAGGGAGAGAGGGGGAGGCAGACCGAAGATAGAGAAAAGAAGATAGGTGGAGAGGAGAGTATAGGTGGGGAGGTAGGGAGGGGATAGGTCAGTCCGGGGAAGACGGACAGGTCAAGGAGGTGGGATGAGATTAGTAGGTAGGAGATGGAGGTGCGGCTTGGGGTGGGAGGAAGAGATGGGTGAGAGGAAGAACAGGTTAGGGAGACAGAGACAGGCTGGACTGGTTTTGGGATGCAGTGGGTGGAGGGGATGAGCTGGGCTGGTTTTGTGATGCAGTGGGGGGAGGGGACGAACTGGGCTGGTTTTGGGATGCGGTGAGGGAAGGGGAGATTTTGAGGCTGGTGAAGTCCACATTGATACCATTGGGCTTCAGGGTTCCCAAGCGGAATATGAGTTGCTGTTTCTGCAACCTTCGGGTGGCATCCTTGTGGCACTGAAGGAGGCCCTACCTCTCCACCGATACTCTCCTCTCCACCTATCTTCTTTTCTCTCTATCTTCGGTCCGCCTCCCCCTCTCTCCCTATTTATTCCAGAACCCGCTCCCCATCCCCCTCTCTGATGAAGGGTCTAGGCCCGAAATGTCAGCTTTTGTGCTCCTAAGATGCTGCTTGGCCTGCTGTGTTCATTCAGCTCCACACTTTGTTATCTTGCATTCTCCAGCATCTGCAGTTCCCATTATCTCTTATCATTGATAGGGTGCAGAGCTGGGCAAAGAAGTGACAGATAGAATTCAACCCAGAAAAGTGTGAAGTGATTCATTTTGAAAGGTTGAATTTGAATACAGAATGCAAGGTTAATGACAGGATTCTGACAGTGTCGAGGAACTGAGGGGTCTTGGGGTCCACATCCACAGATTCCTCAAAGTTGCCACCCACGTTGATAGGGTTAATATGAAGGTGTTTGGTGTGTTGGCTTTCACTGGGAGGGGAGTTGAGTTTAAGAGCCGTGAGGTTATCAGGCAGCTCAGTAAAACCCTCATTCCATGTACGAACCATTCTCTGTGTAAAACCCTCATTTTGGGAAGGATGTGGAAGCTTTAATAAAAAGTATTCTTTTACTGAAGAAGGGTCTAGGCCCGATCCGTCAGCCTTCCTGCTCCTCTGATGCTGCTTGGCCTGCTGTGTTCATCCAGCTCTATACTCTGCCCATTCGTAGATCCTTCTTCCACATTTTAAATTGCATTCTTCAGAGTATGTTCGACATCAAATTAAAACCACTATTTGGGAGCAATCTTGAGTTTCCTGGTGTTTTATTCTGTTAAACTGCACTATATAAATTGATTAAAAGCAAAACACTACGGATGTTAAAAATCTGAAACAAAAATCAAGATTTAAGGAGAAACGCATCATTTATAGAGTCATAGAGTCATACAGCATGGAAACAGACCCCTTGGTCCAACCAGTCCATGCTGATCATGTTGCCAAACTAAACTAGTCCCAACTGCCTGTGCTTGGCCCATATCCCTCCAAACTTTTCCTATTCATGATCTTGTCCAAATGTCTTTTGACTGTTGTAACTATACCCTCATCCACCACTTCCTCAGGCAGCTCACTCCACGTACGAACCACTCTCTATGTAAAAAGTTTGCCCCCACGTCCTTTTTAAATCTTTCTTCCCTTATCTTAAAAATACACCCTGTAGTTTTGAACTTCCTCACCTAGGGAAAAGAGTCTTACTCTCGCCTTATCCATGACCCTCGTGATTTTATAAACCTCTACAAGGTCACCCCTCAACCTCCGACTCTAGTGAAAAAGTTTGCTGTCTTTCCAGAGATAACGAGGTGTGGAGCTGGATGAACACAGCAGGCCAAGCAGCATCAGAGGGGCAGGCCTTTCTGGTCTGGACCCTTCTTCAGAAATGGGGGAGGGGAAGGGGATTCAGAAATAAATAGAGAGAGAGAAGGGGAGGCGGATGGAGGATGGATAAAGGAGCAGATAGGTGTAGAGGAGACGGACAGGTGAAGGAGGCAGGGATGGAACCAGTAAAGGTGAGGGTAGGTGGGGAGTTAGGATGGGGTTGGCCAGTCAATGGAAGACGGACAGGCTATTGAGGTGGGGATGAGGCTGGCAGGTAGGAGGTGGAGTGGGGCTCGAGTTGGGAGAAGTGGATAGGTGGGAGAAAGGACGGACAAGTTAGGGAGGCGGGGACGAGCTGGGCTGGTTTTGGGATGCGGTTGGTGGAGGGGAAATTTTGCTTGTCAAGTCTACAATGATACCGTTGGGCTGCAGGGTTCCCAAGTGAAAAATGAAGTGCTGTTCCTGTCTATTCAGTCTTTCTGGTCTTTTTTATGTCTCAAACCCTCCATTTCTGCTGCAATTTGCTGTTTTTGCTAAATTGAAGTGTTTTGTAGTGGGAACAACTTGAGAGAGCAAATTAAAGAGCATTTCACAAAACCTCGCAACATTGCAGTGTATAATTAAGTGTACTCAGGAATCTGGCATTTTATAGTCAAGTTGCTAAACCTAATGGGATCACTTTGGCCTGCAAATGGGCAATCTATCATGGCCAATCCATCCAGCCTGTGCACTTGTGGATGTGGGAGGAAACGGGAGCGCCCAAAGGAAACCCACGCAGACATGGGGAGGATGTGCAAACTCCACACAGACAGTTGCAAGGCTCATTTATAGAAATGTCATAAAATAATCGGTTAATCATTATCATAAAGCGACTGCATTTTGTATCATGATGTAACAGGGACATCAGCAGTCATGTGTAAGCCTGAGAAGAGAGAAGGGTCTATCTGTGCGAGAGCGATGTACTGACCACAAAGTCACTCGTGGGTAGAGGGAAACCTCCCAATCCAGAAATTACAGCAGTTACCTAAAATGAGATCCAAACTATATTCAGCTTAGAGCCAAGCCTACCAGAGTGTTCCACGTCTTGCCTGATGGTCAGACAGATTCTGACTGAGCACTTTCTGGAAGTTTCCCTGAGATACTTCAGGAAGAGAAGTACCTATCCAGGCAATGTTTCTTTTTAATTACGGTTTTGCGTTCAGTGTGCGACATCAGCACAGAATCTCTGCACTGTGGCAGCAGGCCATTCGGCCCATCGAGTTCACACTGCACTGCTGAAGAGCAACCTATCCAGACCCACCCCTGTCCCCCATCCTTGTCACCCCACATTTGCCATGGCTAATCCACCTGGCCTGTGTACCCCTGGGCACTATGGGCAATCTACCCTAACCTCCCATTTCTGAACTGTGGGAGGAAACTGGAGCGCCCGGAGGAAACCCACACAGACACGGGGAGAATGTGCAAACTGCGCACGGACAGTCGCCCGAGGGTGGGATCAAACCCGGCACCCTGGCGCTGTGAGGCAGCAGTGTTAACCACTGAGCCACTGCGTCAGCCAGCATGGTGGGGTGGGGGGGAGGGGGGGTTCGGTGGGGGGTGGGGGGGTGAGGAATTACAATCAAAAGACTGCCATCAAGTTCTTTGTGAATTATACCAGTTGATCATGACTGGTCTTGATCCAGCTTGTTTTGGCAAGTACAGTGCTGCTGTAATTTTATAATTAAATAGACAAAAGAGAGAAAGACAGAGCTTTTAAACAGGAGAGTGGACATAACTGTCAATCCTCTAATCTTGGCCTTGTGCCCGCAGGAATTAAAGATTTAAAGTCTCCTGAGCAACTGCTGAAAATCACGACAGGGTGGGGTTGGGGTTGGGGAATGAAGGGGCAAACAGCATGTAGTTTTTGTTTTAAATTCCTGCATCCCTTTCTAAGTCTGAGACCTTGTCACCCATAAGCTCCAGGAACTAGGGAAGAAAAATAGCCAGCCGATCATTATCTGGCGATGACGAGGTGTTGGGAATGATCGATGGCTGGGTGACTGGCAGGGAGGGCCAGATGTGCATCAAGTAACCAATCGTGTGTGGCTGGATGGAGAGATTAGAGGGTGAAGGTTGTGTTTCGGGAAACTTCAGTGTTGGCATCTGGATGTAAGTGCCCAGCTAGTGCTCCGGCATCCGCAGAATGCTAACTCTGCTTCCCTGTGTTCACTCTGCAGTACAGCGTGCTGTCATCGGAAAGTGGGAGAAGCTGATGTGACAGATGCCTCCACTGGTCGACTGGCATTTCCCTGGCACTGAAGCTGGCATTACAGAATCGCTGACAGACAACTGAAGACCTGGGTACACAGGGGCTCCCTGTGTAGTGATCATACAGGACAGCAGACTCACAGCCAGTAGCAATGAGAATGAGGAGCAAATATGCAATTATTCTGTTTTTTGTTGCTGCTCTTGTGATCATTGAGAAAGAAAATAATATCATTTCAAGGTAAATCGTTTTCCCATCCCTTTATATACTCTACATCTCATGTAATGGTATGGGTTGGTCTGAACTAGAACAGGAACAGAAGTTGCCAGGAAAGATCAGCTGGTCTGGCAGCATCTGAGAAGAGAAGGTCTACTTTGATCAAGGGTCACTGGACCTGAAACATTATTTCTGATTTTTCCTCACAGATGCTGCCAGACCTGCTGAGCTTTTCCAGCAACTTCTGCCTTTGTCCCTGATTTACAGAATCCACATTTCTTCTGGTTTTTATTTAGCCTGAACTGGATTGGCCGCATAAATACTGTGTCGACACAAACAGATCAGAGGTGGGAATTCTGCAGTGAGTAAATCACCTCCTGACTCCTCAGTCCCTGTCCACAAGAACAGTTGAGGAAAGTTTGTCATGGTTGTAAACAGCCCTCAGTCAGGTTATGGGGGCTAGCCTTCTGTCAGGGGTTCCTGGCACACAGAGTCAAGGTCAGCCTCCAAAACAAGTCCAGGGGCTTGGATGGTCAGTCAGCTTTTAGAGCAGTCAGTGTCAGGATGCTCTCTAGATACGCGGTGAGCAACTAAGAAGCAGGCAAGCCACAACTCATCTTGGGCCTTTCTGCTCTGTTGTGGGCTGTTTACCCGTTTGGAAAAGAAGGAGAGGTAGGAGTTACAGGAGATGAATGTAGGTGGCACAGCTGTTGCAGTAGGTGGAGATTTGTCCTGAACAAAGTGAGTGGGCAGCACAGGGTCAGAGGGTGGGATCGAGCGAGGGAAAATGTTCCTGGTAATAGGGAGGGTGGGAGACCATGAGGCTTGGTGGGAGGTGGGCATGTTGGCAGAGTGAGTGTGAGGTATGGTGGCAGTTACGCTGGCGAAGTGGAGAAGGTCATTGGCATTCTTCCTACAGTGTTGGCCATTTCCAACCTGACCCAGGTTACAGCCTTGTACCAGGCTGACAAGATGTTTTTGCGGCTCCTGAAGGAAGAGGCTCCTGCCTCTGCACCCCTCCGTCTGCCATGACTTCCAGGTTCTTGCCCGCAGAGCATGGCAACAACCTTGCCTTCTTTCTCATGTCTGAGCCAAATGTCAGGAAGCATGTGGTGCAGACTGGGACCAACAGGACCCTGTCCAGGTCCACAATGGTCTTTTAAAGATGGCACTGGTGCCGGGGATGCTGGTTCATTCCAAGATATCTTGACCGTGGTATATTATTCCAGGTTACAGCGGCAGAATGAGGCTAGAGTAACTCAACGGGCTTGCCGTAATGGTGGGTAGATAGCCAGTGAGGTGAGTCTGGGAAGATAAGAGATAATTGGCTAGGCTTTGCAGAGAGAAACCCTTCATGAAACTTGGCAAAGTTGACGCTTTGTAAAAGCAGCAAGATGCAGCCCCATGTCTCGGATTATGAAGTCTCCCATAGCCACCTTATGGAACTGGCTTGCTCCCTTGCAGAAACAGTACACTATTTACCATCCCAGGATTTATTCTGCATTCCTTCTTCTGGTTTGAGCTACTCTGAAGCGACTCCATTTGTCATCTTTCAGTCACCATCCATCCTTGCTGTCCATTAAATCGCCCTGTGGTCTATAACTTTATTCCTCACTGTCAATCACAAAGTTTTGATCAATTGTTAATCATGGATCCCAATGTTTCAGTCTTCATCTTTGATAATAAACATAAAGAAGAGCCCTTGTACTGACCCATGTGGGCTATCACATGACCACCTTGTGACCATTACAACATGCTTCCTGGTACTGAGCCTAGATTTGGATCCAATTTGCAGTTGTCCTTCGCATCATTTGAGTTTTTAATTTTTGACCCAGACTGCCTGTGCAACATTGTCAACAGCCTGGTGTAAACACACGTGGACTGCGTTAAAAATCCTGTCAGCATTTATCCTTCGTTATTATCCGTCATGTAGTTTCAGACATCCTGAGGTCATGAAATGAGTTCCAAACACAATTCCTTATTTTAGTCCGATGACATGTACAAAAAAAACTGGTGGAAGTGAAATGCTGGAGTAAACCAATTTGATGGCAGGGTGATGACCTTTGCATTGAGTGACCAGGAGGAGAAAGTAGGATCTGACTGGGTAGCGTTCCTGCCGTCTTCCCAACCAATGCCCAACTTGTGGTGGGTGGGAGTAGAAAGACAACAATGATAATGTCAGCATTAAGGGGCTGGTCATTGACTTCGGGAAATAGAGTGGAGGGTATGTCCCTGTCTGCATCAATCGTGCTGAGGTGGAGATGGTTGAAAGCTTCAAGCTCTTAGTAGTAAATATCACCAACAATTTGTCCTGGTCCATCCACATCGACACTACAGTTAAGAAAGCACATACACACCTCTACATCCTTAGAAGGCTAAGGAAATTCATCATGTCCACAATGATTCTTACCAATTTTTTTAGGTGCATCATAGAAAGCATCCTAACCAGATGCAACGCAGCTCAGCATGGCAACTGCTCTGTCTACGATCACAGCAAACTGCAGAGTGTTGTGACCACAGCCCAGTCCATCACACAAACCAGCCTTCCTTCCACCGAGTCCATCTACACTTCCCGCTGCCTTGGGAAAGCAGCCAACATCATTGAAAGACCCTCCTCCCACCCCAGTTGCATTCTCTTCCACCCTCTTCCATCGGGCAGAGGGTAGAAAAGTTTGAAAGCATGTACCAACAGATTCAAGAACAGCTTCTTCCCTGCTGTTATCAGGCTTATGAGCAGAACTCTCATATATTAGAGTTGATCTTGCTGTGGGGCTTCTCTGTAGCTGTAATGCTATATTCTGCATTCTGTTCTATTACCCTTATGTAATTATGATTTGTCTGGATAACATACAAAACAATAGTTTGCACTGTACTTTGGTAAATGTGACAATAATAAATTACATAAACCGATAGAATGGCAGAGCAGGCTCAAGGGGCCGAACAGCCTACTCCTGTTCCTATTTCTGATGGGCTTAAGGTACAGATCTACCTTGTTCAAATTAGAGGTATAGCAGAATTAAGAGGCTGAATGGTCTAATCCTGTTCCTATCCAAACTGAAACTCATTCCTACTGCTAGTGAGTGAGCCCTTGACATAGACCACACAGATGGGCTATCGGTGACGGAATTGGTTGAAGTAGAATGATGTTAATGAACAAGTCTTGTTTGAAATAGTTTCAGTAAACTGTGACTAAAATAAATTGAATCAAAAGGCTGGGTGCAAGATATGCCCTTGGCATGAGCCTTCCTTGTTCAGATGCCAGTCGACGGGGTGCGGCACATTTCAAACATTTTCTGGTTTTTGTTCAAAGTAATCCCAATCTATCAATTGGTTCCAGGATTAGTACTTGTCTATCAATAGATTCCATTTAGGATACCCATGTGTCCAGAATTTGTTTTCATCCTAATTGGCAAGGCCAGTACCTACTGCCTGTTGCTAGGCAGATTTCTTTATCCTATTTGTATTCAGAGACATGGCTACAGTGGAGAATGCTCAGTCACACCCCTGACTTGTGCCCTGTAGCTGCTGGAAAGGGTTTTGTAGGTGTGGAGATGGATCTTTTCCTACAGGATATCCAGCCTCTGTAATCTTTAATGTCTGTGGAATTCACATAGCAGTTTCTGGTCAGTGCTGTCCCCAGGATGTTGATGGCGGGGAGCTTCCTTGCTGTCATTTGGCTCTCAGTTTGCATATTCTCAAACAAATACAGTCAGATTTGAAAGCACAGGGGCTGAATTACTGCTCGCATAATGAAACCACATTACCGCCTCACTCTCAATGATTCATCATCTATATGTAACAGTTGCAAGTTGCAACAATTGTTCAATCTTTGTTCAAAAGTAAAATGGGAAAGATGGCCAAACCATGGCTTGCAATTAGAACCAAGGAAGTGACATTCAAATTGGCCAACAAAATACAACAGACCTGAGGAGTGGCAACGCTTCAGAATTCAGAAAAGGAAGACAAATGCATTCAATAAGAAAGGGAAAGTAGAGTAAGAGAGTGACCAAGAGGAACACAAGAACCGACTGTAAAAGACAAATATAAATTCTTTACAGTGAGAAACAGTGGAATTTAACATTGGGAACAAAGAAATGGCTGACCAACTAAAGACGTGCTTTGGTTTTGTGCTTACAAGGGAGAGATAAATAGCATACCAAGGGAAGGCAAGATTTAGTGAGACAGAGGAATTGAAGAAAATCAATATTATTTAGGAAATATGGTTGGGGAAATTGATGGAATTGAAGGCAAATTAATTCCCAGGGCCTGGTGATCTATATCCCAGACTACTGGTGGACCAAGAAGTAGCAATGGTGGTTATCATCAAAGGAACAGTTCCTACAGATTGGACAGTACCACATTGTTCTCAGAAACTATCCCGAATGCACTCTATGAATTTGTTATTGTTGTTTCTAACTTTCCAACTTGGTTAACCTAATCAATATGAAGATTAATTATCCATAATTATTGCACTGTTCTTTTTACATGCTCCTATTACTTGTTGATTTGTAGCCTTTCCCATAGACTGACTGTTGTTGGGCGTCTAGCAATGCCTCCTTTCCCATGCTGTTTCTTACCTCTGCCCAGGCGGAGTCTAAATTATCTGCACCTAAATTGACTCACAGCTGTCCTCATTTCATCTCTTATTAACCGTGCTAACTCACCACCTTTCCATCCCTCGCATCCTTTGGAAAGGTCAAATACCCCTGAATGTTAAGTTGCAGTTGTCATCTTGTAACCATGTTTCCAAAATGGCAATGAAATCATATTCATTTACCTCACTCTTCACCATCAGTTTCATCTGCCTTGTTCCAAATGTTTTGTGCACTAAGATACAAAGTTTGTTTCACTTTGCCCGAGTTTCTTGGTGAGATGTGACCTTCACGCATAGAGTCGTAGACATATACAGAGCGCAAACAGATGCTGACCAGATTTCCAAAATTGAGCTCGTCTCACTTGCCTGTTTATTCCACATCCTTTTAAACTTTTCCTATGCATGTACCTGTCCAAATGTCTTTTAAATGTAATTGGACCTCTACCACTTCCTCTGGCAGTTCATTCCACATCAGAACCACCCCCTGGATGAAAAAAACACTTGCCCCTCAGGTCCCTTTTAAACCTTTCTCCTCTCACCTTAAACCTCTGCCCCTCTGTTCATTCCTTTTATTTTCTGGTAACAGCCACTCTCGCTAGCCTGCAATTTTATATTTACCTTTGATTTTCTAATTTTCCACGCAACTGAACCCCCCTCCCCCAGCCCACAACCCCACTGTTCTTCCTGGACAATCAATTAGTTGTGTTCATAAGATCAAACGATTTTATTCTATTGACGCGAAGTTTTGTTTTTCTCCCTCAGGGTTTCTGACAAGTTAACATTGAAATTCCCGCAGGTGGATGTTGTGGGGTTAAACAACACCATTTCAGCCCGGGTGCTGACAGAGAATGACTCGCTACTTGCGAGCACCAGCTCATCTGTCCTGAACTGTGTATTGCCACAGGCTGCCATCAAGTGGGAAGACACACAGGAACGTTCGGGTAGGAAGCACCTGATTCTGATGGCGACGACGAGGACGGGTTCATCCTTTGTGGGCGAGTTCTTCAACCAGAACAGCAACATCTTCTACCTGTTTGAGCCCCTGTGGCACGTAGAGAGGACAGTGACCTTCGAGCCGAAGGGCGCCAATGCGGTGGCCTCATCCATCGTCTACCGCGACGTGGTGCAGCAGCTGATGCTTTGCGACATGTATGTGCTGGAGAACTTCCTACTGCCCATGCCCGATCGCCACGTCACCGCCTTCCTGTTCCGGCGCGGCTCCAGCCGCTCGCTGTGCGAGGGCCCCGTGTGCACGCCACCCAAGCGGGGCTCCAGCGAGCGCTTCCCGTGCCGCCTACGTCGCTGCGGCCTACTCAACATGACGCTGGCGATGCAGGCCTGCTTGCAGAAGCAGCACGTCGCCATGAAAACGGTGCGGCTACGGCAGCTGGAGTTCCTGAGGCCGCTGGTGGAAGACTTCCGCATTGACCTGAGGGTAATCCAGCTGGTGCGTGACCCCCGCGCCGTGCTGGCCTCCCGCATGGTGGCCTTCCCCAGCAAGTACGAGGCCTGGAAGAAGTGGGCCGACCAGGGGGTGGTGCCCGACGACGAGGAGCTCGGCAAACTGCGCGGCAACTGCGAGAACCTGCGAGCGTCGGCTCAGCTAGGCCTCAGTCAGCCCCCTTGGCTCAAGGACCGCTTCATGCTGATGCGGTATGAGGATGTCGCCTTGGAGCCCATGAAGAAAGCGCACGAGATGTACCGCTTCGCCGGCATTCCCATCACCTCGGAGGTGAAAAAGTGGATCTACATCAACACCCAGAGCTCGCCTGGCAGTGACAACCTCTACTCGACACATAAGAACTCCTCGGAGCAGTTTGAGAAGTGGCGGCTCACCCTGCCCTTCAAGATCGCTGAGGTGGTCCAGAAGGTGTGTGAGCCGACCATGAAACTCTTCGGCTACAAACTGGCCAAAGACGCGGAGACCCTGGCAAACCGATCAGCCAGCCTGCTGGAAGAGAGGAGACACTTTGGGGTGGCTTAACCCTGGTGGGCGGGCGGGGCTGGGGGTAGGGGGAGAGTATTTTAAGGGGTGGGGGAGGGTGCGGTTGGTGCAAGTGGGGTTGGAGGGGTGACAGAGGAGAGCCAGGCATCTGCAGCTGCAAACCTGGCTGGAAATTGCTGCATCAACCAACGGCTCACCATTTGCAGACTTTCAGATTCCTTTTTAACCTCCAGAAAGAAGATAATAAGTGCAGGACAAACCCTAGATGTGCAATGGCCCTTTGAAGGCACCCTGCAAGCAGCGAGACAAGTCGCTGGAAGAACAGCTGACAATGGGAACACAGATTTATTAAACACACGCAAAATGAGAGATTTATTTATTAAGGAGAAAAAAGATTATTTTTATGACTTGATTTTATAAAGATTTAGTGTGGTGTTAGAGTAGGGTATGAGACAAGGTTACAGAAAAACCTAAAGCTTGTTTGTATTGAATTTTGCCTTTAGATTGAATTATAGAAGAGGGCTTGAATCCATTTCAGTTTTAAGTTACAGAATATTTTATTAGAATTTTAAGGAGTCTTTTCATCCTAAAATACAATTGGCTTTAGGACTTGAAGATTCTATTTTTGAGATATTGATTTTACATTGGAGTTAAAATTCGAGGGGGTTGCAGTATATGTTTGAGGTTTTAGAGCTACATTTTTGGGATGCCCACCAATGTCGTTTTTCTTTTGCAAGCAGGAATTTCTTTCTAAATGGGAGTAGGTGGGAGTTTCTATGTATCTGAGCAGGATAACTCAGGCATATGTTCTATTTGGACTTTTATATCAGTCTAGATACTATTGTAATCTATGTGGCAGAGCACTCACTGGTCCAAGAATGAATTGGTTACACAGACCCAAAAACAAAATGCTTTGTTTTATTTATTTGAGGCTCCCCTTCATTCTCAGGGTGTACAATAGGTGCCTAGTAGGATGTGACAGGTAACTGGAGGCTTCAAGAAGCAACAAGTGGATACATGTGCTAAGAATTTAACACAACCCTCATGTTACACTCCAAGTATTGGTCCAGGAGCAACAGATCACCATCGGTCAAGAGAATTCCCAACTGAATGTCTCTGGCTGAGCAGTTGTGTTATTTTGAAGAAAAGGCCATACCAGACTCAAAACGTCAACTGTGTTTCTCCAGCATTCCCTGTGCTAGCTATGTTAATCTCTCAGGTATGGGGAACTGTTTCTGGAAATTTATATTGGAAGTGCTAACACTGAGTGGCAATTTTAACCAAACTTGCCCGTCCAGCAAGGAGTTTTGGAGTGACAGTGATACAGAAACATCGTTCTTTACCCGATTTTTAAAAGTGAGAGCTACATTTCACTAGATTCTAGACTTTGCAGCCTGGAGCAAGAGATTGGAATCCCCCCGGCTCTGATGCCCAGTAACACAGGGTGTTGGACACTTCCCCATGGAATTTTGATGCTGCTCTGTCCTTTAAATTATCAGGAGATACCAATGCATTGAAATTGGAATCTGTGCCGTGCCTGAATGTGAAATAGAAAATAGATGATGGCCCTGTTTTGTTTTCATCCATGGAACATGGGAATTCTGGCATGGACAGCATTTGGTGCCCATCCCTAATGATCCTCGGGCTGCTGTGTCCAACCAGTAAGAGTCAACCACATTGCTGTGGGTCTGGAGTCACATGTAGGCCAGACCAGTTAAGGATGGCAGTTTCCTTCCCTGAAGGACATTATTGAATGTCTGGTGTTTTCCTCAATGATGGCCATCTTGAATCCATATAATTTTTTAATTGGATTCAAATTCCCAACATCTGACACCTAAATCACGTCACAGTGGAAAACACTCTTTTTCTTCACAGGCCCTGCTTTAGTGGGTGGAACATAGAACATTGAACAGTACAGTACAGCACAGGCCCTTCGGCCCACTATGTTGTGCTGACCTATTATCCTACTAAGATCAAACTACCCTCCATACTATCATCCATGTTAGGGTGGACTAGCAAAAAGCTGTGGCCATTTCAGAAACTCCACTCTGACAGGCCTTAAGGGAAGCATCATCAAACCACAGCCAATTGGCTAAATCCTTCTGAAGAGATAGGATCTCAGATTTCAAGAAAGGTCCTAAATTGAGAGCCCACTATTCACCCTTGGACCAGTGGAGTTCGCAGCTTATTAGGGAGGAGTGTGTTTTAGTTGCACAGTGCTTCGTCTGTTTAAAGTTATGTTTTGTTTTTATTTTGTTCTCCTTCGGAAATAATCTGTAACTGTTTAAGCCTCTACAGATCTTCATGCCCCACCTCTTATTACAGCACTTTACTCAGAGTGCCTCAAAGCTGTCTGTTTCTGTTTATTTTTTAAAAAAGAAATGTACTTATATTTGACATTGGGAGGGCTTCCTCCTGTGAACTCTGACCTGCTGATCCGACGGTTCCTCGTAAGATGGGGGCCAGGCAGGAGTTTCACGGTATTGTGCTGGGGCAAGTTCACACTCAAAGCTGTCCTCTCTGGAGCCATGTTGTCAGGCTGTGAAACATCTGGTCAACCGTGTGATTGTGGTTTGCCGAACCTGTTGGGTTTGTTTCATTTCTGGTTGAGTGGCTCCTGATAGTCATAGCAACACAAAGCTGAGTCTTCGTTTTTCATCGCTCAAAACTCAGACCCATGCTCGCTGCGAGAGGACACCTGTTTTACCTCATGTTTGTGTTCGCTGTGATTCCTTTACAAGGAGAATTGGAGAGTCACTCTGCAGCTGGCTTGCAGAGTATTCATTTTCGAGCATTCTGTGGATGTAGGAGTCGTGAGGTGAGCCTCTGATACTGTGTTTCTTTGAGCTGTACCTGCCGTTGGGAATAACCTTTGTACCATGGCTAGTAAGTCATTAAACAACTGCTATTTCACTCAACTTGCCTATACTTGCAGCCTTGTTTAACGTCCTGTCCTTCGCTTGCCATTCTTCCTAGCCCAGAGAATTTCCAATCAATTCATAGAATCCCCATGGCGTGGAAGCAGGCAGTTTGGCCCATCGACTCCACCCAGACCCATCCCCTGACCTGATAACCCCACATTTCCCATGGCTCACCCACCTGGCCTGCACATCCCCAGACATAGAACATAGAACATAGAACATAGAACAGTACAGCCCTTCAGCCCACAATGTTGTGCCAACCATTGATCCTCATGTATGCACCCTCAAATTTCTGTGACCATATGCATGTCCAGCAGTCTCTTAAATGACCCCAATGACCTTGCTTCCACAACTGCTGCTGGCAACGCATTCCATGCTCTCACAACTCTCTGTGTAAAGAACCCGCCTCTGACATCCCCTCTATACTTTCCACCAACCAGCTTAAAACTATGACCCCTCGTGCGAGCCATTTCTGCCCCGGGAAATAGTCTCTGGCTATCAACTCTATCTATGCCTCTCATTATCTTGTATACCTCAATTAGGTCCCCTCTCCTCCTCCTTTTCTCCAATGAAAAGAGACCGAGCTCAGTCAACCTCTCTTCATAAGATAAGCCCTCCAGTCCAGGCAGCATCCTGGTAAACCTCCTCTGAACCCTCTCCAAAGCATCCACATCTTTCCTATAATACGGCGACCAGAACTGGACGCAGTATTCCAAGTGCGGTCTAACCAAAGTTTTATAGAGCTGCAACAAGCTCTCACGACTCTTAAACTCAGTCCCCCTGTTAATGAAAGCCAAAACACCATATGCTTTCTTAACAACCCTGTCCACTTGGGTGGCCATTTTAAGGGATCTATGTATCTGCACACCAAGATCCCTCTGTTCCTCCACACTGCCAAGAATCCTATCCTTAATCCTGTACTCAGCTTTCAAATTCGACCTTCCAAAATGCATCACCTCGCATTTATCCAGGTTGAACTCCATCTGCCACCTCTCAGCCCATCTCTGCATCCTGTCAATGTCCCGCTGCAGCCTACAACAGCCCTCTATACTGTCAACGACACCTCCGACCTTTCTGTCATCTGCAAACTTGCTGACCCATCCTTCAATCCCCTCACCCAAGTCATTAATAAAAATTACAAACAGTAGAGGCCCAAGGACAGAGCCCTGTGGAACCCTACTCACCACTGACTTCCAGGCAGAATATTTTCCTTCTACTACCACTCGCTGTCTTCTGTTGGCCAGCCAATTCTGTATCCAAGCAGCTAAGTTCCCCTGTATCCCATTCCTCCTGACCTTCTGAAAGAGCCTACCATGGGGAACCTTATCAAATGCCTTACTGAAGTCCATATACACCACATCCACAGCTCGACCCTCATCAACTTTTCTAGTCACATCCTCAAAGAACTCGATAAGGTTTGTGAGGCATGACCTACCCCTCACAAAGCCATGTTGACTGTATTTGATCAAGCCATGCTCTTCCAGATGGTCATAAATCCTATCCCTCAGAATCCTTTCTAACACCTTGCAGACAACAGACGTGAGACTTACTGGTCTGTAATTGCCGGGGATTTCCCTATTTCCTTTCTTGAAGAGAGGAATTACATTTGCCTCTCTCCAGTCCTCAGGTACGACTCCAGTGGAGAGCAAGGATGCAAAGATCTTCGCAAGTGGCGAAGCAATTGCATTTCTCGCTTCCCAAAGCAGCCGAGGACAAATCTGGTCCGGGCCTGGCGACACATGATGTGCAATTTAGCATGGCCAATCCACCTTAACCTGCACACCTTTGGATTGTGGTAGGAAACTAGAGCACCCGGAGGGAGGCCACACAGACGCAGGGAGAATGTGCAAGCTCCACACAGACAGTTGCCTGAGGCTGGATTCGAACCCAGGTCCCTGGCGCTGTGAGTCAGCAGTGCTAAACACAATCTCAATTGAACTCTCAAGTACTCATCCTGTGGGCTAATGGATACAGTGGTACCTCCTGTGAGATATATAACAGTTTGTGGTTGAGCTCCATGTCAGTATCAGTCTAAGGGAGGTAGTGCAGTGCTAACGTCACTAGACGAGCAATCCAGAAGCCCCAGTCAATGTTCAGGGGAGCATGAGCTCCAATGGCCAGTAGTGAATTTTAATTCAGTAAAAATCAGGAAAAAGAGCCATTGAGAGTAGAGGCAGCCTTGTGACCACTGTCAATTGTTGTTGAAAACCTTCCTGGTCCAAACTATCCAGTGGGAAGGGAAGTCTGCTGTTGTTACCTGGTCTGGCCTACACGTGACTCCAGACTCACACCAGCGAGGTTCACTCCCAATTGCCACCTGGGCAATTAGGAATGGGCAATAATCACTGCCCTGGTCAGCAATGCCCGCATCATGTGGATGAATGAAACAACGATCTCTACACACTGGAAGGCGACTCTGGCACAGTGATAATGTCAGTGGATTAGCGATCCAAAAGCCCAGGCTCATATTCCGGGGATTTGGAAATCTGTCACAAAACTACGTCTGGTTTGTTTCGTCGCTCTTCAGGGAAAGATCTAATTTGGCCCAAATGTGACTCCTGACCCATAATAATGTAGCTCACTCTTAATTGCCTGTTGAAGTGACCCAAAAGCCAATCTATTGAAGGGCAACGGGGAATGAGTGACAGCTGCCAACTTTGCCCTCATTGTATGCAAGATTTTTTTTAAAAGAAGAGCTTTTAAACTGGAATCTAAGACATGAATTTGTGATTGCCTGTTTCCAATGGAGGAAGCCGCATGCTGTGGAAATGTTGATAGAATCTTGTCAATTAATTCCATAGCAAACTACTTCGGGTGGTTTGAGAGGCTGACTGGAGTGGTGCTGTTAATCTTTCAACTGCTTTGAGAAAAGTTACTTTTCTTGTAGTACCACCTTACAGATCGCAACTGTATCAGTCTCATAAGCAGAGCTGAATTGCCACTGTATCATTAAAGGGAAGGGGGCAGACAGGCTCTGTTCTTGGTACCACCTACTTCAGTTTCTTGAAATCAACCTGTTAAGAGATGTTACTGCTCACCTCTGGAACAAAAAGGGACTCAAACCCAGGCCTCATGGTCCAGGGGAAGGGACACTACCACTGTGCCACATGCACCCGACTTTGCCAGTTTACTTCAGGGAAGTTAACGGCTTTGAGCACTTCGAATGAGAATCTGTTCCATGTGGTGGTGAATTAGAGTTGCAAAAAAATTTGCTGAAGATTTGCTAATGTTGTGCTTGCATCTACCAGCCCAGTTGAATATACCGCATCACTTCACACATTATCTTCCCTGTTAGCCATAGTTCCAGTCTAGAGGTATTCCAAATAGTGGGATTCCATTCATCATTCGATTCTTTTCAACCTCTTCAACCACAAACCCAATCTTCTCTGAAACTTCTTCAATGTGCCAATGTCTTTTTAAAAGTAGGTGCACCTGGGTAGTGCTCAGTATTCCTGAGTCAAGATTCATACACAGTCCAAACAATGAAGCTAATTGTCAAATTGTTCCATCAATGGTCAGTGTGGTACTATAAGCAAAAATTAAATTGACAAGAACGTGAATTTTTTTCTATATTCTTCTAAAAACTTGTCGCTGATATGGCCAACAATTATTGCCTGTCGTTAACTTCCCTTAAGAGCAATTGAGTCAGACATATTGCTGTGGGCCTGGAGTTACGTATGACCAAATAATGATGGCATATTTCCTTCTCTAAAGGGTATTAAGAGGGCTTCTGTAACAATCAGTGATAGCTATGGACATCATCATTGAGACTAACTTCAATTCCAGATTTGACAATCAAATTCAAATTTTATCAGCTTTTATGATTTGAACTTGTTTTCTCAGAGAATCGTGCCAGAATTACTGCTTTAGGATCATTACCTCTACACTGATCTTACCCCAACTTGCCATTCAATAATCAGCATTCTCTTCTCATACCGTAGAAATAGTTACGCACAAAAGCTGAAGCTGCTGGAAAAGCTCAATAGGCCTGGCAGCATCTGTGAACAGAAATCAGTGATAGCGTTTTGGGTCCAGTGACCCTTTCTCAGAATGGACTGGACTCAAAATGTCAACTCTGATTTCTCTTCACAGATGCTGCCAGACCTGCTGAACATTTACAGCAACTTGTGTACTTGTTCCTGATTTACAGCATCTGCAGTTCTTTCAGGTTTTATTTGTTGTAAATTGTTGTTCCCTTTAAGATTTTGTATTCTTGCAGTTGATTCCTGATGAGTGCAAAATGAAATGCTTGGCCCATATGTCGCTCTTTTTCCAGCAATACTCAAGATATGGGAATTTTTGGATTTGTCAGTCAACGCAAATCAATTGATGTAATTCAAAATGAACCAAAATGGCTGAGTCCCCACATGCCACACCAAAAGGCATGCAGCGGATTGGCCATCCCATTGCCACTGCAATCATATTCCTGTTTCTGGGTTTATTGGGGATATCAATAATGCTTCAACATATTCCAGGAGATTTCATCACAGGACCTTCTACCCTACCCACCTGCCACTTTTTTGCTCAACACATCTATGAGCCCCATCCTATACTAATATTGGTTGAGGTTTGGCCGTCAGCTTCCTCTTCCAGTGTTTTTAATAACTTATAAATGAATGTGTGTCAAGGAAACAGAAATAGACGCACTCACTCTTAATGATTTTTGTTTGACCCTGAGTTGGTTCGGTGCTTGGAAGATCAATCTTCAATGCCGGGGGCTCCATTCCTGGACCGTTGGAAACCATTGGGTCATCAGGGCAGATCTGACATCCACATGCAGGTGAGCATCTCATAAATATTTGATAGCCAATGCACATTGATATCATTCGGATTCCAACACTATTTTAAACCTCAAACAGCGAGCCCTGGTGCTCAATACAGTACAGGATTTTTGCAAAACTTGCATCAGGGACCAGGAGAAGTGAAACATTTTTAGATGTTCACTGGGGGTTGGGAGTGTGGCTTCACATCCTCTGATTCAGAAATTTGCTTTGTGCTGTTGGTTGTTCTTAAAAGGTGGCCTGTCTCTACTTGCAATGCTCAAACATTCATTGCTTTTACAACTCTGCCTCAGGATATTTCTCACAATCATTCCTGAGTAACATCCTTCCAGTGGCTTTGTAATGCCCTTCAGCCTGAGGATCTTTTGGAATCCTTCTGTTTCTCCATTCCTAGCTTCCTGTGCATCCCCAATTTCCACTACACTGTGCCTTTAGCTTCTTATCAGTGTTAAGTTCGGGAATTACATCTGCCCCTCAAAACAAAAATCTCTAAGTCCCACCACCTCTCTGTCCTTTTCTAGGTTCAAGGTATGTCTGTCCTGAAAAGGAATTTCCTAAATCTGTTCATGGGGCAGTTCCAGCTACCTCATTATTTGTGGCATTTTGGGTGCATTTCACACAGTCAATGACTTCTTTCTCCATTGAGCTTTTCTTTTACTCATTCATGGATGTGGGCATCACTGCTGGTCCAGCATTTATTGCCCATCCCTAATTGCCCAGAGGACAATTAAGAGTCAACCATATTGCTATGGGTCTGGAGTCAAATGTAGGCCAGACCAGGTAAGGATGTCAGTTTTCTTCCCTTAAGGACATTAGTGAACCAAATGGGATTTTCCCCTCAACAACTGGTAATAGTTTCAGGTCATGATTAGATTCTTAATTTTTATTAAATTCAAATTCCACCCTTTGCTGCAGCAAGATTTGAACACAGATCCATAGATTCGTTGTCTAGTGATAATACCACTTGACCAATGCCTAAACTAACGGTGATAATGGGAACTGCAGATGCTGGAGAATCCAAGATAACAAAGTGTGGGGCTGGATGAACACAGCAGGCCAAGCAGCATCTCAGGAGCACAAAAGCTGATGTTTGGGCCTAGACCCTTCATCAGAGAGGGGGATGGGGCGAGGGTTCTGGAATAAATAGGGAGAGAGAGGGAGGCGGACCGAAGATGGAGAGAAAACAAGATAGGTAGAGAGGAGAGTATAGGTGAGGAGGTAGGGAAGGGATAGGTCAGTCCAGGGAAGATGGACAGGTCAAGGAGGTGGGATGAGGTGGTAGGTAGGAAATGGAGGTGCGGCTTGAGGTGGGAGGAAGGGATGGGTGAGAGGAAGAACAGGTTAGGGAAGCAGAGACAGGCTGGGCTGGTTTTGGGATGCAGTGGGGGGAGGGGACAAGCTGGGCTGGTTTTGTGATGTAGTGGGGGGAGGGGAAGAACTGGGCTGGTTTTGGGATGTGGTGGGGGAAGGGGAGATTTTGAAGCTTGTGAAGTCTACATTGATACCATTGGGCTGCAGGGTTCCCAAGGCCAATGACCTTCTATATCAAGCAGATGTTCACCTGCACATCTGCCAATGTGGTATATTGTATCCATTGCACCCGGTGTGGCTTCCGCTACATTGGGGAAACCAAGTGGAGGCTTGGGGACTGCTTTGCAGAACATCTCTGCTCAGTTCGCAACAAACAACTGCACCTCCCAGTCGCGAACCATTTTAACTCCCACTCCCATTCCTCAGACGACATGTCCATCATGGGCCTCCTGCAGTGCCACAATGATGCCACCCGGAGGTTGCAGGAACAGCAACTCATATTCCGCTTGGGAACCCTGCAGCCCAATGGTATCAATGTGGACTTCACCAGCTTCAAAATCTCCCCTTCCCCCACTGCATCCCAAAACCAGCCCAGTTCTTCCCCTCCCCCCACAGCATCCCAAAACCAGCCCAGCCTGTCTCTGCTTCCCTAACCTGTTCTTCCTCTCACTCATCCCTTCCTCCCACCTCAAGCCACACCTCCACTTCCTACCTACCACCTCATCCCACCTCCTTGACCTGTCCATCTTCCCTGGACTGACCTAACCCCTCCCTACCTCCTCACCTATACTCTCCTCTCTACCTATCTTGTTTTCTCTCCATCTTCGGTCCGCCTCCCCCTCTCTTCCTATTTATTCCAGTTCCCTCTCCCCATCCCCCTCTCTGATGAAGGGACTAGGCATGAAATGTCAGCCTAAACTAGCGCTGTGGTTTTGAATGACAATACATTTAAATTGATTTTTTAAAAAAAAATCTGGAATGAAAAGCAGAAACAAATTCAAAAAGTTACAACAACCCCATAAGGTGTTTGAAAGAACAATTAAAAGCAGGAAGAGCTGAAAAATACTCAGCATGTTTGGCAGCATCTCTGGAGAGAAAAGCAGAGAACATGTTGAGTCATAGGAAATGCCAGAAGTTGTCCATTCAGCCCCTGAGCTTCCATCCACTCAACCTTAGCTAATCTTCTAACTAAGCACCATTTTCCCCTGCTATCCCCATGTGTCTTGATGTTTTTAATATCTGAAAATCTATCGTTTTCTGCCTTGAGCATGCAAAATATATGAGGCTTAGTAAACCTCTGGAGAGCCAATTCTAAAGATTCATAATCCTAGCATCTCAATTATAGATGGCATCCCATTATTCTGTGACTGTATCTCCTGGCTCAGGGCCCTCGGACCCGCTTTCCTGCATCTACCCCGGTAAGAATATTGAACGTTTTGATGCGATCACCTCTCATTTTTCTGAACTCAAGAGGATCCAGGATCAGTCTCTCCTCTTGCTTCTCATGGTCAGAAGTTACACAGCAGCAGGTTACTTTTTAAATCACAAGCTTTCGAAGCGCTGCTCTTTCATAAGGTGAAGTCACCCGACAAGTGGGCAGCGCTATGAAAGCTCGTGTTTTCACATAACCCTGCAGGACTATAACTTGGTGTCATGTGATTTCTGACTTTGTTCACTTCCTGTGGGACAGTCCCACGATCTTAGGGATTAGTCTGATGAGCCTTTAATGCATTTATTGCACTCCTTCTGTGGAAAATACACACCTACCTCCTTAGATAAACAGACAAAAGTTGCACACAGATCTCTAGGTGCAATCTCACCAAGAGTCTATACAATTGCTAAAGACATTTTTACTCCTGCACCCCACTTCAATGACTATAACACCCTCAGAACTGATTGAGAAGTTTCATTCGCATTTTCAGGTGCTTAATGAATGATAGGGTTTGCAATAATTTTATTGCATTATTTACAGAACTGTTACAGATTTCTTCAATGTTTTAGATGCATAGTTTTGGAAGAACATTTTGGAGGTGCTTCTTATTCTCACATGAGGATGCCTGGAAGGTATTGCAGTGGAAAAGAAAGCCTTTATTATCACCATTTTCCTGCAAGCTCTCTGTTAGAGCATTGAAAAGTGTGACGTCCTGACCTTACCCATCATTGCTGTGTGCCAGGTTGTACATTTCCTGAGAGATTGTTAGATGGGGAACACATTGCAAAGGAGATAAAATGAGAAGACCGTTCTTCCAGTAACACCAGCAGCTTGAGGCACAAGGTGCAAAAACTCGCAGTGCATGCGCAGAGTTAAGTTAGTCTGAATGAGCCTCAGTCTGGTATATAACTGTTGGAATGATATCAGATGAAAGAATGCATTGACAGGGAGATCAGCAGGTCCTAGAGCTGCCATTGTGCCACTAACCATATCCTCAGACTGTGGTTACATCCACTTTCTGACAAGTAAGGGCAATGCCCCCCATAGGTTCCAGGGTGCCAGTGGGAGAGCTTGATGGGAGGACATCTGCAGAGAACATTCAAAATAAGTATGGCCCCTGCCAATAACGCCAAGGGTATCACAGCCATCAACTCATACCAGAGCTACATGTATCAAACCGATATGGGGCATGCTCTATTTGGACCAATGGGTCTATGGGGAAAGCCAAACTCCACTGGATTATGGCTGTAGAGAGGGTTAGAGGCTACATTGGCCTCATTGTTACCCTTTTAGATCTAACATCACACAAGTGGATTAAGCCTCAGAATCATAGCCCCTGAAAGATGTCAACTCCAAAGAGAGCTAAATAAAAACTGAAAGAAGTGTGGATGCTGAAAATCAGGAACAAAAACAGAAATGGCTGGAAAAGCTCAGCAGGCCCGGGAGTATCTGTGGAGGGAGATCAGAGTTAATGTTTTTGGATTAGTGACCCTTGCCCTGAGGAAGGGTCACTGGACCCGAAACGTTAACTCTGATTTCTCTCCACAGATCCTGCCAGACCTGCTTTTCCAGAAATTTCTGTTTTTGTTTCTGAAGAGAGCTAGCCTTTAACATTAGGCTGAGGTGGACAATGTGTAAGTCAGTCAGGTAAGGGATGTGTAACAAGACTGGACTGTAATAGGTGCATGAGAAGATCATTCCGCTGGCTGTGACATTCAGTATGATCAAGGCTAATCTTCAGCTTCATCTCTGCTTTCTTGCGCACTTCCTGGATCTCTTGATTCCTTGAGAGTCCAAGACTCTACTTCAGCCTGAAAGAAATTCAATGTCTGATTATCTCTAACCTTCACTGTGGGGAGGACCTGTGGCCTTTCCTCCCTTACAATCTCTAAACTCTTCAATGCAGTGAGACTCAAAATTGGTTCCAGAAGTATACTGGGCATGGGATTCCAACACTTTTCCAGTCTGCTCCTGTTGCATTTGCATTCTTTGTTCTTTTAAAACTTTCACACTAGGCCACAATATGATGTAATCTCGAGATGTTACGGGAGCAGAGACAGAGCAAGGGATACATCTCATTCATGAGTAAAATCTCTTGGCAGATATTAATGAGCCCAACCTTCTAACCCATCCGATGTCAGCTGAGAAATTAACTCATTTTTACTCCTCTGCTATTGTTTGTCACATTTTCTAAAGCAAATTCATCAGTCATTGAGCCCTGATTACGAGTCATCCAAACTCAAAGCATTAACTTGCTCTCTGTCCATGGATGCTGCCTGACCTGATGAAGGGGCAGTAGCCCAAAAGCTTGTGATTTCAAATAAACCTATTGGACTATAACCAGGTGTCATTTGACTTCTGATCTTGTCCACACCGGACCAACATCGACACTTCCACATCATCTAGATTTCGTGTGGGAGGGATGTCTGAAATCAAATGGAACAAAGCCACAGGCTCATGAATAGAATTAAGGGTTAATTAGATGAGATCGTGTTGTAAATTTGGCAAACAAATTTTGATTGGTGCTTGTGATGTGTCAACTTGAGCCAAAACTCTGGCAGGAGAAGCATATGATTAAATATTGTTAATGTGCGTTTTAATCTCCGGTAGTTAACATTGGTCGCAGAGGATAGTGGGCTGGATAGGCTGGGAGGTATTTCACTGGAGCGTAGAAGGTTGATAGATGACCTGACAGATGTTTATACAATTGTGAAAAGTATAGATAGAATAAATGGGAATTGTCTTTTCCTAGGATGGGGAATTTCAAGACTAAGGGGCGCATTTTTAAAGTGAGATGAGAGATATTTTGAAAAGACGTAAGATGCAAATTTTTTACACAGAGGGTGGAACTTCCTGAGGAATGGATGGATGCAGGTGCAATTACAACATTTAAAAGACATTTAGGTGGATACATGAATAGGAAAGATTTGAAGGGATCGGGGCCAGGACCAGGCAGGTGGGACTAGTCGAGTTTGGGATTATGTTTGGCATGGACTTGCTGGAGCAAGGGGTTTGTTTCCATGCTGTATGATTCTATGGCTCCATGTAAACTATGCAATATCCGAACCCAAGAGCAATTTGAAGAAAACTTTATTTAGATTGCAGAATCTAAATGTGAAGTAATTAGGTATGTTTATACACCTTTGTTTTCCAAAAGTGAACCCTATGAGCGGTAGAGGAATGAAGTAATCCTGTGGGCCTGTTATTTCTTTATCAAAGAGGAAACAAACATGGTCTTGGTACTTTGTCCCCACACAAAACTCAGACAAGAAGCAAAGTTGTTTAGGAATGGAAGTTAGCGCTTTGAACAAAAATGAATGTTTGGACAAATTCTTATTTTTCAATTGATAAAAAAAGTACCAAGAAAGACTATTTTACTTAAGAGGTATTGACAGATTTTGACAAATACAGAAAGAGTGAGGATTGCTCCTTTAAGGAGTAAATAATGGAAATTAATACATTGTATACAAGACTGGAGAAATTTCAACTGGAAATTTTCCAGTTTGTTCTAACATTTAGATTATGAGACTTTGCCAGAGAATCATTATTGGAGTTCAGGTTTAAATGGGAGTTAATTTTATAGATAACACACATTGCTGGAACAACTGAAGGAAACACAGAAATGAAATTATTTGAAAAGCATTCCATTCCAACAGCATGCTTGTGCAAGTGAGGTTATTGGCCATTTGACAGAAAATCGAGGATACTATCCTTATGGGCTGGAGAGACATAGATACAGGGTGAAAGAAGAAATTTTCATAAGAGAAATAGGGGCAAAAATGTTTATGACAATTTTGAGAAGCAGATAGAATTTATGGCTTACAATTTAAAACTGAACCAAGAAATACCCGGGTCATGGACAATTAATGTTTTAAGTATGGTTCAAAATATTATGATATGGATAGGCACAATGGTAAACGTTTTTGAAATGAGACATGAAAACAGAAGATGGAAAGAATGTGGATCAAAAAGAGGGCATTGTATTGGTCACTGAGGTGTTAGACAACTGTCTCATCGAGAATGACCATGTCATCGAAGATATCATTGACAAGAAGAAGAAAACTGTCCATTCCTAGCAAAACAACATCTCCAGCAAAGGCAAAGAGAAGAACTCAAATTGAAGTCAGAGATAATGGGAACTGCAGATGCTGGAGAATCCAAGATAACAAAGTGTGGAGCTGGATGAAACACAGCAGGCCAAGCAGCATCTCAGGAGCACAAAAGCTGATGTTTCGGGCCTAGACCCTTCATCAGAGAGGGGGATGGGGAGCGGGTTCTGGAATAAATAGGGAGAGAGGGGGAGGCGGACCGAAGATAGAGAGAAAAGAAGATAGGTGGAGAGGAGAGTATAGGTGGAGAGGTAGGGCCTCCTTCAGTGCCACAAGGATGCCACCCGAAGGTTGCAGAAACAGCAACTCATATTCCGAAGGGGAGATTTTGAGGCTGGTGAAGTCCACATTGATACCATTGGGCTTCAGGGTTCCCAAGCGGAATATGAGTTGCTGTTTCTGCAACCTTCGGGTGGCATCCTTGTGGCACTGAAGGAGGCCCTACCTCTCCACCTATACTCTCTTCTCCACCTATCTTCTTTTCTCTCCGTCTTCGGTCCGCCTCCCCCTCTCTCCCTATTTATTCCAGAACCCTCACCCCATCCCTCTCTCTGATGAAGGGTCTAGGCCCGAAACGTCAGCTTTTGTGCTCCTGAGGTGCTGCTTGGCCTGCTGTGTTCATCCAGCTCCACACTTTGTTAACTCAAATTGAAGGTTTGGAGTTGGAAAGAAAAGCAAGGGAAATAAAGAATCAATAGCAGACTGAGAAAACTAAGAAGCTGTAAATCCTTGCTGACAAGCACGACACCCAGAATTTCTTCAGTGTCACCGAGCTGATGTTCTGACCAAGGAGCCTTGGCTTCAACCAGTGCAGAGTAAAGATGGAACACTTTTGAGCGACAGGGAAAACATTAGCCCCCAATGGAGAGAGCACTTCAGTGAACTCGTAAATCACGACATAATTTTTGACAAGGCATGTTTGAGGACATCTGGTAATTCGCAAGAAGGCCTCCCACCTGGTGTGGCAGAAATTGAAGCCTTTACAAGATGCCTGAAGAATGGAAAAGACGCAGACTGTGACTGGACATCTTCAAATTTAGGAAAGCAGTGCTTTCCCAACAACTCCATCAACTGTTCCCGAAAAATATTTGGGAAAGATGAAATCCCTGCCGATTTCTGAGATGCTCCTATCATCACTGTCTTCAAAAAGGAGACAAAGTGGATTGTGGGAACTACTGAGGAATCTCTCTACCGTCCCTCAATCGGAAGATCATCTGCTGAAGCTCACCTAGCAGCTTCTCTCTGGCTTTGAGGAAAGCCTTCCTGAAAGCTAATGTGGCTTCCAATCCAACCATGGAACTGTGGACATGATTCTACACTGTTTGGCAACTCCAAGTAAACTCCAGGAGCAATATCAACCACTCTACATTGCCTTTATTGGTCTGACCAAAGCTTTTGACTCAGTCAAGAAATGCCATGGAAGGTCCTGTCAAAGGGCCAGCAAGTCCCATGAAATTTATCAACATCCTCCATCTCCTCCATGACAAGTTGTTGGCAATGGTCATCATTGATGGTAATATGACAGAGTCCTTTGAGGTGAAGACAGGGGTTAAGCAGGGATGTGTCCTCACCTCCCAACCCATTTCTCCATCTTCATCGCCAGCATTCTTCATCTTATCAAGAACGAACTTCCCAAGCATAGGGATGAAAATACCATCTCTGTTGTCACGAAGAGAATCTTCAAGTTTTGCTTAATGCATTTGTGGAAGCATATTGATCTCAACTTCAACCACAAATTGAGTCCAACCCATCCCAGGTCAAGTTTGCGTCCATCCCTCCATTGAAGTCAAATGAGAGACCCTTCCCATTTCCCCTTTCTGGAAAGCTACCTCTCACCCACAGATGATATGAATGGGAAATTCAACAATACATCCAATCTGTGAGTACCATCTTTAGATGTCTAAGCATGACCATGGCATTGTGCAGATACCAAGAGCCTTGTGTCTAAGGCAGTCATCCTATTAACTCTTCAAATGGCTCCAAAACATGGACTACATATCGATGCCAACTTGAGATCTTTGAGCAGTACCATGATGTTTGAGGTGGACTCTCTGGATCACCTGGAAGGACATGGGCTAACATCAACATCCTTGAAACAGCCAATAGCACCAACATTGAGGCCATGATAATTTGTAACCCACTATGCCAGGCCAGCCACGCGTTTAGGATAAAAACTGAAAGAACTGCAGATGCTATAAAGCAGGAACAAAAACAGAAGTTGCTGGTAAAGATCAGTAGGCCTGACAGCATCTATGAAGAAAAAAATCAGAGCTAACGTTTCTGAAGTTCTGAGTAAGGGTCACCCAGTTCTGAGGAAGGACCTTGAAACATTAACTCTGATTTTTTTTTTCTTCACACGTGTTTAGGATGCCTGAGTTCTGACCGCCAAAGCAAATCTTTCTGACCCAGCTCAAGGAAGGCACTCAACAAGAGGGGGACAAAAGAAGTGTTTCAAAGACTCCATCAAGAAACGTAACATGCATGGGTGAAGCCTGTTCAGAAGAAACTGATTTGGAGCAAACTCCTGTATGAAGGGACACAATTCTTCAAGAACGCCTGTTGGCACGTGGAAGAGTGGCAAAGGAGCTGGAGAGGTGAATGCCAATGGTCTCAAAGCCAAGGCTCACTTCCACCTCCAGGGAACAGTTGCCATGTCTGTAGTCAGAGATGCACCTCTATGATAGGGATCATCAGCCACAGAAAGGCCCACAGAACCCAAGACCCATGACATGGAATTTCTGAGGTGGACAGTCGCTCTCGTTAGTGAGAGATTTCCGACAACATCTGAAAGTTAACTGTGCAGATCCAGACAAAATCGTTCAGAATAGTTTGGCAAATCAGCAAAACTAAATTATCGGCTGCATTCCCTGCAGAAGGCCTGAGGTTATCATCAATGTCCATGTCAATAATTGATCAGCCCCCAGCTTGGGAAGGGATTACAATTAGCTCTCCCTTTTCTGAGCATTTGAATATACTCTTCAAAGTTCCTGGGCCTAGATTACAATTTTGTTGATTCTTGAAGAATTATAGGAAGTGTTGAGGAAACGAGATACCACACATTATACAGCTACAAAGCGGTCAGAACTGGCAGTTTGATGCATGAAGAACAGATACATTCTGATAATCAAGGATACGCCAGACATTCCACAAAATTCAAATATTTGCCAGAAGGAGCTAGACAATGGACAAACATGACTATTGGAAGTAGAGCAGGGAAGGCAACTAGAAAATATAACAACTTGGTGAATGTACAAGATGAGGGGCTAGAGCTTATGCTCACAATTGGGAGAACGAAACACAAAAATAGAAGAGAGGATAACCCGGGGTAACGTCAGACAGTGACTCTGGTGGTGAATGCGCCCCCGGAAAGTGATCACAAACCGTTGAAAGGAACCCTCTTAATAGGACGAGAAGACCAAACAGTAACATTCCAGAAAGAGATAGAAGGCAAGACAGAGGGTTTAATTTAACAAGGTCAAGGAATACGGTGTAGGCCAGGAATGTCACCAGGTCCAGTTGTGAATGTTAGCTGGCAGTCTTAGTGGCTACGAACAAATTAGAAGGCAAATTAACTGTCAAATAGCATGAAATGCAAAGCTGGAGAGAAGTTGGGATGTACATAGATGAGCCAGATAGCCAGCACTATCACCTCAAAGGGTGTAGTTATAAAAGGTATCCCTTGATAAGTCTTAAAAGGCTAAAGCAAGGTTGGTACAGAAGGTTTGAAGGAAACTTGGGGAACCAGTGTATAAGAATAGACTCACTGATTGCAAGTAAACTTTGAAGGTTTTCTTGGCTTTGTTAGGCTCAATTACTTGGGAATGTAGATCGATTGATATTAACACTGCATCTCTGCAGGAAGATCAGCTCAAGAGCAAAATGATTCTTTACCATCCAACATAGGTTTAGTCTGACGGATACCTTTAGAATTTGGTTCTTCTCAGCATGGTCTTAAAATTCCAATGGGGATGTTTCCAGTTGAAGGCTGACCCTGCCATGTTCACTAGACACCACAGCAGCAAACTAGAGGCATTTTTGCGATGCATTCAGAACCATGGAAACAGTAAATTTGAAAACAATGTCACAAAAGGATTTGAAATAGTGATAATGGGAACTGCAGATGCTGGAGAATCCAAGATAATAAAATGTGAGGCTGGATGAACACAGCAGGCCCAGCAGCATCTCAGGAGCACAAAAGCTGACGTTTCAGGCCTAGACCCTTCATCAGAGAGGGGGATGGGGAGAGGGAACTGGAATAAATAGGGAGAGAGGGGGAGGCAGACCGAAGATGGAGAGAAAACAAGATAGGTAGAGAGGAGAGTATAGGTGGGGAGGTAGGGAGGGGATAGGTCAGTCCAGGGAAGATGGACAGGTCAAGGGGGCGGGATGAGGTTAGTAGGTAGGAAATGGAGGTGCGGCTTGAGGTGGGAGGAAGGGATGGGTGAGAGGAAGAACAGGTTAGGGAAGCGGAGACAGGCTGGGCTGGTTTTGGGATGCAGTGGGGGAGGGGAGATTTTGAAGCTTGTGAAGTCCACATTGATATCATTGGGCTGCTGGGTTCCCAAGTGGAAGATGAGTTGCTGTTCTTGCAACCTTTGGGTGGCTTCAATGTGGCACTGCAGGAGGCCCATGATGGTCACGTTGTCTGAGGAATGGGAGGGGGAGTTAAAATGGTTCGCGACTGGGAGGTGCAGTTGTTTATTGAGAACCGAGTGGAGGTGTTCTGCAAAGCGGTCCCCAAGCCTCCGCTTGGTTCCCCAATGTAGAGGAAGCCACGCCGGTTACAATGGATACAATATACCACATTGGCAGATGTGCAGGTGAACATCTGCTTGATATGGAAGGTCATCTTGGGGCCTGGGATAGGGTGAGGGAGGAGGTGTGGGGGCAAGTGTAGCACTTCCTGCGATTGCAGGGGAAGGTGCCGGGTGTGGTGGGGTTGGAGGGGAGTGTGGAGTGGACAAGGGAGTCGTGGAGAGAGTGGTCTCTCCGGAAGGCAGACAAGGGTGGGGATGGAAAAATGTCTTGGGTGGTGGGGTCAGATTGTAGATGGCGGAAGTGTCGGAGGATGATGTGTTGTATCCGGAGATTGGTGGGGTGGTATGTGAGAACGAGGGGGATCTTCTTAGGGCGGTTGTGGCGGGGGCAGGGTGTGAGGGAAATGCAGGAGACGCGGTCAAGGGCGTTCTCGACCACTGTAGGGGGAAAGTTGCAGTCCAGGAAGAACTTGGGCATCTGGGATGTGTGGGAGTGGAATGCCTCATCCTGGGAGCAGATGTGGTGGAGGCGGAGGAATTGGGAATAGGGGTGGAACTTTTGCAGGAGGGTGGATGGGAGAAGGTGTATTCTAGGTAGCTGTGGGAGTCAGTGGGCTTGAAATTGACATCAGTTTCTAGCTGGTTACCTGAGATGGAGACTGAGAGGTCCAGGAAGGTGAGGGATGTGTTGGAGATGGCCCAGGTGAACTTGAGGTTGGGGTGGAAGGTGTTGGTGAAGTGGATGAACTGTTCGAGCTCCTCTGGAGAGCAAGAGGTGGTGCCGATACAGATCTGGAATGTATCTGCTTCAATCTGTGTCAGACTGACAGTGTTGGATACAGCCCTGTCAGGCAGGCAGTGTAGATTTGACAATTAGCTTCAGTGTGTATCAGTGCCCATGAGGAACTGACTAATGTCTATGTGATTGATTATCTTGTCTCAGCTAGAAGTGCACAGCTAACATTAACAGATCAATGGGTACATTCAATTTGGAAATCACTGGCAGCTCCAAATGAGGTTCAATGATAGAATCCCTGCAGTGAGGAAACTGGCCATGTGGCTCACAGAGTCCACACCGACCCTCTGAAGAGCATCCCACCGCAACCCACTGCAATGAGGTCACTGGCTGCATTAAGAATGAAAATAACCATTCATCATCAAAAGAACTTCAACCAAACCTGATCCATTTTCTTCAGCGCACTTTCCTATCAAAGGGATGTGTGTCTTTTTATTATTTAAGGGCCATTATCAGTTTCGTGATCAGTCATCCCACACGAATCAGCATTAAAGACTTTCCCTGTAAACAAGAAACTGTTGAGTCATATGAGTTGTATAACCTCCTTTTATTGTGTTAAGAAGTCAAAAGTTGTGTAACACAGAGAAAACTAAATACTTGTACTTGAGGAAGCAATTGATGAGAAGAATATGGGGTTAGCATGTTCTGATGGTGAGCTTTAATGAACAGCCTGAGCGGGCAAGTTAAGGATGTGCACCTGCATTTCTCTCAATGCCCTGTTTGCTGTGTGACACTACCCTCTTCTCTTTTCAAACCCAGGAAACGCCATGGTTGAGGTTATGGGTGGCACAGTAGTTAGCACTGCTGCCTCACAGAACCAGGGACCAGGACTAGCCCCACCCTCAGGCAACTGCCTGTGTGGAGTTTGCTCATTCTCCCCATGTTTGCGCGGATTTCCTCCGAGTGCTCTGGTTTCCTCCAATGGTCTAAAGATGTGCAGGCTAGGTGGGTTAGCAATGGGAAATTGCCCATAGTGTTCAGGGATGTGAAGGCTAGGTGGGCTAGTCGTGTGAAAAGCAGGACTACAGGGATTGGTTAGTGTGTTCTTTAGAAGGCCTGTGTGGGCTCGATGGGCTGAATGGCCTGCTTCCTCACTGTAAGGATACTATGATTTCAGAGGATCGGAGTTTTGGTCAATGACCGTGATGTAAGTGTGTAAGGGCAAGGAACCTTCCACTATAGGGAGAGGCCTAGGGGCTTTGCTGATCTCAAGGTGATTGAAAATCTCAAAGGGTGTTTATGCAGCACAGTGGGTAGTGTCCTACCTCTGGATCAGAAGACCCAGGTTCAAGACCTGCCTATTCCATGAAATGCCTGGAAAAGTTGATTTTAGCCAAAAAAAATCATCCAAGTCAGAAGACATGTAACTTTAAAAGGCCAGAAATGAAGATCAAACTTTCTCTTCATTTACTAGCAGATATCTAATGGAGCTGTTAGAGCAGCCATCCCATCTCCTTTACAACCAGAACAAGTTACATTTAGATAGCATCTTGAATGCAATAAGGCACCCTCAGGGTCATCGTTCGCTCAAGTGTGCCACTGAACCAGAAGGTGTTGTGCAGGTATTAAACCAGAAGATATTTTAGTCAAAGAAATAGATTTTAAGCAGCAACATAAAGGAAGGAGGGTAGTGGAAGCAAGGGCTTCCACAGATAGGCAGCTGAGATCCTGGTAGCCAACGATGGAGTGGTGATGTGCAATGTGTCTAAAATGGAAAAGCAGTGTTCTTAGGAGCTGCAGGAGATAGGGCGGGATTGAAAACAAAGGTGAGAATTTTTTAAAAAACTGGCTGTTGGATGCAAAACTAGGTGGGTTGTATACTGAGCAGGTGATTTGATGCACCAGGATATTAATCGCATGAAAAATGGAAAGACTTGTGCTATGATCCCATATAGAACACATGTGTGCTGATGTGCTTTGTAATAGTACTGAAGGGTATTAAGCTTTTGAACCTCCAAAGAGTGCAAATAAAATGAGATCTAGTCTTAGGGCTGTTATCATCTACTGTAGACTCTGAATATGGAATGGCCTCCTGCTGGTGTGGTGTAAATAATGGTGAGGAAAATGGGAAGAAATGGAGAACAAAAAAAGAAACCAGAATCTCAATATCAAGGAGATCTTTTGCAACTTTTCCCTTGATCTTTAGATGGTGACTCCAAGATTTTATCATTGAGTGGCAACTGTATTATTTCCAGGCATTTGCAACTCATTAAAGTCCTAATTCAACCTATTTATATTCAACTCATCTCCTTCATCGACATATTAGATGAAACAAATGTAAATCACAGGAAGTACAGTGTCTGCAACTCTCCAAGTGTGTGCCCTAATCATCACCAAACAAACTACAGCTACCAACCTTCTCAACCCTTCGTCCATGCCAGTTGATATCTGAAAACCACCAACACCACCTCCACCTGCTGTTAGATCAACTCAGACACCACTTCAGTCCTTCAATGCTTTACTTTCGAGCTCAGGAATGTTGGGTTGTGTCCTGCAGTCGGTATCTCAGTGTACCTTTAAGAGACACACTTATGAAATCATCTGTGCCTTATTGAATGTGACCAGAGGATATAAAGATCTCACATTCCATCTTAGCCTGAGGTCACTTGAAGCATGACATCCTGTGACAAACTGTTAATCTGATATCGTGATGGTAGACCAGACGCTGAAGTGTCTGGAAAAAAGTAATGTCTGTATATTGTGTTTTCAGTAATAAAGGTCTGTTGAATTCTCCACTACCAAGTCATCCGTGTCCAGTTTCTTACGCTTTAAGATGTGGAGATGCTGGTATTGGAATGGAGTGGACAAAGTCAGAAGTCACATGAGACCAGGTTACAGTCCACCTGGTTTATTTGAAATCACAAGCTTTTGGAGCCCTGCTCCTTCATCAGGTAAAGCACTTCCCTCCACTTCACCTTATGAAGGAGTAACACTTCGAAAGCTTGTGAATCTAAATAAACCTGTTGGACTACAACCTGGTGTTGTGTGATTTCTGACTTACGTTTTAAGGGTAGCATAAAAATTGCCACAGTGAAAAATAACAGACAAACTCACACTGTGGTAACAGTGGTAACCACCTATACAATATTCCAATTTGAAAACGAATTGATGACAATAAGACAACAGAAGATTCCAACAAAAGTGGCAGTTCCTCACTTTTCAGCAACATCAGTTTCTGTCAATACAGAATACTATATTGATCTACAGAACAACGATCATTCATATTTGGTTAGACTGTTTGTTCTCTCAAAATACAAGAACTTTCTAAGGATGCCTTATTTTAAAAAGCTGCTGTCACAAATACAACCAAAACTAAATGTTACAAATCTGTTCTGGAGCACCATGAATATGCTACTTCTTACTCTCCATTTAAAAAAAAAAGCAATAAATATGAGAGCTTGCTGCTACAAGTTATTTTTAAATAAAGTGCTCCCAGAAGAAAACACCCTAAAACACTAAAACAATTTTTAAAAATTTAATATTTATTGCCTTCAGTCAAAAACCTACAATTCTTAAACAAGTAGCTTTGGTGAGGCCAAGACCAATGGAACAACAGTTTTACTTTACACTGCCACAAAGTCAGGGACACACAGCTTAAGGTGATAAACTATAATGCTTTTAACGTGGGATCATGGATAGCATAAGGTTCTTTCTCATAATGGATTGGCATCCAGTGACACCCTTACTGAATTATGACCGTGCAGACAATACATGCATTTCCATTTTTCAGATTAAGTGATAGAGGACGCTGAGAAAAGAGGACTAAAACAATTTGTTTGCCATTTTTGGCAAAGATGAACTTAAATAATGCATCCATGAAGATTAGAAAAATCCAAATCAGATTAAGGAGATTTTTGAAAACCAACTCAAGGTAAAAATAAACCTTAGGGTGAACTGGTGTAAACTCATATCATACAGGCATCAACTCCTGAGTGACCACTGACCAATTTATGGGAAGATGTTGCAGCAGAGTGCTTAAGTTCACTGAATTAATCATCACTTCCATCCCAATTAAAGCCATTAGGAGGGATCTTCTGGGAAATGAACTGAACTATACCATTGACACATCACTTTGAGAACAAACACAGATAAGTGTGAGAGATAATAGGAACTGCCTATGCTGGAGAATCTGAGATAACAAGGTGTAGAGCTGGATGAACACAGCAGGCCAAGCAGCATCAGAGGAGCAGGAAGGCTGATGTTCATTTTGACCACACATTTGGAGCATCACAATAAGCCATTTTCAAAGACAAACAAGCCCTAATACTAAAAGTATTAGGCCAGGATATCATATCAATATGACATGAGAGACACATGGACATTGAACACACAAAGCAGCTAGTGCATCAATCCACATGAATCAGGTTAAGAAGTGATTTATAAACCTATGTGTGTGGCAATGCCAAACATAGCCCCAGCAGCAGAGAGAGCCTCCACATCCACATGATGATCCATTCATTATTGGGTTGGATTACGTCTCCAAATTTTCCATTGTTTGGTGACTTAGCAACCTAAGTATGAGCATGAAGGACACATGTGGCTCTGTTTTCAGTTTGTTCGGCGTTCACAATCAAACAGTATCTGACAATGGACCTCAGTTCACTGGCAAACCATTTCAGGACATGTATAATAAGTTGGGGGTGACCTGCATGACATCACCAGCCCTCTATCCACTCTGAAGTGGTCTAGCAGAACATACGGCACATTCTATCAAATCAATAATAATTCAGGTATTAGGCAGCAAAGCAACATTTTGGCATTGCTGCATTTGTGTGTAACTCCAATGGAGAAAAGCTCATTAGCACCAGCACGATTATGCTCAGAAAGCAAGGAGAGGTGATAGCCTAATGGTACAAACATTGGATTGCTAAACCTGAGACCCAAAGTATTGATGTTCAAATTTGAATTGAATTTAAGACAAAAACTCGCATTAAGAGTGTAATGATGGCCATTGTTGATTGTCAGAAAAATCCGTTAGGTTCATTTTCGGGAAGGAAACTGCAGCCCCTACCTAGTCTGTTTTATGTGTGACTCCAAACCCACGACAATGTTGTTGACTCTTAACTGCCCTCTGGGCAATTAGGTATGAGCAATAAATGCTGGTCTAGCCAACAAAGCCCTCATTCCATGAATGAATAAGAAAAAAATGACCTTGTCCTTTCTGAGCCACATGACATCTTTCTCCTTTCAGATACTAGGACAGTGAAAGGCACATGGTCTGTGAGCAGACAGATTACTATAAAAACTGTGCACTGGCCCTTTCAGGTTAGAAAAGCGGGAGATGCCAGTAAAGTTTATAACCAGCTGAGGCTGTACAGAGTCATTTCTGATCATGGTGTTACATTGGAAAGGAACAGAAGCCAGTTGAGCCCAAGGAGTTGAGAACATTACTAAGATATTATTACTTTTCACTGTTTGCTGTGGTCTCAGGCATCAACGTTTGTTGACCATTTGCTACATCTGTGAACTTCTTCCTGAAATCAAATGCTCTGTATCAGGCAGATCCTCCTCTGAGACTAGTGTGGGCCTAAATGTATTACAGACCCCAGCAGCTAAACTGGTGAGAGTCTTAGGGGATGTGTAAACTGAACAATGGCTGAGCTCAAGATAATAAAGTGCGAAGCTGGATGAACACAGCAGGCCAAGCAGCATCTCAGGAGCACAAAAGCTGACGTTTCAGGCCTAGACCCTTCATCAGAGGGCATCTCTGATGAAGGGTCTAGGCCCGAAACATCAGCTTTTGTGCTCCTGAGATGCTGCTTGGCCTGCTGTCTTCATCCAGCTTCACACTTTGTTATCTTGGATTCTCCAGCATCTGCAGTTCCCATTAGCAATGGCTGAGCTCAGTAGGCTTTAATGAGAAAGGAAATCTTAATAATTCATGTGTTTTGAAACTGAAAGACTATATATCACAATAAAATTTTAAAATCGCTTTTAAACATTTCTAACCACAAGCATTTAATGAGACTTGCAAGAAATTGTAATATAAATGATTCCATTGTTTGTATTCCAATATAACTGTGTTGCGCAGATTGAATCTAGTTTTGGAAAACACTGTTAAACAGGCTTATGTAATTGCATTGTGGTGCAGAAATCATTGGTTGGCAACGGAGAGGAAGCATTCTGCTTGCCTCTGTCTTAATTTGCTCAGTTCTGTGTTAGAGCGTCATGGGCTCAGATTCTGCTCCATGGCCTTAGGCATGTACAAAAGTTAAATAGTGTGAGTGCTACACATCTGAAATGGAAACCGAGAAAGCCAGAAATAGTCGGGAAGCTCAGCTATCAGACATAAAGGGAAGCAAACATTAATGTTCCACATTCATGAGCTTTTGCCAGAACAGGAGAAAGGTTAGAAACTGAACTCATTTTAAAGAAGCAGAGGACGGGATGGTGGCCGTGTGATGACATTAAAATTGAAACATCACCAAACCAGGAATTAATGTTTTTGAATGCGCTTAGGAATAAGTGTTTGTATCCCAATGTGGCAAATCACCAAAATGTGGGATTTAAAAAGATAACTGGTCCTGATCATGTGATTATTGTTGATCATGCATCAAAAATGTCATCACTAATGTCCTGTAGCCATCCGAACTCAGTCTGGATGACATGTGACTCCAGACTGTTAGCTGCCCTCTGACCAGTACCTAGGCTAACATTCCATGAATGCATAAAAAAAAAGACAGGAGAGAATAGATGACAAAATGTTAATGCATTGTGCACCAAAATCTTCAAGTCCCCAGCACAAGCTCTGGAATTTGCCTGCTATGTTGGTGTTGCATGTGACCCCAAGATGAACTCCTAGCCACATATCTGTAACATCATAAAGGCTGTCCACTTGCACCTCCCTAAGATCACTGGATGGCATCAGCTTATCTGCTGGCTGTGAACATCGGCCCTGCATTTGCTACATCAGGATCTGATTATTTTGATGATCTACCAGCCGGCTTCACATCTGCCACACTCTGCCAACTTGTGGTCATCGAAACCTCTGCTTCCCCATCTTGACTCGCTCCTCGTCCTATTTGCCCCTTACTCCTGAGCTCGTTGATGAACATTAACTCCTGGTTGGTTGACGTTTCAATTTTAATGTCAGCAGCTTTTGTTTGCAAATCCCTTCGGGGTCTTTCTGCTTCTTATTGCTGGTTATTGCTTCTTATTGTTGCAACGTGCCTCCCTCAGGACTAAAGCTTTTATGATAGAACATAGAACATAGAACATAGAACAGTACAGCACAGAACAGGCCCTTCAGCCCACAATGTTGTGCCGACCATTGATCCTCATGGATGCACCCTCAAATTTCTGTGACCATATGCATGTCCAGCAGTCTCTTAAATGACCCCAATGACCTTGCTTCCACAACTGCTGCTGGCAACGCATTCCATGCTCTCACAACTCTCTGCGTAAAGAACCTGCCTCTGACATCCCCTCTATACTTTCCACCAACCAGCTTAAAACTATGACCCCTCGTGCTAGCCATTTCTGCCCTGGGAAATAGTCTCTGGCTATCGACTCTATCTATGCCTCTCATTATCTTGTATACCTCAATTAGGTCCCCTCTCCTCCTCCTTTTCTCCAATGAAAAGAGACCGAGCTCAGTCAACCTCTCTTCATAAGATAAGCCCTCCAGTCCAGGCAGCATCCTGGTAAACCTCCTCTGAACCCTCTCCAAAGCATCCACATCTTTCCTATAATAGGGCGCCCAGAACTGGACGCAGTATTCCAAGTGCGGTCTAACCAAAGTTTTATAGAGCTGCAACAAGATCTCACGACTCTTAAACTCAATCCCCCTGTTAATGAAAGCCAAAACACCATATGCTTTCTTAACAACCCTGTCCACTTGGGTGGCCATTTTAAGGGATCTATGTATCTGCACACCAAGATCCCTCTGTTCCTCCACTCTGCCAAGAATCCTATCCTTAATCCTGTACTCAGCTTTCAAATTCGACCTTCCAAAATGCATCACCTCGCATTTATCCAGGTTGAACTCCATCTGCCACCTCTCAGCCCATCTCTGCATCCTGTCAATGTCCCGCTGCAGCCTACAACAGCCCTCTACACTGTCAACGACACCTCCGACCTTTGTGTCGTCTGCAAACTTGCTGACCCATCCTTCAATTCCCTCGTCCAAGTCATTAATAAAAATTACAAACAGTAGAGGCCCAAGGACAGAGCCCTGTGGAACTCCACTCACCACTGACTTCCAGGCCGAATATTTTCCTTCTACTACCACTCGCTGTCTTCTGTTGGCCAGCCAATTCTGTATCCAAGCAGCTAAGTTCCCCTGTATCCCATTCCTCCTGACCTTCTGAATGAGCCTTCCATGGGGAACCTTATCAAATGCCTTACTGAAGTCCATATACACCACATCCACAGCTTGACCCTCATCAACCTTACTAGTCACATCCTCAAAAAACTCGATAAGGTTTGTAAGGCATGACCTACCCCTCACAAAGCCGTGTTGACTGTATTTGATCAAGCCATGCTCTTCCAGATGGTCATAAATCTTATCCCTCAGAATCCTTTCTAACACCTTGCAGACGACAGACGTGAGACTTACCGGTCTATAATTGCCGGGGATTTCCCTATTTCCTTTCTTGAAGAGAGGAATTACATTTGCCTCTCTCCAGTCCTCAGGTACGACTCCAGTGGAGAGCGAGGATGCAAAGATCTTCGCAAGTGGCGAAGCAATTGCATTTCTCGCTTCCCAAAGCAGCCGAGGACAAATCTGATCCGGGCCTGGCGACTTGTCAATCTTAATGTTTGACAAAATTTTCAGTACATCAGCTTCCTCTATCTCTATCCATTCCAGCATGCACACCTGCTCTTCAAAGGTTTCATTCACTACACAGGTCGTTTCTTTCGTAAAGACAGAAGCAAAAAACTCATTTAGGGCTTCCCCTACCTCCTCAGGCTCCACACACAAGTTCCCTATGCTATCCCTGATCGGCCCTACTCTTTCTTTGACCATTCTCTTATTCCTCACGTAAGTGTAAAATGCCTTTGTGTTTTCCCGGATTCCTTCTGCCAAGCCTTTCTCGTGCCCCCTCCTGGCTCTCCTCAGACCATTTTTGAGCTCCTTCCTTGCCTGCATGTAATCCTCTCTAGCTGAACTTGACCCTAGCTTCCTCCACCTTATGTAAGCTACCTTCTTCCTTTTCACTAGAAGCTCCACCGCTCTCGTCATCCAAGGTTCCTTTATCTTACCCCGTCTTGCCTGTCTCAGAGGGACATATTTACTCATCACTCCCAACAACTGTTCCTTAAACCATCTCCACATGTCTATAGTTCCCTTACCATGGAACAACTGCTCCCAGTCCATGCTTCCTAACTCGTGTCTAATCGCATCATAGTTTCCTCTTCCCCAATTAAATATCCTCCCATTCTGCCTAATCCTCTCCTTCTCCATAGCTATGTAGAATGAGAGAGTGTTATGGTCACTATCACCAAAATGCTCTCCCACCACAAGATCTGATACCTGCCCCGGCTCGTTTCCGAGCACCAAGTCTAGAATGGCCTCTCCCCTCGTCGGCCTGTCAACGTACTGCGTTAGGAAACCCTCCTGAACACACCTTACAAAAACAGCTCCATTCAAATCTTCTGCTCGAAGGAGGTTCCAATCAATATTAGGAAAGTTAAAGTCACCCATTACAACAACCCTACTGCGTCCGCACTTTTCCAAAATCTGTCGACCTATGCTTTCTACAATCTCCCTGCTGCTATTGGGGGGCCTGTAGTAAACCCCTAACGAGGTGACTACTCCCTTGCTGTTCCTAATTTCCACCCATACTGACTCAGTAGGCAGATCTTCCTCGACAATGGAAGCTTCTGTAGCTGTGATACCCTCTCTGATTAGTAGTGCTACACCCCCTCCTCTTTTTCCCCCCTCCCTATTCTTTTTAAATGTTCTAAACCCTGGAATATCCAGCAACCATTCCAGCCCATGAGAAACCCATGTCTCTGTTATGGCCACAACATCATAGCACCAGGTACTGATCCATGCTCTAAGTTCATCACTTTTATTCCTGATACTCCTTGCATTAAAGCAAACACACTTTAACCGATCCCTTGGTTCCTTCCCAGGAAAATCCTTCCCACTAGCTGGTCTACCTCTTGCTACTGCCTCACCTGCATCAACGCTCACCTCTGGTATACAGCTCAGGTTCCCACCCCCCTGCCATACTAGTTTAAACCCTCTCGAACTACTCGAGCAAACCTTCCACCCAGGACATTGGTCCCCTTCCAGTTCAGATGCAACCCGTCCTTCTTGTACAGGTCCCACCTTCCCCAGAAGGCATCCCAATTATCAACATATCTGAAACCCTCCCTCCTACACCAGCTGCGTAGCCACGTGTTCAGCTGCGCCCGCTCCCTGTTCCTCACCTCGCTATCTCGTGGCACCGGTAGTAAACCAGAGAACACTACTCTGTTCGTCCTGCTCTGCAGCTTCCATCCTAACGCCCTGAAATCACTTTTTATATCCTCAAACCTATTTCTGGCTATATCATTTGTGCCAATATGTAACACGATTTCTGGCTGTTCACCCTCCCCTTTCAGAACTTTATACACTTTATACATGATCTTTGCTGACCTCCTGCACCTCACTAATGGGTTTAGAATGGGTGACCAAAAAGCCTGGCACTAATACCTTCTGTTTGCCACCTCCATTCCAGTCTCTTTGGGCTTTCACAAAATCAGGAGACAGTGATTGAGCCTCATATTGTCATGAAGCAGATCGTAATGAGCTCATCTGTTAATGTTCGGATAGTTTTAAAGGAGACAGTGCGAAGATGGGCACTTTTGGCTTGCAGCAAACAGGGTTGGGGGAGTTAGAAATGTTTCACGGGATTGATGGAAGTGAGGCGTAAAGGCAACTTTTTTAACAGCTGCACAAGTTTAATGATAGGGCATTTCCATATCCCCTCTCCTGTTCTCCATTTGTCCCTTGCCAATTTGAAGATTCAGATGCTTTAATATGTTCAGACCATGTTTACGACAGCTGGCTCTGTCCTATATCTAGCCTGCTTCCTGGAATCCTGCATTTATTCCCAAACACTGGCCATTTATTTGACACACTCCTACCCCCTCCATCACCATTTCACTGTTGGGAACCCAGTTCACCATCTGGCAAGACATGCACCTCCCAGTTCCATAGTCAAACCCTGGAACCAAATTAATCTGGAACAAAGTTCTGGAATTCCCTTCCCTAATCCTCTCCGTCCCGAGGAAGTAGCCAATGATATAAACAGTTTTATTGAAAATGAATGCACTGAGCGCATTGGTGCTCCATCTTGAAGTATACAAGACAAGTTGGGTCAGTCTGTGTCATTCGCTAGCTTTACTGGCTCTTCCTCTCTCCTTGTTTAAGATGCTCCCTGAGGCCTATCTCTTTGATCAAGCTTTAAGCCATTGGTTGCCATGGTTCCTTTTGTGGCTCAGAGTCAAAAATGCTTCTTTTTATTAATCCCACTCTGGGCATGCTTTACAATGCTAAATGTCAGATATTTTTGGTGGCCCTTAGCCAACATGCCAAAAAGACCGCACTTCCACAAGTAAGGAATTAGCTGTGAATGTCTCTGGGACATCTTGACGTTGTGAGATTCATCTCTCTTCCTGCAAGTCCACAAGAATCATGGCGCACAAAAGGGAAACAAAAGCATTGGACCACCCAGGGCTTTAGCTGAGTTCATTTCTCTTTCCTGTTTGGAGAGATTTAGAACTTACACAGTATGCCTTTTCTTTTGCCTTAACTTCTCGTCTAGCAATTTGACATGAGTCATTAATCAACTTCCTGACATCTTCTGGAGTTTCTGAATTTTAAGGAACATGAATGCATCCTTGGCCACCTCAGTTGCCTGTAAACTTTTCTCATTGTACTACAAATAGTTTTTTATGTATCTTGCAGACTGTCCAATCATCGCTTTGAGCGCTGCCGTTGGAAATTCTCAGCTACAATGTGCCTCTGGGATACAACATTTTCCATTTTTCTAACAGAGTGGATTGGGTGCCAATGAAGTTGGCTCTCATCATTGGCTTTTCCTATTATTGCAGATGACTTGATTGCTTATTGATCGTACATTAAAAATGCTTTTCCTTCAGCCAAACTGTGGTGAGATACTGAATAGCCCCACATTACAAATCAACTTGTGAGTCCAGAGTTGGCATTTTCTTTCCATAATTTGTCTGCCTTGTGTGAGAGATTATGACCATTTGTTGAGTAGAGACTCTGAACTCCAAACACACAATGATGCAGATGGACTGTTGTGGTCATGAGCACCTGGCTCGAGTTGGGTGATGGCTGACCAGAGGGACAGAACGGCCCCTCTCATTGTCAATGGCAGTCTGTTGTGCATGTCCTCTATGTCAATTTTTTTAATTCATTCATGGGATGAGGACATTTCTGGTCAGGCAGCATTTTATTACCCACCCTTAATTGCCCAGAGGGCAACCACATCGCTATGGGTCTAGACTCACACATAGACCAGACCAGGTAAGGATGGCAATTCCCTTCCCTAACGGACATTAGTGAACCAGGTGGGTTTTTCCAACAATCAACAATGGATTCATGGTCATCATTTGACTCTTAATTCGAAATATCTACTGAATTCAAATTCTACCATCTGCCAGGGCAGGATGTCCCCAGAACTTTATTTGGGTCTCTGGATTAACAGTCCAGCGATAGTACCACTAGACCATTGCCTCCCCATCAAGTCATAACTACTGTCAGCAGCATTATGTTAGTATTCTGCAGAAAAATTGGAGTGTCCTCTCCAGGGCGCAAGTTTGGGAAAATATCTATGGAGACCTTGGACATCCCAAATATTAGAGTCCCCTTCCTGACCTCTAAGGATCAGTCAAAAGAGTGCTTAACTGCAGGAATTGCCAGAAAGACTGACATATGTTGACATATTACATCAGTCCGACTTTAAGCTTCACTGATTTTCTGGCAGGAATTTTTCTTTAATTTTCAACTCTCTTGAGCATTTTACTAGGCAGTAGTACATCTGCCCTTACTTGGGAGTTGGGTTTACTGGTGTCTAGGTGTGTCCATACCCTGATGGACTGGAGACAAACCACCTCTGAATTCCTTTGAAGCTTTGGCTCGGGTTGTGCAGGAACCAGAGGAACAGGAGGCGGCCATTCAGCCCCTCAAGCCTGTTCTGCCATTCAATGAGGTCATAGCTCATCTGTGGCTTAATTCTATATCTCTGCCTTTGCTTAACAAAGTATGTATCTCTCTCAGATTTAAAATTAACAACTGATCTGGCACCTACTGATGTTTGTGGAAGGGAGTTCCAAACCTCTACCTCCCTTAGTGTAGAGAAGTGCTTCCTAGCATCTCTCCTGAATGGTCTGGCTCTAATGCTCAGACAGTGTCCCCTGATCCTAGAATCCCCAATCAGTGGAAATATTTTATCTTTATCTACTATGCCTTTTCCTGTTAATACTGTGAAGACATCAGATCGCCAAAAACCTTTTCAATTCTAGAGAAAACAGGCCTAATGTGTCTCCTCATGACTTATCCCTTGCAGCCCGTGTCTCATTCCTTCCCACTTTCTCTGTGTTGTCTTGAAGATGCACAGCTGGGGGTTTGCTGATGGAGAGGATGTAAAGATTTGGCTGTTTCTTTCATATTGCTGTTAGCTGGTGGTATTCACCTGAAAATGAGAAGTAAGCTCACATACACAAGCAGGAAGCATGCTTCTCATCACTAACACCAGATTCATCGCATGGACCTGTTGGATGGCACAGTGGCTCAATGGTTAGTGCTGCTGCATCTCTGTGTCAGGGGCCTGAGTTTGATTCCACACTTGGGCGATTGCTGAGTGGAGTTTGTACATTCTTAGGTCTACTCTACTATCTCCATCTCTCTTAACGCTGAAACTACTGATTTCTGTATTTTCCATGCTCAGTGACTGAGGTTCCACAAATTTCTTGGGGGAAGAGAATTCCAAAGATTTCTCACCCTCTGAGTGAGGAGGTTCCTCCTCATCTCAGGCTTAAATGGCCCACCCATCCTTCTGAGGTAATAGCTCCTGGTTTGAGACTCACCAGCCAAGGGAGGTAGTTCGTGTCTCCCTCTATCTTGTCACATGATTCTGCCATTCACGTACTGCACTAAGACTTGAGCTTATAGAGTTAAAGTTGGCACCAGTGCAACAATGAGGGAATGTTGCACTGTCTGAGGAGTTATTGCCTGGAGAAACTGTTAAGCCAAGGTCCTTTCTATGATCTTAGCTGATATAAAAGTTCCATTGACACTATTTTAAAGAAGTGTGCTCCCTGAAGCCCAGGTCAATTTACCCATCATAGAAAAAGAAAACTGGTTCTAGGACAGCTTGGTCACCCAGTGGTTAGCCCTGCTGCCTCACAGCGCCAGGGACCTGGGTTCGATTCCAGCCTGGGGCAACTGTCTGCGTGGGTTTCCTCCGGGTGCTCGGGTTTCCTCCCATAGTCCAAAGATGTGTGGGCTGGGTGGATTGGCCATGCTAAATTACCTGTAGTGTTCAGGGAGGTGTAGATTAGGTGGGTTAGCCACAGGAAGTGCAGGAGAATTTTTGAGAAGGTAGGGTCTGTTGGGATGCCGTTTAGAGGGTAGGTGCAGATATGATGGGCCAAATGGCCTCTATCTGCACTGTAGGGATTCTATGATATAGCCATCTGCATACTCCACCTTATGGGAGCCTGCTGTGCACAAACTGGCTGCTATTCATCCTATGTCACAACAACAACACTTCCAAAAGTACTTGTGGCCTCCCAGGGTTGTTAAAAGCTCTATATGAGCGCAAGTCTTTCTTCATGAGTGATTTTTCTTTCTTTGGAAGTCAAACACAGGGCAGCTGAGATGGACTTTAGGATCCAGGCTGACAGCTGCTTGACTGGAGCAGAATGGGTGACAGAGAGACTGGCAGAGAAAATGGCTGTGTTTAGCATCATCATTGCCTTTGCTATTTGCCTGCAGAAGCTTTAAACTGTAATTCAAATAACTATAATTCCCTTTATCATTTCTATGGCTGCCCAAAATGGTATGTTTGCACATTTTGTTTCACAATTACATCACAATGAAATAAAGACTCACGGCACGCCATTCTAAACCTTGGTTTTCCAGACGTTTTAAGATTATGGAACCCATCTCCCTCTGACCAATTGCTCACAATGAACCAATTCTTCAAGTAGCACCAAGCCCATTCATTTTCTCCTGTCAATCAGAAGGTGCTGTGATTAAGTCTTACTCCAGTGATTTGAGAATTGAATGTGACCCTCCCAATGCAGTACTGGGGGAAGGCTGCCCTGTCATTAGTATCACTTTTTAGAATAGACTTTGAAACTGGGTGTTTGCTCTGCCATCTAAGTTGGGCATAAGAGATTCTGTGGCATGATTTTGAAGAAGAGGATATGTTTTCACATTTTCTCCCTCAGTCATCATCATTAGACACAAGAAAGATCTTTCCACTGGCTGGGTAAACCTAGAACCAGGAGACGTGTCTCAGATTAAGTAGTATGCCATTTTGGGCTCAGATGGGGAGGAATTTCTTCACTGAGATTGTGATACATCTTTGGAATTCTCTGCCCCAGAGAATCTGTGCCAGAGACATAGATCGATAGATGTTGTCATTTTAAAAACATCGCAAAATATGGTGACAGCACAGAGGAATGATGCTGAATTCGATCAGCCACAACCCCATTAAATGGCTGGGCAGAACTGAAAATCTGAATGGTCTACTCCTCTTCCTAATTTGCATGTTCTTATGAAAACAAATGAACTGCTCATGATCTCATTGCTGTTTGTGGGATCCTGCTTTGTACAAGTAGGCAGCCCTGCTCTCCACATTGCAGCAGTGACCATCCTGCTAACATAATTCACCAGCCAAGGAGCATCCTGAGTTTGTATGCAGTGCTACATAAATGCAAGTCTTTCCCCTAACACCTACACTGTCTGGATTGTCCTTTCATTAGGGTCTGAAGATTCACTCTAACTGCTTTAATTCAGCATTTGGTCCCAGTTTACCTTTCCCTCTCTCTCACGTGTCCTGCCTCACACCAGACCCTAGCCTGACAAGATTCCCCAAGTGTGTACCTTGCAATGAACAGACTGACTGTAAGGGCTGGCTTGGTGCAGCATTGATGTTCAGGTTCTTTGACTTCTACTGTTTGTAAACCCAACATACGATAGAAAGGAACACTCTGAGCGTCCCAGCAGCCCTGAGTGTGGTTAGAAAAACAAGCGGAGTCCAGTCAGAAAGAAAGACATTCTATTTAGCGATTTCACTAGGCCTTCTTGTCCGTGCCGCTGAATGAGGACTGTTTTTTGTTCATTCTGGGAAAGGGCTTAGAAAGAACGATTTATTGACAGTGAAAGGAAGAAGCACAAAAAAAGTTTCATTTTAAATTAAACATTTCTGCACAGTACAGTGAAAGGAGTCTTGTTGAGGTCTGAAGGCTGCAAACTGAGAGGTGGATGTGAGTGGTGACACATTTCATTTGGCTAGGCAAGATTGGATCAACATGACCAAGTTTCTCAGAGATAGGACACTTGTAATCTGGTCGCAGCATTATGTCTGGGTAGCAATCTGGGAAGCAGATGTGTACCATGGTTTTGTTCATTTGAAAGCCTTTAGATTTATTTATTTATTGTCATGTGTGCTTCAGTCACTGTGAAAAGTTGTTGTTTAGTTGTTTAATTTACAGGTCTGTATCCAGGAGAAAATGTCCACGCAAGAAATTATGGTGAAGTTGTCCAATGTAACACTGCATCAAGCAGAAGGTTTGCAGGTTAAGATCTAGCCACTGCTCAGACCTGTGAGGTTACCTTGTTCTGTAAGATTAGGAACAAGCTTTCAGATTTTGCTATCCGTCCTATCCACTGCATTGACTTACCTGGTGTATCTTTTATGGTTTTGCGCCTTAAGAAATGGATAAAGTCAATATATCCTCTGCACCAAATTTTACCTTTGCTTAAGATTGTTCTGTGCTGGTTCTGGACCTCTGCTTCATTCACTGTCTGAGTAACCTCCTTTAGAGCTCAGTTTTCTTTGGACTGTGATAAATCTGACAAAGATGCATCAATAATGCCGAAAATAGTCTCTTGTGAATCAGTCACCACTAATCTGAAGAGAACTCTGTTGGATGCTGTGCTTATCGATTTTTAAAGAAAAGTTCTGATGTTGAAATAGTTGTCAAAAACTTCCAATAACTCTTTGAATTTGTCTGATGTTTCATTTACACCTTGGTGAACAATAGCATTAGCTGCTGTACACAGAAATGCATTTACTTGTTCAGCTTCTGACTTAGCATCGGTTTAGAAACTATTCGATGCCTCAACAATTAGTTTCTCTAGGATGCTGCATTCTGTGTTCTTGTTGGCAGATCTCTGAGATTAAATATTTCTGCCACTTCCTCTGTTGCAAGCATTCCTGTCTTCAGGCTAGGAGGACAGAACTCTTCTATCATCACAGTAAGTTTGGATATAAAATGAGTTTAATTTTTTTTTAAATTCCGTCATGAGACGTGGACATCGTTGGCTGGCCACTATTTATTGCCTGTCCCTCATCGCCCCTCGAGAAGGAGATGGTGATCTGCCTTCTTGAACCGCTATTAGTTTATGTGCTGTAAGTTGTCCCACAATGCTCTTAGGAAGGGAGTTCCAAAATTTTGACCAAGTGAAGGAATGGCAATATATTTTCAAGTCAGGATGGTGAGTGGCTCAGAGGGGAGCTTGCAGGAGGTGGTGTTCCCAAGTACCTGCTGCCCTTGTCCTTCTAGATAAAAGTGGTCATGAGTTTGGAAGGTGCTGCCTGAGGATCTTTGGTGAATTTCTGCACTGCACCTTGTAGATACTACACATTGCATCCACTGAGCGTGGATGTAGTGCCAGTCAAGCCGGCTGCTTTGTCCTGGATGGTGTCAAACTTCTTAAGCGTTGTTGGAGCTGCACCCATCCAGGCGCGTGGGGAGTATTCCATCATGCTCCTGACTTGTGATCAGAGATAATGGGAACTGCAGATGCTGGAGAATGCAAGATAACAATGTGTGGAGCTGGATGAACATAGCAGGCCAAGTAGCATCTTAGGAACACAAAAGCTGATGTTTCGGGCCTAGACCCTTCATCAGAAAGGGTCTAGGCCCCAAACGTCAGCTTTTGTGCTCCTAAAATGCTGCTTGGCCTGCTGTGTTCATCCAGCTCCACACATTGTTATCTTACACTTCTGACTTGTGCCTTGTAGATGGCGGACAGGCTTTGGGAAGGCAGGAGGTGAGTTATTCACTACATTCTTAGCCTCTGGTCTGCTTTTGTAGCCATTTCATATCTATGGCAATTCACTCGAGTTTTTGGTCAATGGTAACCCTCAGGATATTGATAGTGGAGGATTCAGTGATGGTAACACCATTGAATATCAAGAAGTGGTGAGTCAATGAGGGTTCTAGAGTGGAGATATGTGAATTTAAAAAGCAAAAATCTCAGGCCAATTTCTTAAGTAACCTGGATGTAGATTATCAGGTCCTGGGCATTTATCAGCCTTTAATCCTGTTAATTTCTCCAACACCATTTCCCATTAACACTAAATTCCTCAATTACATCATCAGTGGTCCCTCACAGATGAGGATGGCTCTCAGGGTGAGACCATAGATGGATAGGGATGCCACAGGCTCTGTTACACTCGGGGCAGAGGCTGATAGTGGGAAGTGCTGCGTGGGTGTGTTGATGTGGTAGCATTCTCCTTATGCAGTCTTTGCCTGGCTTCCACTTTTTCCTGTCAGCAAGTCTCGAGGTGTTCGCCACCGTCCCCGATGCCCATCCTCCACTTTTGGGTAGCCTTGGCCCAGTGATTCCCAGGAGTCTGTGGGAATGTCGCACTTGCCCAGTGAATCCCTGAGGGTATCAGTGAAGTGAGCACTTGGTTGGGGAGTCTCGTGGTGGTCATATGGATGACTTGCCCATGGGTGTCACCCTCAATTCCTACCTCTGTGAGGCTGTATATTCTGTAAATATTTTTGGGATGTTATTCAAGTCCTCCTTTGTGCGGACAAAGCTAAAATACATACTTAATTGACCTGCTATCTTTTGGTTACCCATTTTGTTACTCTGCATGTAAGTAAGGGTCCTGCATTTGTTTTCACCAGTCTGTATCAATACAGTTATCTGTAGAAGTTTTTACAATCAGTTTGCAAGCTTACTCTCCCACGCTATTTCCCCTCTTAATCAATCCCTTTATTCTCCTTTGTTCAGATCTAAACAACACCCAATCCTCAGATCTGCTGCTATTTTTGGCAAACTCATATGGCCCTTCATTGGATCTAATACCAACCCTAATTTCCCTCGTTAGCCATGGTCAGACCATTTTTTTCCATTTTATTTCTGTGCCAGTTAATAGTCATAGTTCACCCATCCACTCTTAAAATGTTTGTTGTTGCCTTCCCATTTTCATCTATTTAAGTAACATTCCCCAACTTATCATGAAACCAGCTCATGTTTCATATAGTTAGAGTTTCCTTTCTTTAGATTCAGGACCCTCCTCTCAAAATTATATCTTTTATTCCATCAATTCACTTATGTTGTGCCTACAATGTATTCAGATAGAATGCTTTCAAATCTCCTTTATCTACCGGTATTCTGTAATTCGTCTCTGAATGATTATAAAGCTTTTTTCCCACTGTGTTCCATCTGCAAATACAGCGTTTCCACTTCCCATTTCCAGCTTTTGTTTTCATTCTTCCTGAATTTCCTCTCAGGTTTCCATTTTCAGCACAAGCAAAACTCTCCAAGAGAGTATGAGCCTTGATCCTGCTGAGGTCCAAACCTTCCAAAGCTCCCTGTCGACCCAGAACTGGTTCCAGTGTCCAAGAAATTTAAGACTCCTGCATAATTTTTCCAACTGCATGTTCAATATATTGTGATGCTCACTAGCACATGACTGCAAATAATCCTGAAATTACTGCCTTAAAGGTTATGCTTTTCAGTATTATGCCCATCTCCCTAAACTCCACCCTCAGGACCTCACCCTTCTTTCTAACAATGTTGTTGATGCTGAATTATGCCAGGAACTCTGGCTTTTCACTCCTACCCCCTCAAAAATTGGGAAATGCTGCAATCACTCTGACATCTTTGATCTGGCACCAGGGAGGCAACATACCATAGGCTGGCACGGTAGTTCAGTGGTTACCACTGCTGCCTCACAGCGCCAGGACTTGGTTTCAGTCCCATCCTCGGGAAACTGTCTGTGTGGAGTTTGCAAATTCTCCCGGTGCCTGTGGGATTTCCTCAGGGTGTTCCGGTTTCCTCCCACAGTCCAAAAATGTGCAGGTACAGTGAGTTGACCATGAGAAATGAAGGGTTCCAGGGATGGGGTAGGTGGGCGGGTCTGGGTGGGATGCTCTTCAGAGACTCAGTGTGTATTTAATGGGCTGAATGGCCAGCTTCCACACTGTAGGGATTCTACTGTTGCTGAAGTCACCGCTCAGTTCCTCTAACTCTCAGGTTGACTGTTGATCTTTGTCTCTCCTTCCACCCTATTGGTGCAGCTGAGCTGCTTGTAATGCTCCAACTTTGACTCCTGCTATATTCCTCCGAGAAGTGATTGCTCTCACCAACATCCAAAATGAAAAATTGCCTAGTGAGTGAGACAGACTCAGGTGACTCCAGCATTGCCTGCCTCACCTCCCTAGCCTGCCCAGTGTTTCCCTCCTGACCTGAATGCTCTGAGGTGGTGAGCTCATAGAAACCTGGAACACAGGAGTGAGATAACACGGTGTGAAGCTGGATGAACACAGCGGGCCAAGCAGCATCAGAGGAGCAGGAAAGCTTGAAGCTTCAGGTTGGGACCGTTCTTCAGAAATGAAGAAGGCCCTTCTGAAGAAGGGTCCAGGCCCGAAACATCAAGCCTCCCTGCTCCTCTGATGCTACTTGGCCTGCTGTGTTCATCCAGCTCTACACCTTGTTATCTCAGATTCTCCAACATCGGCAGTTCCTACTATCACAGGAGCAGGAGTAGGCCACACAACCCCTAACTCCTACTCCACCATTCAATACGATCACAGCTGATCATCCAACTCAATAACCTGCACCCATTTTCTCCCCATATCTTTTGATGCCTTTAGCCCTAAAAATGTTATCTCACTCCTTCTTGAAAACGTCAATGTCTTGATCTCAACTGCTTTATGTGCCAGAAAATTCCACAGGCTCACCACTTGCTGGGTGAAGAAATGTCTCCTCATTTCAGTCTTAAATGGCTTGTCCCATATCATTAGATAGTGGCCCCTAATTCCTGACTTCCAGCTCGCATCGTTCTGGTGTTTGACCTGTCTCTTTTCTGAGGGAGCCTGATTCCTCTTATGGAGTCTGTAGTACAAGAGAAGCTAATGCTTTCGGAGTTTAAATGTTTGACAGGATAACATTGTGGCTCATTCAATGTTCCAAAAACAGTCTGTCCATGTGAAGGCAGATGGCGGAATTACGGAGCTTGGTTGGCATCAGCTGGCATCAGATTTGTGGGGGCCACAAGTGAATGAGGATGAGGTGGGAGCTGAGCTCAGATCTGTGGGAGATTTGAGGTAACTGGGGGTGGGAAATTAAATCATCTTGGGAAATGGCAGGGGTGGGGTTTGATAGGATAGAATGGAGTACAAGGTGGTAAAATGTGAAATTGTTCTCCAGGCAGAACAACAGGCAGAGTATTAATTAAATGCAGAGAAAGTGCAGGAAGCTGTAACATAAAGGGACTTGTGGGGGGAGCTTGTGCACAAAACACAGAAAGCTAACACACAGGGGACAGCAAGTAAATAGGGAGGGCTGATGGAATGTCAGTCCTTATTTCAAAGGGGTTAGAATGTAGAGGAGAGAAATCTTACTGCAACTGTACAAGGTGCTGGTGAGAACACATCTGGAGCACTTGGCCCCCCTACTTAAGGAAGTAAGAACTTAAAGGCAGTTCAGAGAGGGTTCACTAGGAAGATCCCTGTGGCATGGAGGTATTGTCTTTTTAGCAAAGTTGAAACAGTTTGAGACTTGGCTCATTGGAGTTTAGAAGAATGAGAGGTGATCTCACTGAAACACGTAGGATTCTTAAGGGGATTGACAGGGTAACTGCTGAGAGGATGTTTCCCCTCATGGGAGAGTCTAGGACCATAGGGCCTAGTCTCTGCATAAAAGGGCACTAATTTAAGACTGAGATGAGAGAAATTTCTTCTCTGAGAGGATTGTGAGCCTTTGGAATTCCTTAGCACAGCGAGTTGTCAAGGTTGGGTCATTAAGTATGTTCAAGATTGAGATAGACAAGTTTTTAATCAGTCAGGGAATCAAGGGTTATGGGGGAAATGCTGAAAATGAGAAAAGTCATTGTATCAGCCATGATCCTATTGGGTGGCAGAGAAGGCTCCAGGGGCTGAATGGACTACTCCTGTTCATATTGCGCATTGTCTTGTGGTCTTAATGTAGGACAGTGTGACTGAGGGGTGTAGTTAGTGAGGAAAGGTTGGACACATTGGGCGTGCATTGATTTTTAAGGTCTTAGTGAAAATTTGTAGCTCGGGTTGTGGATGGAGTTGTTTGTTAGCTCGCCTCGAGGCAACATCACCAGTGCGATCTCCAATTGAAGCGCTGGTGTTCTGCTCCATTCCGAATGTATACGATCCTCTGGTGTGGTGGGTCTTGTTACTTCTGGTTCTGTTTTTTAGCAGCAGTCTGTGTAGGGGGTCTGTTACTATGTGTTTGTTAATGGAGCCGCATGTTGACAGCCAGGCTTCCAGAAATTCCCTGTATCTCTGGTGTTCACTTCTCCCGGTATGGTCACTTTGTCCCAGTCAAACTGATGGCCTTCATTGTCCGTGTGTATTGAAACAGGTGAAAATTGGCTGTGGCTTTTTATTGCCAGCTGGTGTTTGTGTATCATGGCCATGAGTTTCCTCCCTTTTTGTCCAATGCATGTGCTCCTCTGATGCTGCTTGGCCTGCTGTGTTCATCCAGCTCCACACTTTGTTATCTCGGATTCTCCAGCATCTGCAGTTCCTATTATCTCTGATACAACGTTAGCAATTCTACCTTACATCAAAAATATATGAGAAATGACAACCAGACTCCTAAGACCCCATAAGATCATGATTGCGCACAAACCTACAGCAACCACTGTGCCAAATGCTATCAAAGACTAAAGACCCACTAAAGCAACAAGACTACCACACCAGAGGATCATATAAATCCAGAGAAGGAGAACACCAATGCTTCGATTAGACATTGCACTGATGATGTTGCCGAGAATGGTAATGAATTATCTGCACACCACAGTGAGCTAACAAAAACTGCATGCATTCACTGGAGTTCATAAAACTGTGAGGTGGTCTTATTGAAGCATTTGAGATGATGAGGGAACTCTGAGTGGCCAATTGAGAAGGTTTTCCTCTTGTGGAGGACACCTGCTTCAGAAACATGGCTCAAAAATAGCAGTGCTCTCATTTAGCTGAGGAAAATTTCATCTCCCAGAGGCATGTCAGTCTGTGGAAGCCTTATCTCTAGAAAGCAATGGGGCAGGTTCCTTCAATACTTTTAAGGTAGAGTTAGATCTTTGATTGACAAGAGAGTCACATGGTAATAGAGACAGACAAGAAAGCAGAGTTTAGGTTAAATTCCCTACAGTGTGGAAACAGGCCCTTCAGCTCAACAAGTCCACACTGCCCCTTGAAGCATCCTACCTAGACCCATCCCCCTATAACCCACACATTCCTGAACACTACAGGTAATTTCCCACGGCCAATCCACTTAGCCTGCACATCTTTGGACTGTGGGAGGAAACCGGAGCACCCGGAGGAAACCCACGCAGACACGGGGAGAATGTGCAAACTCCACACAGACGGTCGCCTGAGGCTGGAATCGAACCTGGGTCCCTGGTGCTGTGAGGCTGCAGTGCTAACCACTGAGCTACTGTGCCGCCCCTGCTGAGGTCACAGTCAGATCAGTGCAATCTTACAAAATAATGGAGCAGGTTTAATGGGTTGAATTGGGCCAGCTCCCATTCCTAATTTAAGATAACAAGGTGTAGAGCTGGATGAACACATCAGGCCAAGCTGCATCATAGGAGCAGGAAAGCTGAGATTTCGAGCCTAGACCCGAAAATTTTTCTGATGAAGGGTCTAAACCTAAAACGTCAGCCTTCCTGCTCCTACAATGCTGCTTGGCCTGCTGTGTTCATCCAGCTCTACACCTTGTTATCTTGGATTCTCCAGCATCTGCAGTTCATATTATCTCTCCCATTCTTAATTTATATGTTTGTATGTCAGTTGCTTCAGCCTACCCTGTCAGAGCGCAGTGATACAGGAGGGAGGGTGATTTTCTATGTGCCACCCTCTCTAACTTTGCTGGATGAGTATGGAGACATTTCCATGGGTGCTCACAGCTCTTCCACCGAATGTAGCTCAGGAAAATGGGAGTGACTGACATGAATTCATCATTAGACAATACCTTCATAGAAAGGGAAAATGCTATTGATGTGGTGTCAAATATCCTTCATGGGAGTTGTGTTCTTCATATAGCTTTAGTGCTACCTTTGAATCGGGAAGATTGAGGCTTCAGATTTCACCCACTGTACTTGGAAGCATAATCCAGGCTGATATTCCAAGCGTAGTGCCAAGAGAATGCTGCAGTGTCAGAAATTCCATCTTTCAGGTGAGATGTTAAATCATAGAATTCCTACAGTATAGAAGCAGGCCATTCAGCCCATCTGGCCCACACCGACCCTCTGAACAGCATCCCAGCCAGACCCACCCCATGATCCTGCATTTCCAACGGCTGACCCACCAAAGTTTGTATGTTCCCAGACACTATGGGTAGTTGAGCATGGCCATTCCACCCAACCTGTACAAGTTTGGACATTGGATGAAACTGGAGCACCAGAGGAAACCCATGCAGACACAGGGAGAATGTGTAAACTCCAAACAGACAATCGAATGAGGCTGGAAATGAATCTGGGTTCCTGGCACAGGAAGCTCAGTCTGGGATGTGAAAAATCACTCTTTGTTGAACAGAAGTGGAGGTTTTCCGGGTGTCCTGACTTGCATTCATTCCTTAATCGACATCACTAAACTGATCATGGAGTTATTACCACACTACTATGTGGGAGCTTGCTGCGCATGGAGCTCCTGCAATGTTCCCTTCATTACAAAATGATTGACAGAAAGCTTCATTTGTTGTGGTGTGCTTTTGGGATGAGTTGAGGTTGTGAAAAGTGCTGTACTTTTCTTTATATTCCTTCGCAGGAAGAGACCGTCCCTGGCTGGCCCAGAATACTTTGCCCACTTCTATGCAAGGCACTTCAACTTCAGCTGTGTAGGGGACTGAAGGAAAGAAAATACCTCTGATGAATCACTGTAATCCACAAAATGCTGGATTCTAGTTACGGCATTGCCAACATGAAACATGAGGGAATGGTCAGGATCACATGCACTCATTTACAAAATAAGCTAGTAGCATATAGCTGGCGGGTCTAACATTTGTTGCCCATCCCTGGCCCACCCTTGACTTGGTACACCGATAGAGAGCTTCATTGGTACGAAAATGTGTTCAGAGTCGTTTGGAGAGACTGCAGTACATGACAGAGCATTGAGTCAGTCGGCCCAGCTGGAATACAAACACTGAGTCCCACTCACAGTTCTTTTATTAGCCATTGGATTTCTGCCTTCTAGCAGCCAGCCAATGATTTAACATCGCATGACTCTGCAACTAGCCTCTGATGAAGGAAACTCTTACCGCGCTGACCGTCTGTGCTGTGAGAGTCATTTATTTGTCAAGGCAAGGCTCTGTAATTTTTTGACATACACAAAGGAATTTTACACTTCAGCAGGTGTTTGACCCTGTAATGACTGGAAGCATTAGAGAGAGTCTGCCACGTGCTGGAAAACGACATTAACACCATAACCAGGGCTATCTGTAGCTTCAGATCACCACATGCGTGTGAAGGTGAACATTGTCACAGCAGCTAGGGCACCCTGTGTGAGATGTAACAGCACACTTCACCAAAAAAAACTTTTTCCGTTCTCCTTCATATGCATCACTGAACTATCCTAATGCACTCTCTTTGTTCCCCGTTGTTTCTGTTTTGAAATTGATCCTGTCTTTTCTCTGTATTATGAGCTTGGTATCCATTCTCAGCTTCCTTTTCCTGTTTCATTTTAACATTAACGTCTTTCGTCTTCTTTGAAAATATTCCCATTCCACTTCTTGGCAATATGCCTGTCTATTAACCAGTTTATCCCCTTGCTTGTGTGTGTGTGTGTGTGTGTGTGTGTGTGTGTCTGCAGGCATGAGTATGTCTGTGTAGGTTCTGTGTGTCTGTATGTGTAAGCATGTCTAGGTGTGTGTATCTCTGCATGAGTCTACATGCGTATGCCTGTCTGTGTGTGTGTGTGTGTGTGTGTCTGTGTCTGTGTGTGTCTGTGTGTGTGTCTCTGTGTGTGTGTCTGTGTGTGTGTGTGTCTGTGTGCGTGCAAGTGTGTGTCTGTGTCCGTCCGTGTGTATGTGTCTGCACGCAAATGTGTCAAGTCCTAAGCTTCTGTGTCTCTAAGTGTGTTTGTGTGTCTATCTCTGTGTTTGTATGCATAATTATCTGTGTTTGTACTTCCATGTGTGTTCATATGTCTGTGTGTGTGTATGCATGCATGCATGTGGGTGCAAATGTGTGTCCACGTGCATATGCATGAGAGTTTTATGTGTGTGTGTGTGCATATGCACGTGTTTCTGTGTCTGCATTCAAATGTGTCTGGTTGTAGGTCTCTGTGTTTCTATGTGTGTTTGTTTTTATCCATTCATGGGATGAGGACTTGCTGGTCAGGCAGCATTTATTGCCCAAGGGGCAGTTAAGAGTCCACCACATTGCTGTGGATCTGGAGTCACATGTAGGCCATACTAGGTAAGGATGGTAGTTTCCTTCCCTGAAAAGACATTAGTGAACCAGATGGGTTTTTCCCGATAATTGACAATGGATTCATGGTCATCATTAGATTCTTAATTCCAGATATTTATTGAATTCAAATTCTACCATCTGCCCTTGGCTGGATTCGAACCTGCGTCCCCAGAACATTAGCTGGGTCTCTGGATTAACAGTCCAGCAATAATACCACTAGGCCATCGCCTCCCCTTGCCCGTGTCTGTGTGTGTGTTTGTATGTCTACATATGTGTGTGTGTATCTCTGTAGTTTCGGAGTGTGCGTCTGCATGTGTAATAGTCTGTGTTTGTACTTTTGTGTGTCTCTATGTGTGTTCATATTTCTGTGTGTGCATGGCAGTGTGTGCATTTGTGTGTGTGCATGCATGTGTGTGCGTGCGTGTGTGTATTTGTGCGCGCGCATGTGTGTGTGTATGCCAGTTTGTGTGTGTGTGTGTGTGTGTGTGTGTATTTGTCTGTGTGTGTATGCGTGTGTGTGTGCGTGTGTGTATATGAGTATGCATGCGAGTTTATGTGTATATGTGTGTGTGTGTGTGTGTGTGTGTGTGTGCATGTGAGTTTTGCATGTTTGTGTGTGAGCCATGGGGATAATCTGGCACAGTAATTTAAAAGGACACTTTTCAACAGGCACACAAACATCTCTAGAAGAAGCTATCCAGTGATGTTTACATCAGAAGTTAAATGTTTGAGCAGAAGAAAGAACATGATGAAGGTTGAAGGCTGGGAAGGACCTGTCTATAGCCACCTATGGCTCAGTACTAATAGGGGAGGCTGGTGCATGTGTGGATGCTGAAGTCAGTGACAGTGTCAAGGAGAGCTGCAACAATGGGAAGGAATTTCCATGTGTCAAAACATGAATTGTTGGTAACAAATCCTCAAATACTTTGAATCAAAGACACATCATAAGTTTGATATCAAATATTTCAATGACCCAGATGTTAATTATACCAAGAGATCACTGACCTCTTTTATTCCTGTGATGTATCTTTAGTCAGACATATGAATATGTATTTTCTGATGCAGAGATCTAGTTGGTTTAAACCGTCCACAGGGTCAGTTACACTGAGGCAGAAAAATGTCTTTAACGTGATCCCATATCTTTTCACAGATAGGAGACCCCTGGCAAGCAAGCTGAGAAGTAGTCTGCTGGTGATGGTGGTGTTAGTACAGCTCATGGAGCTGCAAGAAATGTAGATTTAAAATATAGGCAGAATAAAAATACACATTGTGGTGGCTCAGTGGTTACCACAGCTGCCTCCCAGTACCAGGGGCACAGGTTGGATTCCACCCTCAGGCGACTGCTGGTACAGAGTTAGCACATTACCCACCCCTTCCACTCAATCTCATGTCTATGTGGGTTTTCTGCCGCAGCCCAACAATGTGTAGGCTAAGTGGGTTGGCCGTGGGAATTTCAGGGTTACAGAGATAGGGAAGCGGGTGTGGGCCTGGGTAGGGTGTTCTTTGGAGGGTCAATGTGAAATCGAAGGGCCGAATAGCCTGCTTCCACACTGTAGTGATCCTGTGACATGCTGTTTTGAACCTCCTACTGCTTGTACCTGACTAAACGTTGGCACATTTCTGTTGCAAAACCCCTGGATGTCATCGCTGAACATCAAACCAAAACTATTTAGAACAGAATCCCTACAGTGTAGAAGCAAGCCATTTGGCCCATCAGGTCCACACTGACCCTCCAAACAGCAATCCATCCAGACCCACCCCCTAATCCTATATTCCCCTTGGCTAATCTACCTAGCCTGCACGTCGCTGGGAACCATGGGAAATTTCGCATGGCCAAACCACCCTAATCTGCACATCTTTGGACTGTAGGAGGAAATTGGAGCACCAGGAGGAAACCCACGCAGATACTAGGAGAATGTGAAACTCTACACAGACAGTCACCCGAGGGGGGAATGAAACCTGGGCCCTTGGTGCTGTGAGGCAGTAGTGCTATCCACTGAGCCACAGTGATGCCCCATTTGTAGTTTGTCCTTGAATCCCATGGCTTTGTTGAATTAGATGTTCACTTGAACACTCAGTGTTCCAGAGAAGGGAAAAATTATTTAGCCTGGTTGCTAATGATTTTTCAAAATATCTGTCTTGAGTGATGTTTATTCACATTGTGTGTGTGTGTGTGTGTGTGTGTGTGTGTGTGTGTGTGTGTGTCTGTGTGTGTGTGTCTATGTGTGTGTGTGTCTGTGTGTGTGTCTATGTGTGTGTGTGTGGGCATATCTGTGTGTCTATATGTGCGTGCTTCTGTATGTGTGTCTCTGTGTGTATGTATGTCTGAATGGGTATGTGCGTCTGTCTGTGTATTTGTGTTATGTCAGCAATATAAACATGCACAAGCACATGCATTCCTGTGCACACAGACATGCTAACAGATGTCACAGCTGCAGACACACAATACAGGCTCCACCTTTTGGCGCCGTGCACATATACCTTTAATAAGGCAGTTGTCGAACTGCTGCACGCTATTATCCACCATAAGACAGGCTGTGGCATCAGCACAGAGCTCAAAAGAAATCAGACAAATCAAATATTTTCACAGCAACCCAGTTCCCAAAGTCTGGCCACAGTCTTATCCTCAAATAACAGAACATATTATTGCCTTACCAATCCTGCTGGTATGATTTGAGTTTACAAATAAGCAGAAAAACATGAGAACCCACACATGTGCTAGCACTGACATGCTAGCACTGACATGTGTGTGCCCCCCACACACAGACTCTGACAGACATATATCCATGTTCACACACATCAGCTACGTAAGCAGCATTCTGTATAAGCATGTCAGAATACATAAGCAAAAACAGAAATTACTGGAAAAGCTCAGCAGGTCTGGCAGCACTTCTAGGGGAGTTCAGAGGAAGGGTCACTCAACCCAAAATGTTAACTCTGATTCCTCTCCTAGGTGTTACCAGACCTGCTGAGCTTTTCCAGCAATTTCTGTTTTTGTTTCTGATATCCAGCATTCGCAGTTCTTTCAACTTTTATTAAGTATATACAAGTGCGTGTTTATGTTTGTGTGTGTGTGTGTGTGTGTGTCAGTGAGTGTGTCTGTGAGTGTGTGTGTGTGTGTGTGTGTGTGAGTGTGTGTGTTTGTGTATGTGTTTGTGTGTGGATGAATGTATCTATGAGTGTATGTGTGCATCTGTGACTATATGTGCATGCACGTGTGTATATGTGTGAGTTTGTGTGTTTTTTCATGTGTGTGTTTGTGCATGTGTGTTTTTTTGCGTGTGAATGTTTATGTGCTTGTGTGTTTGTGAGTGTGTGTATGTGTCTGTGTATGTGTATTCACATTGGGTGTGTGCGCGTGTGTGTGCGCGTGCTTGCACACGCGTGTGTGTTTGTGCGTGTGTATGTTTGTGCGCATGCGTATTTGTGCGTGTGTGTGTTTGTGCATGTGTGTGTTTGTGTGTGTGTGTGTGTTTGTGTATCTGTGCGAGTGATTTTGTGTGTTTATGCGTGGCTGTATTTGTGCGTGTGTGTGTTTGTGCGTTTGTGTGTGTGTTTGTGTGCGTGTGTGTTTGTGAGTGTGTGTGTGTTTGTGTATGTGCATACACATGTGGGTGTGCGCACACATGTGTGCACGTGCATGTGTGTTTATGCGTGTGTGTGTTTGTGCGCATGTGTTTATGCGTGCATGTATTTGTGCACGTGTGCGTTTGTGTGTCTGTGTGTGTGTGTAGATATGGTATGAGGATCAATATATTGGAATGTACCTGTGGGGATGTATGTGAATGTGTGTATACAGTGCATATAGACAGCATATCTTTTACCTCCCTACATCTGAGTGATTTGTCAACATCTATCAAACTCTGCCAATAATTGTGGAAAATATTCCATTCCTAACTTGGGTAACAATCTTCGGGGGGGGGAAGGAGACAGAAAAAATATAATTTCTTGAAAAGCTTCCCTTTTATGTATGACAGCACTGTGTTTGATAAAGAGTAGAAAACTACACAGTCTCTGACCTCCTGCCAGTTGTGAATGACACGCTGGCAACATCTGTTTCGCATAAGCAGGCACGTTAACGTAAGAAACAATTACTGCCTCAACTGCGAGAGAAACATGGACAGGGTATAACAGCAGGTCCAGAACTACTCGTGGTTTTAGGTTATTCTAGATGGATGATTCAAAGTCAAACTTCAAGAGATGGGATAACTTTACTACATTCTAGAATAACGGACTTGTATGTTTAATCACTGTTATTTTACGAATATGTGGCATGATCAGCCAGTTATTTCAAGAAGAGCATTATTTTTTTCGGATATAGTTCTACCACAGAGCTGAATGGCTGAGGATCAATTTTTTAAGGTGGCACCTCCCTTGAGTTGGCCAACTTTCCAATTCTAGTGAAATCATTCACTCCAAAACTATTAAAGCCAAACTGGCGGTTTCTTTACTGCCAGCAGACATCTATTTTATGATTTTTTTGAAAGCACTGCAGTATGTTAAGTGATATCAAAATCATGAAAAGCATTGGAGTAGCCTGGATTCGAGGCTCAGTTCCCAATCTTAAAGTCTGCCTGACCTGCTGGCATCACAGGATATCCCAGGTCAAGAACTAGGAGCAGGCATATGCTATTGGACATCGGGAGCCTGTACCAAGATTCAATAAAATTGTACCTGATCAATTACCTCAATGTCACACACAAAATTGACAGTGAAGAATCTCAGAGTACAATAGGATCTTGATCAGATGGGCCGATTGGCCAATGAGTGGCAGGTAGAGTTTAATTTAGATAAATGTGAGATGCTGCATTTTGGAAAGGCAAATCAGGGCAGGACTTATACGCTTAATGTTAATGTCCTGGGAAGTGTTGCTGAACAAAGAGTCCTTGGTGTGCAGATTTATAATTCCTTGAAAGAGGAGTTACAGTTGGATGGGTTAGTGAAAAATGCATTTGGTATGCTTGACTTATTGGTCTGTGCATTGAGTATAGGAGCTGGGGGTTTTACTTGCAACTGTACAGGACATTGGTTAGGGCATTTTTGCATTACTGCAAACAAGGCTGGTTGCTCTGAAGTATTTTGTGAAACTTGAAAGGGTGCAGAAAGGATTTACAAGGATGTTACCAGGGCTGTAGGGCTTGAGCTATAAGGAAAAGCTGAATAAGCTAGTGCTATTTTCTCTGGAGTATAAGAGACTGAGAGGTGACCTTATAGAGGTTTATAAAATCATGAGGGGCATGGATAGGGTGAATAGCCAAGGTCTTTTCCCCAGGGTATGGGGGTCCAAAACTAGAGAGGCATAGGATTAAGTTGAAAGGAAATTATGGAAATATTTAAAAAGGACCTAAGGGGCTACTTTTTCACACAGAAGGCGATGCGTGTATGAAATGACCTGCCAGAGGAGGTGGTGGAGACTGGCACAGTTACATTGAAAAGGCATCTATGGATTCATGAATAAGAAGAATTTAGAAGGATATCGGCCAAATGTTGGCAAATGGGACTTGATTAATTTTGGATATCTCGTCGACACCGTCCTGTTCCCGTGCTGTACAACTCTATGTCTGTGTGGCTCTAAATCGATTCCATATCTTCTGATTTTCTTGGTCTTTTTTTTCTTGGTCTTCCTTTGTGTCATTTTGTCAACAGAAAAAAAGTGTGAGGTGATGCACTTTGGTAGGAGTAACCAGAAGGCAAAGTACAGGGCTAATGGTAAGATTCTTAGCAGTGCAGATGAGCAGAGAGATCTCGGTGTCCATGTACACAGATCCTTGAAAGTGGCCACCCAGGTTGACAGGGCTGTTAAGAAGGCACACAGTGTTTTAGCTTTTCTTAATAGAGGGATCGAGTTCCAGAACCAAGAGGTTGTGGTGAAGCTGTACAAAACTCTGGTGCGGCCGCACTTGGAGTATTGCATACAGTTCTGGTCACCGCATTATAAGAAGATGTGGAAGCTTTGGAAAGGGTGCAGAGGAGATTTACTAGGATGTTGCCTGGTATGGAGGGAAGGTCTTACGAGGAAAGGCTGAGGGACTTGAGGCTGTTTTCATTAGAGAGAAGAAGGTTGAGAGGTGACTTAATTGAGACATATAAAATAATCAGAGGGTTAGATAGGGTGGATAAGGAGAGCCTTTTTCCTAGGATGGTGACAGCGAGCATGAGGGGGCAAAGCTTTAAATTGAGGGGTGAAAAATATAGGACAGATGTCAGAGGTAGTTTCTTTACTCAGAGAGTAGTATGGGAATGGAACGCTTTGCCTACAACGGTAGTAGATTCGCCAACTTTAAGTACATTTAAGTCGTCATTGGACAAGCATATGGACGTACATGGAATAGTGTAGGTTAGATGGGCTTGAGATCGATATGACAGGTCGGCACAACATCGAGGGCCGAAGGGCCTGTACTGTGCTGTTATGTTCTATGTAAACAATTGTTTAGGAATACTTGGGAATGAATTCAAAAATATGTACCAACTTCATTACATGCAGCTATGTCATCAAGTGACGTGTTCTCTGAATTTTATTGTTATTAGTATTGTTTCTGAAAACTGACTCATTTTGCCAAAACCTTTAGTTTTTGAAATGGAACAGTTACATCTGTGTTTCTACTCCAAATGTCTTTGTTCAGTGTGTGTTTTGGGATTCTTGCTGTTCCTTATGCTTTAAGGTTGACCTTGTTGGCAATCGTGATTTTATCACCTCCTGACTCCCCAAAGCCTGCCCACCATCTACAAGGCACAAGTCAGGAGTGTGATGGAATACTCCCCACTTGCCTGGATGGGCGCAGCCCCAACAACACTCGAGGAGCTTGATACCATCCTGGATAAAGCAGCTGCTTGATTAGCACCACACCCACAAGAATCCACTCCCTCTACCACTGATGCTCAGTAACAGCAGTGTGTACTGTCTACGAGATGCACTGCAGAAATTCACCAAAGATCCTCAGACAGCACCTTCCAAACCCATGAACAATTCCATCTAGAAGGACAAGGGCAACAGATACATGGGGCACCCCCAGGTTTAAGACCCCCTCCAGGCCACTCAAATATGTCGCCGTTCCTTCACTGTTGCTGGAGCAAAATCCTGGAATACCCTCCCTAAGGGCGTTGTGGGTCAACCCACATCAGGTGAACACTAAGGCTGCGTTGTTATGGAAAACATGTTAGAGAAGATTTATGTTCAGAGTAACCAAAGCCATCACAGTTCTATTGCAGACGTCTCACTAACACCTGAAGAAGGAGTATAACTCAGAAAGCTTGAGTTTTCAAATAAATCTGTTGGACTATAATCTGGTGTTGTATGATTTCTGACCTTGTTGACCCCAGTCCAGGACTGGCACCTCCACATCGAGACTGTTTAAGACTCTGGTCCGACCATAAATGGAATATGATAGAGCAGTTTTGGATCCCTTATCTAAGGAGGGATGTTTTAGCCTTGATGGAGGGCCAATGGGGGGCTCACAAGGATGATCCCAGGGGGAAGGGCTTGTTGGATGAGGAGTGATTGAGGACTCTGGGCCTGTACTCGATGGGGTTTAGAAGCATATGGGGAAGTTCAGATTTAATTGTGCAGAGTACTGAGAGGCCTGGATAGACTGGACATGGAGTTTTCACTAGTAGGAGAGACTAGGACTTGATGACACAGCCTCAGAATGAAGGCATGACCCTTTAGAATTGAGAATAGGGAGGAAATTCCTCAGCTGCAGGGTGGCTAATCTGTGGGACTCATTGCCACAGAAAGCTGTGTATTGAGTGTATTTAATACAGAGGTAGATGGGATCATGATTATTAAGGGGATCAAGAGTTATGGGGAGAAGGCAGGAGAATGGGGTTGAGAAACATATCAGTTATGCTCAAATAGGCGAGCAGACTCAATGGGCTGAATGGCCTACTACGGTAGCATCTAATGGCCTTATTGCAAAAAGGGATTGGAGTACCAGAATAACAAAGTCTTGCTGCAATCATATAACATTTGAAGGAGTGATATCTGGAGTACTTGGTATTCATTTTAATTTCATATTTATGCAATGACATGGGGCCTGGGTTCAATTCCAGCCTTGGGCAACTCTCTGTGCGGAGTTTGCACATTCTCCCCGTGTCTGCGTGGGTTTCCTCCGGGTGCTCCGGTTTCCTCCCACAGTCCAAAGATGTGCAGGCTAGGTGGATTGGCCATGCTAAATTGCCCGTAGTGTTCAGGGGTGTGTGGGTTGGGTCTGGGTGGGATGCTTCAAGGGGCAGTGTGGACTTGTTGAGTCAAAGGGCCTGTTTCCACACTGTAGGGAATCTAATCTTAAAACTGGCCCCTGGGATGAAGGTAACAAAGTGTGGAGCTGGATGAACACAGCAGGCCAAGCAGCATCTCAGGAGCACAAAAGCTGACGTTTCGGGCCTAGACCCTTCATCAGAGAGTGGTGAAGGGTCTAGGCCCAAAATGTCAGCTTTTGTGCTCCTGAGATGCTGCTTGGCCTGCTGTGTTCAACCAGCTTCACACTTTGTTGTCTTGGATTCTCCAGCATCTGCAGTTCCCTTTATGACTGGGATGAAGTGCTGGTTGATGATAGAAACTGAATAAATTGAAGTCTCATTCTTTAAAGGGCTGTTCATTCCAGAATAAGGTGAGCATGCTGCACTTTGCAAAGGCAATTCAGGGCAGGACTTAAACTCTTAATGGTAAGGTCCTGGGGAGTGTTGCTAACCAAAGAGTGCAGATTTATAGTTCCTTGAAAGTAGAGTCACATGTAGACAGGATAGTGAAGAAAGTGAGATAACAAGCTGTGGAGCTGGATAAACACAGCAGGCCAAGCAGCATCAGAGGAGCAGGAAAGCTGACGTTTCGGGCCCAGACCCTTCTTTAGAAATGGGGGAGGGGGAGGGAATTCTGAAATGAATAAAGAGAGAGGGGAAGATGGATAGAGGAGAAGATAAGTGGAGAGGAGGCAGGCAAGGTCAAAGCGGCAGGGGGTGGAGCCAGTAAAGGTGAATGTAGGTGGTGAGGTAGGAAGGAGATCGGTCAGTGCAGGGAGGACGGACAGGTCAAGGGGGCAGGATGAGGTTAGTTGGGAGGAGATGGGTGTGGGTCTTGAGATGGGAGGAGGGGATAGGTGGGAGGAAGGACAGGTTAGGGAGGTGGGGACGTGCTGGGCTGGTTTTAGGATGCAGTGGGGGGAGGGGAGACTTTGAAGCTTGTGAAGTCCACATTGATACCATTGGGCTGCAGGTTCCCAAGCGGAATATGGAGTTGCTGTTCCTGCAACCTTCGGGTGGCATCATTGTGGCACTGCAGGAGGCCCAGGATGGACATGTCATCCAAGGAATGGGAGGGGGAGTTGCAGTCGTTTGCTGTGAAACAAGCGTACCATACAACTGCACCTCCCAGTCCCCAACCATGCGTTTAAGGGTATGATGTAGGCTATTTTGTATAGGGATGAAGAGAAATTTCCTTCCCCATAGAGTGGTGAAACTATGGCATTCTCTGCCACAGAAAGAGGTTGAGGCCAAAACATTGTATGGTTTTAAGAAAGAGTTAAGATCCAGTTCTTATGTCTAAGCGGATCAAAGGGCTTAGGGAGAAAGCAGGACAATAGTAAAGCTGCAAGACACAGACTCCCAGAGGTGTTTGTCACAGATAATTGGACGATTGTTTACCAGCAGGGAACTCGAGTATTTCCTAAAGTTGAATGGTGTTCGACATGTAAAGGGCAGCTCCATACCATCGGTTATACAAAGAAAGAACAGTCCAAACTTTGGAGGTAGGCTTGAAGAAACAGCCTATAGTCTCATAAAATACCAAATTGTCCAGGTTCCTGTTGGATTCTCGGATGACCATCATGCAGCTACAGGGATAGCTCCAGCAGAGCTGCTAATCAGGAGGAGATTCTACACCTGGTTTAGTCTGATCTTCCTGGACCTGGAGTGTGGATGGGATGGGCGTGCAGTGAGGGGGGGGCGAATGAGGTTTGCAGAGTGAAGTGGCATCAGGAAGATCTGTGCCAAATACCAGACCCTGCCATGTGAAACAAACAGTTTACTAAAGGGGACGACGTTGGGTGTGGGAACCACAGGAATGGTCCTGCATGGGTAAGAGGCATGATTGACATGAGGTCAGGTCCAGCAAAATATGCCTTGTTCCTTGGAAGAATTAGAAAGGTTTTTGGAACCCATTGGATCTCCCTCTCTGTCAAACAGTGAAGACATTACATGGCTGGTTGTGAGAGGGGAACTATATGTGAGATCCCTCAGACACGCCTGGAGTCTATTATTTATCTGCATTCTCTAGACTCCATTTCCTTCTCCACGGTAAAAGCTGACTTCTTTTTCATGCCGGTCTCTGCCCCAGCTCCTGTTCCTGGAAATATGGACCTGCTTTCCTGCTCATGTAAAAATAGCCCATTAGGTTCTGATGAGAAGTTCAAGAGGACCCTGACAGGTTTGGTTGACTGTTCATGCCAAATGTAATTTCAAAACAAGCAGAAATAAAGTGCTTACAATGATTGATCCATTTTAACAGCTCACTTATCTGGTTTACACCAAGCGGGGTTAATTTTGCCCCATTTGGTCCATATCCCTCTAAACCCTACAGGTTGATATGCTCTGTATACTGTCTTGTCTTCAAATAAAGAGCCCATATTCTTGATTTTTACCAGTTTTTAAGTTTGCAACAAATGTAAAAGAATCTACAACCAGTCAAGTGTTGAAAAAAGCTAATAGATGATTAGCCACGACCATATTCAATGGTGGAGCAGAATTGTTGGGCTGAACGGCATAGTCCTGCTCCTATTTTCTATATTTCTACATAAATCGAATAATCTCTTAAAACCCTGACATGGAGCAAAATATCAATTGGGGCAGAAGCATGGGGTGAAGATAGAAGCTGAAATACCAGGAATAAACCTTTTAATGCTCTATTATCAAAAAAAAGTTTAAAAGAATCTTGCATATAATCTTAATGGCAACATGCCAAACCTTCAACAACAATATTGATTGATTGATTGATGGTTGATTGATTGGTTTATTGTCACGTGTACCAAAATACAGTGAAAAGCTTTGTTTATGAGTGGTACAGGCAGATCATAGTAAGCAAAGGATGTAGAGATCAAAAAGACTTAGACACAGGCATACAGGTTACATTGCACAGGGCATGCACTAGGTGAGATCAACATTAGCAATAGAAGCGTTATTTGAGGCTAAAGAGTCCATTCATCAGTCTGATAAGGGCCAGGAAAAAGCTGTTCCTGAGCCTGCTCGTGTGTGTGTTCAGTCTTCTGTATCTTCTGCATGACAGAAGAGGTTTCAGGAGATCATTTCCGGGGTGCGATGGATCTTTGATGATGTTGGCCGCCTTTCCGTGGCAGTGAGCTGTGTAAATGGAGTCCATGGATGGAAGAGATAATGGGAACTGCAGATGCTGGAGAATCCAAGATAATAAAATGTGAGGCTGGATGAACACAGCAGGCCAAGCAGCATCTCAGGAGCACAAAAGCTGACGTTTCGGGCCTAGACCCTTCATCTGAAGGTTGATGAAGGGTCTAGGCCCGAAACGTCAGCTTTTGTGCTCCTGAGATGCTGCTTGGCCTGCTGTGTTCATCCAGCCTCACACTTTATTATCCATGGATGGAAGGTTGGCTTCCATGATGGTCTGGGCTGTGCACACCACCTTTTGTAGTTTCTCACAGACTTTTGGCAGAGCAGTTGCCGAACCAGGTTGTTACGTACTCAGATATTGATTTTTCAGGGACTGATCTGTTGGTCGGCCATAGTTATTACTTAGCTCATCAATTCAACAAGGCATCAACTCCTACTGAGTTTCTAATTGCAGAGTGAAAATGGAAAAGGGAGAGTTAACTGATTTCACAATATCTGTTTGGTGTTTTCTGGAGCTGAGAACTGAGTGACAGACTGCAATCTCGAGAAGTCATAGTCGTTTGCTGCATTACTACAAGATGCTGTTTGGCTGGACTGTTTAGGTAAGATTCACTACCTGTTGAAATGACTGTTAAACTGATAGGATGGTAGGATCTGGGTTTTGGAATGTTGAGGTCTAATTAGAATCAACAAACCTCTTTGCTTGTCTATTCTAAGCATAAGCATAGGAGGATAATTTGAAGATGCCATATCCAATAGCCAGGGGAAATATAGTTTAAACAGGCCCTAGTGTGGCAATAGTTTGAATAAGCATCCTTTTGATGAACCTTCCATAACTTACAAAAGCTTCATAAACTTTTGAGGTAATATAGGAAGGATATTATTAATTCAGAGAGGATATTACAGGGATTGGAGGGTTTGAGTCATTAGGAGACGATGGATAGGCTGGGACTTCTATCACTGGACTGTAGGAGGCTGAGGGGTGATTTTTATCATGGTTTATAAAATCATAGGAGTACATAGGTAAAATGAATAGCACTGCTTTCTTCCATAGTGTAGGGGATGTCAAAACTAGAGGGCATACTTTTAAGGTGAGGGGAACCCAGGGTTAACCTTTTTCATACAAAGGGTGGTTCATGTGTGGAATAAACCACCAGAGGAAGTGGTGGATGCAGGTACAGTTGCAACATTTAAAAGACATTTGGCAGCTTCACGAATAGGAAAAGTTAAGAGGCATATGGACCAAACGCCGGCAAGTGGGATTAAAGTAATTTGGGAAACTTGATCGGCGTGGACGAGTTGGACCTGTTTCTGTGTTCTGACTGTACATGATGCTAATCTGTTCCTGAGCTAAATCTGGAAGTTGTGGTTAGGTTCTGAGGTGCCATGCTGGTGAGAGCTCACAGACCACCATTAACCCTGCATTCCACCACGATAATTCTGGCCATTGCGAAGTAACTCGGCATTTCTTGTCAAGATGCAAAATGGCAGTAACAAGCATGCACAGTTTGAGGGAGGTGAGTGGCACAGAGATAATGTCACTGGGCTCACTGACCAGAAGCACTGGCTACTGCTATGGTGTCAAGAGTTCAAATCCCACTACAGCAGAGTTTAAATACAATGGATAATTCTGGAATTGAGTATAACTCTCCGAAATGGTTCAAGAAGGCAGCTCACCACCACCTTCTCAAGGGCAACTAGGGATGGGCAAGAAATACTGACCCAGCCAGCGACGCCCAAATCCCACAAATGAATTTCTAAAAAAAGCACTAGGGGATTATGACAAATTGTTGCAAAAACCTAGAGATAGTAACAACTGCAGATGCTGGAAGTTAGAGTCAATAAATGTGGAACTGGAAAGTACAGCAGGTCAGGCAGAATCCAAGGATCAGGGAAGTTGATGTTTTGGGCTAAAATATTAACTTTCCCACTTTTTGGATGCTGTCTGACCTGCTGTGTTTTTCCAGCTCCACATTTATTGCCGTAGAAACCCATCTGGTTCACTAATGCTGCTTAGGGACAAAATCTGGTATCCTTACCTGGTCTGGTCCATGTGCAGCACAAGACACACAACAATATATTTGACTATAAACTTCCTCTGAAATGGCCTGAATCATCCAGTTTGGGGGAAAGACAACATATTTGAGCCACATTGGAGATGGTAACATTCCCATGAAAGGATAATTTTTGACGAAGCCTTGATACCATAGATTGATTGAAAATAGTGTTTTCGAAGTTCTTGTAATAACAATATAAAAGTCTGACTCTGTCACAGCAGGAACATCTCCTCCTCACCCAAAGGTCCTTTGAAAATAAATACTGTGCTTCATTAATAGAGGAATCATGCCATCAGCCTATGTGCCAGAGTCCTCGTGTATATTTAAGGCTGAGATGTGTAGATTCTTGATCATTCAGGGAATCATGAGTGACAGGTAAACACAGGAAAGTAGATATAAGGAATAAGTATAGAAACTGCAGGAAAAGCTCAGCAGGTCTGGCAACATCTGTGCAGAGAAAGCAGAGTCAACGTCTTGAATCCGGATTCTGAGTTCTGAGGCAGGATCACCAGACCTGAAATGTTAACTCTGATTCCAGAGCACAGATGCTGTCAGATCTGCTGAGCTTTTCCAGCAATTTCTGTTTTTGTTTCTGATCTCCAGCATGAGCAGTTCTTTCAGATTTTCGTTTAGATGTGAGGAATGTTGGGTCAGCCATGATCCTATTGAATGGTGATGCAGGCTTGAAGGGCTGAATGGCCTACTCCTGTTCCTATTTCTTATAGCATTATTATAGTCTTATTGCATGTGCTTCAAGCCAATGGCCAAGCCTCAAAGCCTGAGGGAAGCATTCCAGAGTAAAGAGAGAATCCTTCAGCCAGGAGGTCCCAGGACAACAAGTCAACTTCTTTATGTGGCGAGACGATAAACGGACTGGGTGACCACTTTGTGGAACACATCTACTCTGTTCCTCAGAATGACCTCAACCTTCAAGGTACTTAACCATTTCATTAAACCATGCTGCTCCCTTTCTGGCATTTCCATCCTTGGCCAAATGCAGTAAATCAGCAAAGCCTAATGAAAGCTGGAGGAACAAGGCCTCAATTTCTGATTAGGCGCTTTATAGCTCTCAGGACTCAATGGTGAGTTCAATAATTTCAGTGCAATGAACACTAAATGTCATGTTGATTAGCCCTGCCTCCCTTTACCTAACTATACCATCTGTGTTCCTTTGTTGGCTTTGCACTCAGCAGAGCTGACCTATTGTTTCCTATTCAAACCCATCATTGGCATCTTTTTTACATCTCAATCAGTCCCTTGTTGCCATTAGTCCTCTCTTTGGTTTTTTATTTTGGGCATCACGACCATTCGTTCCATTTACTTCTCCTCCACCTTTGTCAACAAAATGAAATCGATCATTCGCCAGCCTCCTTCATTTCTGAAGAAGAGTCATGCTGGGCTTGAAACGAGTGTCAGTACTAGGGCTTTAGCACTATCAATTAACTGTCTGCAATGTGGGGAATCTTTATGTCGGTAGTCCAGGGAATTTGGCACAGTCAGCGCTGTAGGTCCAATGTAATCAGTCTGGAGAGTCGCAGGAACAATTAGTCAATGGTCTCGTTACTCCAGGTATTGATCATCTCAGTCATTCAGGGGGTGGGGTACAGTCCACCGAATGACAAAAGGCTGCATTATCAGAGGCCACTGCTGTGGGAGGGAAGCTGGACAACATAATTACGGGGACTGGAGCTAAGAGGTGGAAGGGATAACAATTGTGAGGAGGGTGCAACTCAATACTTAAGGAGAAGAGGCAGTAGAACGTTGAAGGGAAAGGGGCGATATGGAAGGAGGGATTTCCAACAGTCAACAGTATCCTGGATTCAATAGGGGGACGGTGGGCTATTAGATCTGGTGTGTTTACTTAGTATACCAAGTTAACCTCTTGTAGACCTGGAGGAAAAAGATACTCCTTTTCTGCACCATCTTCTCCACAGCGATCGGACATCCTATTTATCAGGTTCTTAACCCAAAATAAGTGGTCTCATTGTTGCACTAGACACTTAGGTCATTGTATTCTGCCCGGCATCTTTGATAGCATCTATTGAATGGATTAAAAGTCATCACTAGGGTGGACATAGCTTGGTGAGCTTTTGCAGCATTCAACCTAAAGCAATTTACAGAAGTGAAGACGTGGCATGTTAGCACATGGTAGAAAGCCAGCAGATATGTGAAACATCAAAATACAGAGGCAGAAGTCACATGACACCAGGCTATAGTCCAACAGGTTTATTTGGAATCCTAAGCTTTCAGACCCCTGCTCCTTTGTCAGTTTCACCTTCTGTCTTTGTTCACCCCAGACGAATACCAGCACCTCCACATCACCGAAATACAGGTTTATGACTGATAACAGATAATAAATGCAGGAGAAAATAATACCACAAGGAAAAGAGGATGTGGCAATGAATGGATGGTCACAAAGTGTATGAATAGATGAAATAGAGAGGCTAAAAAGAGAGTCTTTGAGTAAAGAATCCATACAAGTTGTTTTGGTATCAGGAATCTGACAGTAAACCCCCAATGGTACTTGGATGCCTTGAATAGTTTTCATTCAAAGAAGGCTAATGTATTGATCCAACAGACAACATGTAAACAACAGCATATGTTCCAGAAGGAAGGAGTTCATCTAGAATTTTAGCCTCTGTTATTAGTCTATATTTTCTTCCATAAACATGCCATTCATCATCACGCATTGGCACAATTCCCACGGCATGAGGTCAGCGAACATTGGTCTGTGCCCAGTTTCAGATTGATATTTATAGAGTGTATGGCTACTGTAAAGACAACTCCTGAAATAGATCGAACAATCAGGAGCATTTATGATTGAATTCAGTGCTGGAATCAGCAAAGTGCCCTGTGGTGAGGGAATATCAAATTTGGGTACATTGGGATACTGTGACCTGTTTGGATAAACACGCAATAAATGGAAAACACACAGAGCATATTGAGGAAGCTTCCTTCTCATTCCATAACCATCCAATCTGGAAGCTCTATAGCTCCTATCAATGTAGTGACCTTGGCAATCCTGTGGGAAGAGGATGTATCCACTGTGTGCTTTGTGGGAAGTAGAGTACTGAAGTCAGTATCGGCTGAATTCCTGATGGCAGACTGTTAGAACCAGTTTCGAATAAACAATGTGCAAACTGGGTGCTAATTTTTCTTCCTCCAGCAATGTTCTAGCACTGTTCACAAAACTCAGCTTAACTTCTGCTTTCCTTTGGCTGGTTCGTGAAGTTATAGCTATTAGTTGCCAACAGTATAATTGTTGACAATGTCTATCTTTGTAAATATTTACCAGCTGCACTCGAAAGGGCAAATCGCCCACTGTCTATATGATGTCTGTCATGGGCCTTTCTTTCCTACTGCATATTTCTTGGATGCCAGTCAGGAACTCCCTTATGCTGAATGCATTCACTCCAATGATACCGCTCTGGGTGGCCCGCGGTTGTCATGTAGTTGCCATCCATTGTCCTTGCGTTTGGAAGGTGCCCCTGTTGCTGATGTTCGGGGACGGGTCAAAGTTCTCCATAGAAATGGCAGCATTGCACCACATAGTTTGGCCTATCTGCTCAATATTGATAGTCTTTGTGAGCGTCTTTCTTCTGTTCTTCATTCTAAATCAATAACAGAGCCCATGATGGCTTGTGTTGATGGTGTACTAGGTAAAGATTAGGGTTAACCTTCGTTCACTAACGCTGTGGTCCCAAATTCTGAAGACGTGGGCTCAAATCTCACTACAGCTGGTGGGATTTATGTTTACTGATTAAATCTATAGTATCTAACCATATTCAGTAATGGTAATAATGACTGGTATAATTTTTCTTTGTAATGTTTCAGTTGGTTGACTATTTCATTCTTACCTGGTCAGGTCTACATTTGACTCCAGATCTGCTTGACTCAACTGTCCTCTGAAACATCATAGAATCATTGAATCCTTACTGTGCAGAAGCAGATCACTCAGCCCATCGAATCTAAACTGACCCTCTGAAGAGCATTCTATTCAGACACACCCACCTACCCTATCCTTGTAACCCTGTATTTCCCATGGCTAAACCCCTTAGCCTGCTATGGGCAATTTAGCATGGCCAATCCACCTTTCCTGCACAGCTTTGGATTGTGGGAGGAAACCAGAAATCCTGGAGGAAACCCACACAGACACGGGGAGAATCTGCAAACTCCATACACTCTCCAAAAGGTGGAATCAACCCCAGGTCCCGGATGCTGTGAGGCAGCAGTGCTAACCACTAAGCCACCATGCTGTCCCAAATAGCTTCAGCAAGTTATGCAGTTCATGGGCAATTAGGGATGGGCAACAAATGTAGGCCTTGGCAACAATACAGACATTTCATGAAAGAATTGAGGGGTGAAAGATGCCAGAGGTAGTTTCTTTACTCAGAGTAGTAAGGGAATGGAATGCTTTGCCTGCAACGGTAGTAGATTCGCCAACTTTAGGTACATTTAAGTCGTCATTGGATAAGCATATGGACGTACATGGAATAGTGCAGGTTAGATGGGCTTGAGATTGGTATAACAGGTCAGCACAACATCGAGGGCCGAAGGGCCTGTACTGTGCTGCAATGTTCTATGTTCTATGTTCTATGTTCTAATTGCACTTATCTTGTCTTCCCTAAATGCATTCTTTAGATTCATTCCTTGTGACACTGAGTTCCACATTGTAAACAAGTTTAGATATTTTGTTCGTATTCCCTACTGGATTTATAACTGACCATTTACTACTCATGGCACTATCTTTGGACTTTCCAGAGGTCCTGAGTTCTTCTCTAAGCCTGTCCAATCAAAGTCCTACACAGGTTTATTGATGTCCATTCGGGTTCCTTCAGCCTTTTCTGTATGAAAGCGCCTCAGTCTATTCACTCCTTTCTTATCAGGATAATGGCCTGGATTTTCACAAAGCTGGGATGGTTGGGCAGCCATTTAAAAATGGCAGGAATGTCAAGATTCCAATACCCCTGATCCCATTCGTGGGTTTTCCAATTTCCCCCAGGGTCTTGTCAAGGGCAGACTGCTTTGGATCACTCAGTGAAGCTTGGTTGAGAACACAGATATCCGTTAGATGGTTGAACTAGCCGAGGCCCAGGGAAAACAGTGTGTGATTGACAGCTCTTGTTCTCTGATGTCTTCTGCCAATTGCATAATGCTTATTTACCCAAGGCCAAGAGTATTCATATTACTTTCAGTTTCTCCTGCTGGTACTTTAAAAGGCCCAATTTGATTGGCCCTTTCCTTTTTCCTATGGGTGAAAGTTTTTTAACATAGAAGGAAGTCATTCATTGATAACATTTTAAAAAGTGTTTTTTAAAACATCCAACTGTGTTCATTGGTTTTATGTAGTCAATGAGCATGAGTGCCAAGGGGTGGCAAGAGGGGCATAATGGGTAATTTGTTCTTGGGCTGGGGGCATGTTGAGCCATGAGACGATGAGAGGAAGGGAATGAGGGGGCATGGTTGGGCATGGGTAGTATGTGGATCCTTGAAAGCATCAGGTTATTTGAACTGGAATGACGTCCCACAGCATTGGGACAGGACTTTCACTCTGCCTTGTCACACCCAGGAGCCCCTGTGCCTGCCTCTGACCTCTGACCTCTCCCTGGGTCAGCTTTTTGTTTTCCTTTACTCATTCACAGGATGAGTGCGTCGCTGGCCAGGCAGCACTTATTGCCCATCCCTAATTGCTCTGAGGGCTGTTGAGAGTTAACCACATTGCTGTGGGTCTGGAGTCACATGTCGGCCAGACCAGGTAAGGATGGCAGTTTCCGTCCCTAAAGGGCATTAGTGAACCAGATGGGGTTTTTTGACAATTGGCAATGGGTTCATAATCATCATTAGATTCTT